>NC_062982.1:13465083-13795757 GCF_023078275.1 Leguminivora glycinivorella
ACAGATACATAATTATGTCTGATAATAACACAAATCCAAAGAACTCAATAAATAAGACTACTTATGTGAAATATCTATTATTGCTAGCACACGTTTCTGCTTGATAAAAAAATAAGTTTACTAACGTTAAGTGAGCACGAATTGGAAATATGTATTTTTTACTATTTAGTAATGTTTAGTAGAGGCGCGAGTGCCCAGTATTAGAGGTGCGTTTTTTGTCCTATACCATGGTTGAGTTTACCCTGGTGGCCGTCTACTATTGACAAGTGTCTAATAATAATCGAAGACTATTAGGTATTATGCACAAGGAAGAAAGTGCTAAGAGAAAAGATAACTAACTAGGAATCTACTCATAATTATTGCTTTGGGTCGGTTGCACCACTTGCACTAAACCGTCCGTTACCGAGCTCGGCGATCGTTATTTTATTTTTGGTAGTCTGCTGAACTGTGGTGTGGTTGAGGCTATTCGAGACAGAATATTCAACAGTTTGTAGAGCTCCTTTAAAAAATTGTATTATACATAGACTACATAGTAGTGAGTTAACACAATGTTACTAGATATGTTGCATAAATGCTTATCTACGCTTGAGGCGCCTACTTAAGTAGCGGCGAAAGTTACAAAAAAAAATGCCGGCAGTAAATTACGGCGTTAATTATAATTACCTACTCTTTGCATAAAATAATATACTCGCATCTATGTATATTATTAGATATACATATCTATATTATCTATTCATGATCCGTTCATATAGGTACAATAACTCATTTCTCTAAATATATATTATATCGTGTTATTACGATTTATTAATTAAACAAAACAAAACTAAATAATTCTCTTCGTCGATTTAAGAATATTCCTATCCCAGAATTGTTTACCACACATGTTTTAATGTTTGTTCGGGCACAAACGGTACATGTTTCTTATACACAATTTATGAACCAATACAGTTGCCACCACTTAATATTTCAATTAAAGAAAAACTAAATTTTAAAGTAACTAATTAAGTGGATAAAATGCAACTTTATCATAGTTTATTTTATCCACTTAATTAAGTGGATAAAATGCAATTTTATCATAGTTTTTGAAAGAGGGCTGCTTACCAGTTGGTGTGGTATAAAAAAAAGTAAGTAGATTTAGTAGACACTTACCTTTTCTATGTGGCTCCTTCCTTGTCCCAAGCATGTTGGTTATCACTCGGGAAGGGTACCGTAAAAAATGTCGTTTTCCACCCTATAAATTTCAATGAGTCATTTTATGACGATCGGGTGTTAAAGCTGAAAGGTGTAATGAAGAAATGAGCTTCCATCTGTTTTATTACCGTTAGGATCCTCTGTTGTTAACATTTTACATTATAAATGTTGTTTACATCTATGGGCTATGGGAAAAGTGCGTGAAGGAGTGGCGCTGATTGATTCAAATCGTAATCTTTTAAGGTCACCATTAGTGGTAAACATTTATAGTATTGGCGTCGGCCGTTGGAACTAATTTGACTCCATATATTTTTTTAAATAAGATATATAGGAAAATTCCACAAAATAAAAGTAACACCAACCGTGTTACTTAAAATACGACCTCGGTACCTACCTCTCTTAGGCCGTTTTCACATTATCCGATCCGATATCGGATGTCGGACCGACATCCTACATCCGATAAACGCTTCCGATAGTGTCGGATGTCGGTCCGATAAAACACATTGTTCCAAATCAATGAAGTATGATTTTGTGTCAAAAAATATTTTAAAAATGTTTTATATTTAATAATCATAAGCACTATATCCTAAATATTATATTGTAAAATTAAAATAACGAGCATAAAAAATATTCAGGGTGTCAGGCAAAATAAATAATTTTACAATGAACTATATCTACAAAAAGATGAAAAAACTAGTATCCACAATTCGGACCGATGCATTAAAACCATTTTTTTTCAATGGAAATTGTGAACTAATTTGACTTTCGATCATTAGCAGCTGTTTAATAGACGCCATTTTTGTCACGCACACTACAAACGTATACACGCATTATATACGCACACAAACAAATATTATCGGCCGACAACTGACGTCCGGGTCCGGCATGCCAAAAAATGTCGGAAGCGTCCTGCCGATATCGGCAGTTCCATGGTGCCTCGGACAAAAACTGTTGTAGGAGAGTGCCATCGGCATTAAATCCGCAATTTTTGCGTTTTATATCGTTTTTTAGAATGATCTATTAAATACATAAATGAAGACCTGGAAGCGCATAAATCTTACATTTTACATCCTTCCTACATCCGATATCGGATCGGATAATGTGAAAACGGCCTTAGGGACCGGCCACATCAGAGCGTCGCGTGTCTCGGGGCGCGCAACGGACGTCCGCGCCACGCCACCGGAGTGTTCAAAAAACGTCTCCTCAGTACATTTTGTATAGGAAGGACGTAAGACGCGCCCCAGGTGGCGTGGCGGCGGCGTGGCGCGGACGTCCGTTGCGCGCCCCGAGACACGCGACGCTTAAGTGGGAACGCTGGCTTATAGAGGTCCCCGTTATATCGAACATTAAAATGGAATAAGAGAATTTTAATACGTAATTACCTACTAATTCAAGAAGTGTCAGTCCTTCGTCTTTCTTATATTCCAACTTGTCAAAAGAAAATCTGCAAGATGTCAAACGTTTGCGCCATAGCAAACAAAGCGGTAATTTCTCTATCCCTCTTTTATATTAGATTATTAGGCCGATCATTCATCGACATTAGAGTGTCGTTCTGCATCTTGGCTATGCACCCTAAAACACCAGGGCCTGTAGCCAAGAGTACGCTCCAAAACGTATATATCGTAGTTACCTCTATCATCGTATCGTATTTATAAGTCCCCATAGTCCGCCCCGGATTATACTCTCGTCTACTTTAGTAATAACTCTAAACAAATCTGGGGGCACGGCAGCACAAAATTTTCAGGATATGATGTCATTACCAACCTTTATTAAACATAAAAAGTTTAAATTGCATAGCTTTTATACTAGAGATGGGCCGAATATGCGGTATTCGGCAAGATTTTAATGTTCGTATTCGGCCGAATAGTTCAGTTACATTGCCGAATATTTACCAAATGAACAAAGTAAATAAATAGCGAAAGTTGTTTCGTAATTCATCGGATAATGACATTCTATTTCAGCATTCTAAGGGGGTTAAAAATGCGTTGAAATACAAATACAATAATATTGTAAAAAAGTAAAAGTATCGTAGTTTAAGAAACAAAATCAAGATTTTCTTATGCACTAAATTATAGGAACATTAAGTGCCTTTAGTAACCCATATAACCATAATCGGTCGCCGTTCCTACGCAAATCCTCCTATTTTGTGTACACACAGGTCTTCGGATCTCAATGCTTAGTCGCAGTACGGTCGACGTTTAGTCGCGGCGACCCAAATGGGGACGATTGGTAACAGGCACAAATGGTCACAGAAGTGACAGAAGTGTGCACTACGCGTGCACACATTGTTACCGTTTGGCGACTACTTTCCCAAAATCATTCGTTCATTTCATTCTTTTCAAATGGCGACTGTCAGAGACGTCAAAGTAAAAAAGAAATAAAATCATTTGACATTAAAATGTAATGGCGTAAGAATTTGTTAAAGATAAATATTGTTTGCATTTGTAATATAATGTGGGCTAATTACCATGGCCAATTAAATTGCTCGAGTGATTTCATAAAATAAGTCTAAATTTATCAACGCGCCATCAATTTACCTCAGTTTAACCAGTAATAATATTATTGACTACTCGGTGTTTGCGTGTTATGTATATTGATTGGTGAATTTTTAGTGCTCTGGTGCATATACTATACTGAAATAATAAAAATAATGCCTAGAAAACCAATAAAGTTGTTAAAATATGGATTAAGACGGTAATATTCCATGTAAAAAACAGTCGCCAAACGGTCACCAAACGGTCAACAAACGGTCGCAAAATGGTCGCAGCGTACACGCGTGACCGAAAGCAGAATGGCTTCTTGTATTCATTTTTTTCAGGTATCCTCAAACTTTATAAACAATTAAATATGCCGTCGTACTCAGTTGCCCTCACTAAAGAAGATTAAAAAAAATTGTAACGTGCGTACCGAGCTGCTGGGTTGTAAAGGATCGGGGATCATATTATTATGGTCTTCTATAGAGCAACTAGTATTGTGCGGCATTTCACAATTGACACTTGTTGAAGTAGTCTTCATTAATATTACTATCAACATTCATTTCAGCGATCTGTACTTTACACTGGTCAAAAAGAGAAATAAAAAAACAAAGTGTGATGTAAAGCTGAATTTTTGGTATGTTATTTGGGGTCCTTGGAGGAATGTAGGACTATATTTTGCAAGCAAAAAAATGGTGTGCTAACTTCGTAATTTAAAAAAAAAAGTAAAAAATCAGACTTTTTTTGGTATTTGCCGTTTTATTAAAAAACTATGCATTTTTGGTCAAAAGTTGCTTTGTAATGTTGAAAGCGCATTAAATTCCAAACAGTTTGACATCTTTTTTATCAATGTCCGTCAAATATTTTTTGAGATATGAAGCGTCAAAAAAAGAACATTTTTCCCCTTTCTATGAAAATATTCCTTTTGCTAATATTTTGAGACAGATATCAGCAAAACAACTCAGGCTATTACATAAAATGTAGAAAATTTCACTAGCTTTCATTTAAGACCAAAAGTGTGCCAGTTATTTAAAAACCGGCCAAGAGCGTGTCGGGCCACGCTCAGTGTAGGGTTCCGTAGTTTTCCGTATTTTTCTCAAAAACTACTGAACCTATCATGTTCAAAACAATTTTCCTAGAAAGTCTTTATAAAGTTATTTTTTTCATATTTTTTAAACATATGGTTCAAAAGTTAGAGGGGGGGACGCACTTTTTTTTTTCCTTTAGGAGCGATTATTTCCGAAAATATGAATATTATCAAAAAACCCTTATTCATTTTTAAATACCTATCCAACAATATATCACACGTTGGGGTTGAAATGAAAATAAATATCAGCCCCCACTTTACATGTAGGGGGGGTACCCTAATAAAACATTTTTTTCCATTTTTTATTTTTGCACTTTGTTGGCGTTATTGATATACATATTGGTACCAAATTTCAGCTTTCTAGTGCTAACGGTTACTGAGCTGAGATTATCCGCGGACGGACGGACGGACGGACGGACGGACGGACAGACAGACAGACAGACAGACAGACATGGCGAAACTATAAGGGTTCCTAGTTGACTACGGAACCCTAAAAAATAGGATTATATCGTAAGTCTAGTATAACTGGATCAGAAATAATCGGTGGATGGTAATGGCATAGTTTACATATATTTACAGGAGGTGTAGCGGAGAATAAATTATTATTATTTGGGGGCTGTTCAAGTATTACTCAGACACATATTTGCGTATATCAAATCAACATTTATTTAGTAAGTTAAATTTACGGTCAAAAAGACCTCAGGATCGCCGCTTGGCGGAAAAAAATATTTACGAGTAGAAAACCCTCATTAATTGAATCAGATTGTTCCGAAATTGTTCTTGTACGGACTGGTTTTTAAAGCATATCACTGAGGGTCAATAACATCGAATTCGATGCAATCTCACGAGCGTTGTCGTGGACGTGCCCGAATCATAGTATTCTCCGTTTAACGAAATATCAGTACATAGTATGTGTTGTATTGCACGCGCAGGTCTCTCACCGCCGCGCAGGTGTAGTCGGACCATAACTCGACAGTATACAATACACGCTTGTACAAAAACTGAGGAACAGCTGTCTTTTTACGCTGTCACTAGTTCACTACATTTGGCGAATCTTCTAGCCAACATGTTTGCCCTTACTGCGGTGGCTCGCCTCTGCCTTTCTATGTCTTCCTGGTCTTTTAAACTGGACAAGATGTGACCAAGATATTTGACTTCGTGGACTCTCCGCAATTTAACTCCATCAAGCAAAAGAGGTGGTACATGTGTGGGCATATTGTGCTGCCTCCATGAGCATAAATTCAGACTTGTCCGGATTGTATGGCGTATCTCTCGCATTCTGCAAGTATCTTACGCATAGCTCCCACAGATGGTGCTAGTAGGACCATATCGTCTGCATATGCGATGTGATTTATCATTTGCCCATTGATGGAGCAGCCAACCTCGGTACTGGTCAAAGCCTGCGACAGCCCATCCATGTACACGCTGAAGAGAGCCGGAGACATACTGCCTCCTTGTCTCACGCCACAGTTTAGCCCGCTGGCTGTGGACAGAGTTGACTTCCATCTTACTACGTTCTTCTGCTGGGAATACCACTTCTCCAGTATCTTAATAATTGGCGTGGGCGCTTTCCGTTCCCCTAGTTTATTCCACAGCAATTGGTGGTCAAATACAACTCAAGTGGACTTTCTATCACTACAGTTGTGCCATCAAGATGCAGAACCAGGACCCTCAAAAAGGAAAATGTAAAAGGAAAATGTAGTGTGAGTGTGGCCTGTCACACTACAATGTAACTAATTCTGTTTTATTTTTCTAGTTTACTAAACTTCAAAATTTTACTGTATTTTATTTCTTCATTAGTAATAGTCAAATCGATGCAAAGTTAGCTTAGACAATTTTTAGATATCAAAGAAATTAAGATCGAATAGATAGCACTTTCAACCTAAAACTTTTAGCGTAAACTATTTTACCTTAACCAATCTACCAGACTCTTGGCTTCTCTATTTATAGATTTTTTTTTGTTTACCAAAGTAACCATTCGTCTTACTGACCTTTATTTGCACTAAAACTAAAGCAAAATAAATTTTATACAATGTTATATTGCAATATATATCATATCATGAAGTATTTTGCAGATATTTGTCCAAAAATATTGGCAAAACGCTACATTTTATACTTATAAATGCGTCAAAAATTAACCTTTTTTGACGCTTCATATCTCGAAAACTATTTGACGGACATTGATAAAAAAGGTGTCAAACTGTTTAAAATTTAATGCGCTTTCAACATTACAAAGCAACTTTTGACCAAAAACGCATAGTTTTTTAATAAAAAAATAAAAACCAAAAAAAGTCCGATTTTTTTACTTTTTTTTTTAAATTACGAAGTTAGCACACTTTTTTTTTGCTTGCAAAATATAGTCTTACATTCCCCCAAGGACTCCAAATAACATACCAAAAATCCAGCTTTACATCACACTTTGTTTTTTTAGCCGATTTTCATGTAAGATTTGACCGGTGTACTTCTTTTGTCAAGATTTTTGTATAGATAAGTGTCTACAAATTTGTAATGTTAAAGAGACATAAATAAAACGTAGTAGAGTAAATAATGTGTTTTTTTTGTAACCCAAACAAAATACTTGTAGATACGAGTGCGGAAAAGAGGAAAATCGATACGAGTAGCAATAAATTAATACACGAACGAAGGGAGTGTTTTAAATCGACACGAGTTGTGAATGTCCTTTTCGCACGTGTATCGTAGGACGATTTTCAGTACCTAAATCTAAGCTAAGAGTTTCGACCAGACAAGAAATGAATCATTGCTTGATTTGCTCGCACTACTGCGTTAAAAAAAGCAGCATCTGTACTGAAAAAAACTATCATTGCGCAACAGAAATTCTATTAATATCACAGTAAATACTCTATTTCATTTGATTCCTACTTTTATTGTGTAAAGCAACACTACACTTCATTTTTATCAATAAGAATTAAAAATTATATGTTTAATACATTAAGTAACTATAAAGTGCTTATCTATTTGTATTATCATTCTGCACTTTTCTTAACTTTCCCACATTTCTATAAAATGTCGAAGAGTGCTTAAATGGTCGTCGTCGTTTATTATTATTTAATTCGCTCATATTTAAATGATTCAAAGCAACCAGTCCACAACTTCACAAGACAGTTTGAGAAACCTTCGTATTTCAGATTGTCATTTGCGGATACAGTGGTTTAGGAGCAGTTCGGTAATCAGACCTACACATGTGTGTACAAATTCTGTCAATGTCACTGTCAGAAACCGTTCTGACAGTGACAATGACAGCCACAAATTCGTCCACATGTTGTTACCGTTATGTGTGCAAACGTCGACTAATAAAGTGTCGTTAAAAGTCATTCTGACAGTGACATTGACAGCCACAAATTCGTACACATTTTGTTACCGTAACGAGTGCACACGACGACTACATTTTGTTATTGTATCAATACGGTCGCATTGTTTGCACGCCGTTACCACGCGTTATGTCACATTTGACAGTTAGTTACTGATTTGAAGATTTTGCGACTGAAATGGTTGTATGGGAACATAAATGTACCCATTACCAATCATTGATTTCTTTAATAAACTCAATACACACACAATTTAAAATATGGCGCAACCGAATATTCGGCCGAAAGTTCGGTTCGGTAATAGCTGAACCGAATGTTCGGCCGAATATTCGTATTCGGCCCATCTCTATTTCATACCTTTAATTTTATTGATATATCTGAAAAAACCCTGATTTCGTAACTGACCTACTCACTTATACGATCATACAAAAGGTACTTTCTAGAAAGCTGAAATTTGGTATGTAAGCTCAAGTAAGCCCTCAAACGGGGGATGAAAGTATGTAGACTTATTTAAATTTTGATGCTAGAAGTCTGAAAATTGATATAGGGATGTCTTAAATATTTTTTAGTCATTAGAATTGTTTCTTCAGCGTAGGAAAAGTAAATGTAATATGAAAATGGTAATGTTTGGACTGACTCCACGAGACAGGCCTAGCCTAGTGTGGTGGTCAAAGGTAAAATCTTTTGTAACACTTTTTGGCAAATAAACTATTTTTATTTTATTTTTATTTTATTTTTTTTTATTTTTATTTCATTTTTATTTCATTTTTATTTCATTTTTATTTTATTTTTATTTTTTATTTTATTTTTATTTTTATTTTATTTTTATTTTATTTTATTTTTATTTTATACATAAATAATAAATAAAATACTAACGTATTTCAGGATGTTTAACTTTAGTTATTAGAAAATCATCTCCCACTCTTCAAATTTGGGCATGGACCTTATAAAAAGAAGTGAAATCCCACCATATAAATGTAAAATGTTGCCAAGACGATGCCATAAGGCTGGCCACACAAAAAGTTATCGGATCTCACGTAGAGCCAAGCTTCTAATAAGTCTACAAACACCAATTTCACAAACACTTCACGTTAGGTAAAATAAGTGGCTTGGCCGTTTCGTTACTACAAGAACTATTGTTTAAACGTATTGAACAGTGGACATATTTTATACAGCAGCGAAACGGCCAAGCCGCATTTTTACCTAGCGTGTAGAGTTAGTGAAGATGGTGTTTGTAGAGGTACAAGCTTGGCTCAACATGAGATCTGAAAACTTTTTGAGTGGCTAGCCTTATGTCATCGTCTTGGCAACATTTTACATGAATATGTTTTGGTGGGACCATTATTATAATACAAATAGTTGAAGCGCTGGTAGCCTAGCGGTAAGTACGTGCGACATTCGTTCCGGAGGTCGCGGGTTCGAACCACGGCTCGCACCAACGAGTTTTTCGGAATTTATGTGCGAAATGTCATTTGATATTTGACAGTCCTTTTCGGTGAAGGAAAACATCGTGAGGAAACCGGACTAATTGCAATAAGGTCTAGTTTACCCTTCGGGTTGGAAGGTCAGATGGCAGTCGCTTTCGTAAACACTAGTGCCTTCGCCAAATATTGGTATTAGTTGTCAAAGCGGACCCCAGGCTCCCATGAGCCGTAGCGAATGCCAGGATAACGCAAGGAGGATGATGATTATTACAAATAGTTAGAAATTGTAGGTGTTATCTATGGCCAATGGCCATGTCCTTCTTGGTGACGCCCCTTGAAATTAACTAATTTTCAATATCCACAGTTGTATTACAAATGTAATATTGACTACTAGGTATTGTAGACAGAGGCTACTTGGGTATCTTATACCATATTGCTTATTGGGTTTTGTTTGATCGACCCAAAGATCTTCTTCCTCCTACCCTTATCCCACGTTATGTGGGGTCGGTACAACATGTCTTCCTCTTCCATTCTCCTCTATCTTTCGTCATCTCAACAATCACGACTTTCTTTCTCATATACTCTTTCACACAATCCATCCATCATTGTTTGGGTCACAACCCAGCGACATCTCATATGGCTATTTATATCAGTGTCCTCTCGTGATCATTTTCTTTCTTGTCTGGTTTATCACGAGAATAAGGAAAACTTTTTCAATAAGGGCGGCTCTGGCAGATGATAAGTATGCATATAGCGTTTCCGCTAATGGTGGGAGGGCGCGACGTGCCCTATGCCATAGATTTATACCTTCAGATACAGAGAAAAGATTCACTATTTAGGAACTAAGGGTTTGTACTATGGAATACTTACAGTTTGACGTAAATATTTATAACGCATAACTTAGTTTGACGACCGGTCTGGCCTAGCGCCTAGTGACCCTGCCTGCTATAAACCGCGATCCTGGGTTCAAATCCCGGTAAGGGCATCTATTTGTGTGATGCATACAGATATTTGTTCCTGAGTTATGGATGTTTTCTATGTATATAGCCTCTGTATATTATGTATAACGTTGTCTGAGTACCCACAACATACACAAGCCTTCTTGAACCCACCGAGGGTTGGTCAATCTGTGGGGCTTCAGGTCGTCGTTAGATACTGAATAATTATATACCTACTTAGTAAATTGTTTGTGAGCGTCAGGACCCCTGGACCACTATAGATATTTGATGTTTAGTACATACTAAAATTTAGTACCTATTTGATACTATTTGGTACCTGAGTACATATATTTGGTACCTCCACTGATATCGAAAAATCGAGAGAATAAAGTGGCCAGACATTCTGACGTCAGGATGTCTGGACCATTTTTGGTTTACATAGTTCTAGACAACACTACTAATTGATATCTTAGTCAATATTTACTACCTATTTGGTACCTGTCAATATATTTTTTTCAAATTCTTTTGGCATACCAGGAAAAAGTTATGACGGAATTTAAAGTTGTGAGCCCGGCCGTGCCGTTGAAGTATGTAGCGCCTGTTTTGACACTGTTTTGTTACTTTTATATTTCGACTATATTAATGCCACTAGTCAGTAGAGATGATGTGCGAGTGCCTAAAAATAAATTCCTATTTAAGTTGACGCGCAGGAGGGCAGGCGGATTTGCCTCTATTCTTTTTACATGCGCTACATACTTCAACGCCACGGCTGGGCTCACAACTTTAAATTCCATCATAACTTTTTTCTGGTACGCCAAAAAAATTTGAAAAAAATATATTGACAGGTACCAAATAGGTAGTAAATATTGACTAAGATATCAATTAGTAGTGTTGTCTAGAACTATGTCAAACCAAAAATGGTCCAGACATCCTGACGTCAGAATGTCTGGCCACTTTATTCGCTCGATTTTTCGATATCAGTGGAGGTACCAAATATATGTACTCAGGTACCAAATAGTATCAAATAGGTACTAAATTTTAGTATGTACTAAACATCAAATATCTGTAGTGGTCCAGGGTGGCTAGCCGAATGGCACAATCGCTCACGAAACGCTCACGAAACGAAGCGCTAGTAGATATCTATCTCTATCGCGCTTGCGTATTGGCGCGACAGAGCCAGCGGCGTATCGCTTTCGTTTGGCGTCGGAGAAATGCCATTCGGCTACGGGGCCAGGGGTCCTGACGCTCACAATTGTTTAGCGTTTGACTTTCGGTTTGATTGTAAACGCTGATTATACTGTCTCTTACATTATTTTTTTTGAAGCAATGTCAACCCACATTCAGACACAATAATAAAATTACCTATGTGGTCTAAATATCCGTCAAACATAGTAAGAAAAAACTCATCTTGAAATCTTCTCCTTGCGGTGAGTAGCATACTACGAATAGGTATCTACAACTTTCTGTCCAAATATCATGTGAAAATAAGTTAAGTGGGTGTCTAATATAATATTTTAGCTTTGCTTTACTATTTAATCTAGGCCATAGTCTGTGGAATCCGCCGCGAATGTAATGAATGTATTACGCTTCAAGCCGCCGTGATGGCATTTTCATGGACCGCCAGCCTCAAGGTTTAGGTGACCTTGCTTACATCGTTATTGTCCAAGGGCGGCATTGAACAAGGATATGCAGCGGAATGTAAACATGGGGGCTGTCTTGACGAACCATGATTGTGTTCTTAAGTATATCAAAAGTACTTAGGCAATAAATATCTTTAAACTAACCCTACACTTATTTTTTGTGCTGTGATATTGTATAAAACACATACAAAGACATGTAATCATTAATCACATTATATTATAAAAAACCTAAGGGCCCAAAGTGGCGGTGTTCAGCCGGCCTAGCCGAAATGACAATTGTTGACGCTAGACGCCGTCCGAAACGCAGTCTGGCTCTATCGCACCTACACGGAAAAGTGACAGATATAGCTAGCTACGATAACGATATTATCGTAAGAAAGGAATCGTCGACTATCCGTTCCATATCCAAGATCACCGCGTTCTGCATATGACCCTTGATCCAACCATCTAAGTAGCTAAAGCCTTTCAAGAGGAAGTTGGTCGAGACTCCTCGCTATGAGATCGTTCATTGAAGCCTGAAACGATTATCGGGACAATGATCGGCGAATCAACATGCCATATGGTGCCATATGGCGGTTACCTCGCGAGCCAAGTCTAAGTGCGTTTTCACATTGTCCGATCCTATATCGGATGTAGGACCAATATCCCATACATTTAAGCCGCCATCTTTGATTTTTGCCTTTGAAAAGTTTGAAATTCTTCCGACATCCGATATCGAAGTAGATTGGAATAAGCAGCTGTTGTGTGGCATCCTAAGGAGGCGAAGTATAATCTCATGTTAGAGAAAGTACAACGCAAATTTGCAAGGCACATTTACAAAAGGACATACGGATATTATCCGTATCTGTTTCCTTCCTCATTTGTGCTAGGTATGGTCGGCCTTGACACCCTGGAGTTAAGACGCAAGCTACACCTTTTTGTCCATTATCTCTTTGTTACATGGTAGGATCGACAATCCTAGTGTTCTTGGTCGAGTGGGTTTGGTGGTTCCATCTCCGAGCTTTTCCTTAGCTCAGCGGTTCTCAAACTTATTTTCCCATGGGGGTTCCATGGGAAAATAAGTTTGAAAGTAAAACATCTGACGGAACCCTTAATTTTTTTTTTATTGCAATCTTTATTTTAATAAGCAATCATGATAAAAATCTAATCACTAGATTCTAATGTGAGGTATTACATGAAACTGTTTTTTTATTTTTTATCAATTGGTGAATATTTGGTTTTATGGAAGAGAGTTGAAGTTGCATATCAGGTACCCAAAATTCACCCACTGGCGATCCCTGAGACTCGTACCGCACAAGCTGCAAATGCACCTACTACTCGGGCCTGTATAGTCATTAACAACCTACAGACTCAGATCAGATCCCGGGAGCCGACATATTTGCGGACAAATTAGGCAAGTTCGTTAGGTCCGCTATGTTGGCTTTTAACATAAATATTTATTAAATGTTGTATTTGTTTGATTTTGTATTTATTATTTGTAAGATTTTATTTCGTTTCTTGTGTCTGGTTTTCAATATGCTATTTTTTTATTCTGTTTTATAATATCTGTGTTACCATTTAAATGTTTTGGTTGTAATTAACACACTGTATGTGAAATAAATGATATTTCATTGAATTGAATCGGATCGTAAGTATACCTAATGTGAAAACGCACTAATAGGTACCTACCTACTGGACTTTTCTTTCTCAGCATAAGCTAAGTATGAATTCATGAAATGACATTAAATATTTATATGGGTTAAATGCAAATGTAACTTTTCATTAGGGTATATCGTACAGCTAGGCTGCGTTTCGATCGTCACGTAATAGCGGTAACCACTGTCACTTCGCTAAATATGGTGGCAGTTTTAGATCGTTCAGTAGGGTATTAGGTAGGTTATCGTTGGATTGGATTGGATATGTGAAACAAATTCTACGTATCTAATTATTATTTCGATAGTTTATTTACACCTACGATGACGATACGGCCCTAACATTAAGTAGTTGCGCTGAAAGGATGTGGTTGTTTTTGTTTACCGACAAGGATGTGCAAAAACTATGAATTTCCTGGTTGTGTAAGGTGGCAACGCTTCCATAAATCGATTTCATTAACCGGCATAGAGCTACCTACGTAATTTTATTAGTCGGTAGGAAAGTCGACCAACCTAACTCGAATATGATTCTAAACCAGGAACTGACGTTTTAATATTCTCAGAATCACATTTGTATCTCGGCGTGTTTTACGCCGTGGCTTGCGTGGGCGACGGTCGCGCGACGGCGATGCGACGCATACGAAATCAAACATTATCGATATAGAAGTATGAGACGCGACGGCGAGGGTCGCGCGACGGTCGCGCGACCGTCGCCCACGCAAGACACGGCGTCAATCTCCTAGATATAGCGATACGGTCACCAACCTATCAGTCAGTGTCCAAAGTGAACTGACTAACCGGTAATCGGTATCGTACTCGCTGTGACTTCTTAGAAATAGGTAGGTACCTATTGTTCGGATTGGGACGATCTTGGTTTTAGATCAGGTAAAGGAATTTTTAATAATTAGCGCTTTTTATAGGTATATTATGTATTTATTTATTTTTTACAACATTGTTTATTGAATAATGAATTAGTGGAATAATACCGCTATTGAACGGAATTGCCGTTCCAGTAGCGGACTAGTGGCAGCACAGAACTAATATCAAGAAGTGGCAGTCAACACGTTTTAAACAACATTACGCCGAGGTCATCAATCAATATTATTTAAAATACATGTGAGCACGTAACCACTAAGAGAAACTTGTTAAATAAGTAGTTTAAAGGCGCCCGCATGGTGACGGGCTAAGAATTTCAAAAAATACTCATTCCTATCGTTTGGCGGCCAGTCAAAAACCGTAGGTATGATTAGGTATCTCTGTTTATTGTAATGATTCACAAGTTTTCAATGCAAATAATTCTAGTATTACCACAGAATATATAATAGTACAAATATTACTGAACAATACTAGTTTAAAAAGGCCTACAGGCGGCGTGGCAAGCGAAAGTGCTTGAACACCATGATATTGCCAAAACAAGATGATTTATTTAGGCTGTTATATATATTCTGTGCTGTTATCGACTTATTGAACACGATTGGTTAGCTTTATGATTGATCTATATAGGAACTTAAATAATAAATAATAAACGATTTACAATGTCAATCCTATTTATAAACAAAATAGATTAATTTAAACCATACGCCGTTTTATGATTATATACTTTAAATTGCAAATTATTATAGTTAGTATGTAAGGCAATCCTGTTTGTCGAGTGGGTTGTGAAGGTCACGCCGGACAGGTAGGTATAATGAGGTACGTACTCGAGATGTCGACCCTCGCTCACTAGAGGGAGCGTCCGTCGTGTCGCCTCCTTGACGAGACCTCAAGTACTTCGGGGTCCTTTTTCGGACGACGTAAGTGTGCGATACATTTATTGAGTAGTAATCAACAAGTAGGTAATCCGAAAAGAGATGTAAGTACATAAGCTTATTTATTTTATTTTACCTTCGCATAGACTGTTGTCTATATGTCGCCGTGTGCCTGCTATACGGCCACAATTCAAAATTTTTAATTTTCTGGATTATTGCAGATTCGTATTCAAAATTGTTCAATTTACGACCTTATTTCGAGAGCCATAGCAAAAAAGGTCCTTAAGAGCCTTTTTCTCACAAGTGGCCGTATGGAATTGACCATAAATTGTCAGAAGATTCCCTGCAATACGGCCACTTGCCAGTTTGTTCGCATGTAAACCGACGGCCATTTTGAGTTGTGGCTGTATAGCACACGTTTTAAATGTAAGTTTTGAGTTGCGTCCTAAAAAATTTAGTGATAATTGCGATAAATCCCTTTAAATATTGTGTCACAGCAGTCAGTATTACACTTATTGTTACAAAATTACCAGCCCGACGCCGAAACTACTACACAAAATTATTAAACAAATCTCAACTTTGTTTTCTTACAAGTGCAGTTCAATATGGCTCATTACTAAGTTCATATTTATTTTTACTAGTCGGAATTTAATATCGTATGGTTTACACGAGTTACACGTTGTTCTCTACTTAAATTATTAAAAAATTAAACTTAAGATATTCAACGGCATTTGTCGAAAGTGTCTTAAGATCTGCCCTTTTTCCGCTAAACTTGGTTATGGGGCACTCGAAGGCTATATGGTGCACCGTCGGATCTGGGTGGCCACACTGTCTCTCCGCAGACTCGCGCCATCCCCATCTGCACCACAGAGATGAGCAGTTTCCGATGCCTGTCCTGATACGGTTCAGCCGACACCAAACCTGTCGAGGCTCCTTAAATCCCACCGGCCGGGCCCCAGTATCGAACTCGAACAGCTCTGTAGGAAGAGCTCTGGCTACCCAGTCCATTATCCATGCCTTACGGGCTTAGGGGCTTACTTGTGACCCACTTTAGTGGAATTCAATTTCGGGCGGTATTCAAGACTTCAGTCTGAGAGACTTTAGCGCGTCGAGGTCTCGGTGGATGGGTAAACTTGTGTCTGCTCCGAATCTTGGCGATTTTACGAAAAAGGGAATTTTCTCGGCGGAAGTTTGGAATAAAATATGACTCAGCACCGGCAACCGTGTGTGGGAGTTGGTTTTAGGCAGCCACTGATGAGTCGCATAGTGTGGTTCAGCTGGGCATTACCGCGGCAGTATGGGTGCTGTTTAGCCACACCGCTGAGCAGTACTCGGCAGAGGAGTAGACTAGGGATAGCGCGGTTGTCCGAAATGTTGCTGCGTTGGCACCCCAGGTAGTTCCAGTAAGCTTCTGAATGATGCTGTTCCGGGTCTTGAGCTTCGCAGAGAGGCTGGTTAGGTGTTCCTTGAAATTCAGGCTTCTATCCAGGGTGACACCAAGGTACGTAAGCTACAAAGTTTTATTTGTTTCAATTTTAAATAATTAATATTATTTGGTAATGACGTAATATAATGTTGATGATTATAAGCTAGTTACACATAATTATTGCTATCGTTACTGTCAAAGTTCGTAAATAAAATTATTTTAACTATTTGGTGTTTATTTATATATATTTGCATGATACCTTTATCCAATAATCTCGTTTAATTTTGGACGCATCTCAAAATCTTAAAAAAATGTTTCTGCAATACAGCCATAACTCTAAATACCTGTCTTTCAGGCCTTGTATCTTAGAAAAAAAAATTTTTTAGCGAAAAGTGGCGTGATCTTATGGACGGTTATATCATTCCGAGTAAAAAAAGCTAAATTTCAAATTCATAGACCTAAAACTCAAGAAGTAAGATCCTATTTAACAGCCTCAACTATACTCTCAAAACTTTGAGACGCGATTTCCCGAAAAAATGGTCTTTTGAATTGTGACCGTATAGCAGGCACACGGCGATGTACCTACTGTATTTAAACAACAAATCAATAGTAATATTTTGCAAGAAAACATTAAGAAACAGAAAGGTTTCCTCTTTTTTCATCCCCTGAATATTGACATCAGGATACGACGTTTAATAAATAAATAAATATTGGGGCTCATCTTTCACAGATCACCTAGCCCCAAACTAAGCAAAGCTTGTACTATGGGTGCTAGGCGACGATATAACTTACTTATATAGATAAATACCATAGCTGGGCACCGTTAATCAAATAGTTAACTTCGTTAATCGCTAATCCGTTACTAAAAAAGTTAACTTCGTTAATCATTAAAGCGATACATTTCGACAAATTTAACGTAAGTTAAAGTTAATCGTTAATCCGTTTTCACGTGAAAAAAATTAACTTTTCTTTAAATATTTAGTTGCATCAGTATCCACTATAACGTATTATATTTCTGTAAAAGGCCGAAGTACAGCTAGCCTATTGAACTCTAGGCTGCACGTGGAAGGCAGTGATCGCCTGAGCTATTGCCAAGAGCTGTGTCAGGAGAGATGCTGGCGGTGACGGGACTGTTGTGGCACTTTGGGCGGTAGAGACTAGGGAAGCGAATGTGGTCGTAAATAGGGCTCGAATTTGCTGCCCTATCACTACAACAGTCGCCATGGTAAAGCTTAGGATTCACCGAATCAAAGTTAGTAAAAGCAAATCCACGTGAAGAATACTTTTTTAGGTAATATTTCGGACTTTTAGCAATCGACATCGGTAAAACCTAGGATTTACCGGCAAATCATAGGATTTGCCGTACTTCGGGCTTTTATAGTAGCGTTCAGAACGTGTTTTTCGCAGCGCAGATGGCGCCTGTGCTACTAGATTAACGATTAACGGACTCGGAGAAATTTAACGGAAGTTAACGAGTCCGTTAATATCTTTTCAAGTTAACTTAAAAGTTAATCCGTTAATCGAAATGTTAACTTCGTTAATTAACGATTAACGGATTAACGAGTTAATGCCCAGCTATGATAAATACATACTTATATACATAGTAAACATCCATGACTCAGGAACTCATCACCCAAATAAATGCCCTTAGGTACCGGGATTCGAAACCGGGACCGCGGCTTAGCAGGCAGGGTCACTAACACACTACGCGCTAGGCCAGACCGGTCGTCAAATTAATGTAAGTATTTTAATTGTGTTTTAAACTAGGACATTATCTCTTTGCCCGAGATACAGGATTATTTTCCTAAACGCATAAATGTCACATTAGCAATAAGGTTTTTTCAATAAATTATTCTTATTGTTAATCATATGATATGTCCCAAAAATACAGAAATAAATTCAAAGACCAATTAGAAATAACGGCGGTAGAAATAAATTAATAGACCAATTAATAACGTGTTATCCTTTGCAAATATCGCTAGGGCCAGATACCTGTTGGGTTATGGGCAGTTTGCCCGGGTTACGGGCCCCGCGAGGGCGCTCCGCCGCAGCCCGCCGGCCCCCTTTCTAGACAAATTGTTTTATATTCCACACATGAGACTATTTGAGTTCAAGAACCTGATACTTTTTTGTTTATCTTCAATGTAAACAGACAATGACAACTCGGGCTATTTTTAATACTGATGCCTGGAATCTACTACGACCCCAGGCCCCGTAGCCGAATGGCATTTCTCCGACGCCAAACAAAAGCGATACGCCGCTGGTTCTGTCGCGCCAATACGCAAGCGCGATAGAGATAGATATCTACTAGCGCTTCGTTTCGTGAGCGTTTCGTGAGCGATTGTGCCATTCGGCTAGCCACCCAGGTTCCATTACTTATAGTCTAATATGATTGATAATAAATATATTTAATAATCAGTAGCTAAGTTTATACCCTATCGTATAAGTTTCTCAGCCTGTTAGTGTTAATTTTAAGGAATTAATAAATGAAGAAATACTAATACGTTTGTAAACCATAAATAGTTATTTGTTATACAAGGGGGCAAAGTTGTATTTTAACGCCGAGTGTGGAATTGAAAAACGAGCAAGTGAAAGGATTCTATAGTTGAACCACGAACGAAGCGAGTGGTTCGAGAATAGAATCCTGAACTTGCGAGTTTTTTAACACACGAGAAGTAAAATACATTTGCACCCGAGTGTAACACAAAACTTTTCCCCTCACTATAGCGAGGAAACTACAACGCAAAAAATGCGTTTATCGCTGCTTCCAGTAGTTTCACAGGTGGTAAATCATCTTTATTAGGTACTAGATTCACCTACTTTTATCAATTATAAAGCAGTTAATTTGACTTTATTCAGGGTCAAATTACTTTACCCACTAGTGGATAAATGCGTTTTTACCCGCTGGTATTAAAGGACAAAACACGTGTTTCCGAGCTAGTGAGGGGAAAATGTACCTAGAACGTGCTACAACTTAAGTAGGTACTAACAAGTCTGTCTAGTCGAAGAGATTCAAGATCATTAATAAAATAGCCACTTAGGTGCGGTGAAAAGTTAAAATGTTCCTCGATTCTAATAAATTTGTGGAATAGACGTCTAACTTCTCAGTTTACAAAATCAAAGTTGCTCATTAAGAACTTACTGAATTTATCTTGCACAGAATTCAGATGGATTTCGTAGGTAGGGGTAGGTAGGTACTTATTTTGAGGGTCAAGCAATCAGTTTCATTTTTGATAATAGGTAAAGGAGAAGATTTTCACCACCCTAACTAGTAGAGTCTGTCTGGATTCTTCAAAAAACTGATGATATAGATAGTTGTATTATATCCACAAAGTGCAAAGTAATTTCAATACAAATTTTAACATGTCACAGTTTCGTTTTCTTTCAACCCCTTATTTGCCAAGAGTGGCACTGAAGCTTTAGTAGTTTCATGTGCTCTGCCTACCCCTTTATGGGATACAGGCGTGATTGTATGTATGTATTTTAACATGAGACCCAAAGCTAGCCGGTAAAATGACGTTTAAATGATGATTTTATTAATATTTTTTCTAACATCTAAAAATCAAAATCGTTACAAAAAATATTAATTTGATTTAGTTTCATGTTTTACCGGTAGGAATTATTTGTGTTGGAAAAATGTGAGTTTCACCAGGGGCGGCTCACTCCGCGTTTCTTTCGTACATTTCGACGGCCGCGAGTTCGCGGCCCATAAAGTTTGACAACCTTCACGCTGCGCAATAGAACTCAATGTCACATGCAGTCTGTTGATAGGTTGTTGAGAATGAGCCTTCTGTACTTGTACTTTTATATATTCTGTGGTTTCACGCGGTGGCAAAATGTGTACGAGCCTCGCTGCGCTCGCGGTTCAATATTTGAATCTTTCGCTTGCTCGGATGTCAATATTGGCACGTACGGTTTTTGTTTTGTTTAACAAAAAAAATACCTTGAAGTAAAACAAAATAACTATTGATGTTCACTCACGTAAAATATCCAAGCGCAAACTCATATCGTAGGTATCGTAGATACAGTAAAACTAAACAGCCATAAATAATGCGTTGTCTCTTTCTTGCTTATTTATGTCGTTAATTGTCTTTTTCCAAAGACCGATTTGCATTCTTTATGGCCGTTTACTGTACTTATGCTAAATATCGCTACTGATTAAAATTATGTACCTAAATTCATACCAATAAATAATTATGCGATTCGTGAGCAATTACCGTAATATCATTTTAATATTAAATCAACAACTATTCACAACATTGGAGGTAGGTCAGATTCGATACATCCTTGTCAACTATGTAGAGCCCCATTTACAAGGCCTTCAGAAATAAGGCATGGCCGGCTGATTTGGCTCATCGATCAGGCGGCGGGCGTGCTTGGCGTCTAATTGTGCGGATTACTCGTCCACAGCGTCGTCTCCTGCGACCGCTGTTATCTTTCGTTGCTGCCAGGCCAACAATCTCCTGCCGTGCCAAATCCTCCGCTACTAGGAGTGAGCACGGTCATTTCTACTTCTTTTTTAGAGAAACAAATAGGTATGTTGGATTTATATAACTAGCGGCGAATATGGCGGAGATGAGAGCACTAACTATGTATATGCTTTAAATTCGAGTATTGGTACGTGCGTTAATAATCCGTTTTCATAGACAACGTGCGCAAACATTATGATGGAAGAGTAAAACAAATGTATTCTTCACGCGTCGAAATTGTGAAGGTTCCTCCAAAATAGGCTAGTTTCCTATACTTGAAATAAAATATTTAATGCAGTAAATGAATTGACCGTGACGTCACTCCTTAGTATTTCATAGTAATTCCATATTAGCAAATCGTTTTGACAGTTCTTAACAAGAAGCTGATTTGACTAGTAGGAAACTAGCCTATTACGCCACTCGTAAATGTTTTGCGCCTTTGGCTTTATGAGATTTGGAGTATCGGATAGCTACGTAAAACGTACTTAAACGATAGGATAGCTACGTAATCATTGTCTTTGTCGTTCGGCCTCGCAACCATGTGGTTTGCCAAGAGCCAGAGTCTTCTTTCCCAGTGCCCTAGCAACAGCTCCCTTTGCTCTTCACAGCTTTGCAATAAATAAGAATCACAATCACAAATCTAGATTTTCAAGTCGCCAGCATCCTTGGTACAATGCCTCAAGGGCATATTTTAGATATAAACTAGCTTTTAAGTTTAGTCTTAGTTTCTTATATGCTATTTAATTATATTAATTATGTAAATATGCTCATGGAAATAACTGATTTCAATTGGCCGATTCACTCCCTCTCCCCCCTTACCATTTAGCGCTTATAGCGGCCGCTCCACTCGCTCTACCCTTAATCTGGTCCTGCCTGTACCTTATAATCCCACCAAAAACATACCTGCTAAAAAGGGGGCCAAGTTCCTATCGGCTAATTGTTCGCCTAATAAAGGGTTGAAATCCAATCCAATGCCAAGTTTAGACGCACTTTAAAATCGATCATAATCATCTTCACCAATAGCCTGATCCACTGGTAAACATTTGCCATTCCCAAGACTCGCCACCACACCCAGTCCTCCATTCTAGAGTACTTCTAAATTTGAACTCGGCAGGTTAATTTAATTTTATAAATAGGTTAATTTCATAATATAAATCAGCCTCCTTGCGTTATCCCGGCATTTGCCACGGCTCATGGGAGCCTGGGGTCCGCTTTGACAACTAATCCCAAGATTTGATTTGGCGTAGGCACTAGTTTTACGAAAGCGACTGCCATCTGACCTTGCAACCCGAAGGGTAACTAGACCTTATTGGAATTAGTCCGGTTTCCTCACGATGTTTTCCTTCACCGAAAAGCGACTGGCAAATATCAAATGACATTTCGCACAGTGAAAAACTCATTGGTGCGAGCCGGGGTTCGAACCCGCGACCTCCAGAACGAAAGTTGCACGCACTTACCGCTAGGCTACCAGCGCTACCAATTCATAATATAAATAATAAATTAAATTACTTAGGTACAACACGAAAACCTGCTTGCGCCGAACCTGAAGCCTGAACCTGAAACCAGAAGCTTGGCCGATTCCTTAAATTTCTTTTTTTTTTGTTTATCTACATATGAAACACGACTTGTGTGCCGAATTTCATAACGCTAGGACAATTGGAAGTGGCTCACAGGATTGGTCAGTGAGTGCCAAAATTAACTATTTCACAGGGTCATATTTCAGGATCTACTGAAGATACAGCTTTAGTACTAGTAAATGACTACGTAGTAGGTACCATTTTATCTCTGTACTTGCAATAGGCACTTAGCGACAGGGGGGTCAAAAGTGAGTTGAAACGATTCGTGTACAAATAGTGCACGGCATGCGCGCGGCCTGTTGCTGGAACTTGGTCTGCGCACTACCGTGCACTTAGATTCGACCCGTCAGATATCGTATATTTACGTAATATCGTGAGTTATTATATGATAAACAGCAGAGTTAAACTAAATAAACAGAAAAATGATAAATGTAGTGGTGGTTGTGTTTCTGGCTGGTACATTTTTAGCGCGTTTGATCAAGTACCGCATCTGTCTTATGAACCTCCCAATTATTGTATTAGGCCATGCAGAAATAACAAATGGCTTGCGGGCTTGGCTTGTTGACCCAGTCAATCAGTACGTGTTCGTCATTAAATACAATGCAAGGAGCATGGTACTTACTGTACACCTCACACTACTGGCGGGAGTCTGAGCGCTACTAATTGGCAACGTGTGTTAAGGAATTTAAAATTACAATAATCAAGCCGTATTTTACTCGGGCATCACGCGGTCTTATCGCAAATGTCTGTATTCTTATTTACAGTGCTTAGTAAGCTTATTAAGCTTTACAGTGAAAGTTGACGTTCTAATAAAATAAACTTGAATTATTATGTACATGAGGGACCTAATCTATATTTATTCTAGATTGTTAGCCAAGACGAGTAGGTTATCTTTACATTTATAATTAAATACATGCAAAAATCTTAAATGTATTTTTAATTATTCTATATCTCCTTTTAATATTTTACGATTTGATTTATGACTTAAGGTTTAACAAAGCTTTTTTAGTTATATATTTAATCTTATGTGGCTTAGCCTCTATATTATCAATAACATGGCTAGGAAAACCATTCAGGATATTTGGTAAGTAGCTGTTCCATACTCTTTGTAAGTTAGTACTCCTTGGGAGGGTGAAGTTTTTTATGTTACTAAGTGCCCTGAGATTAGTAGGTCTAGTATACCTGTTTAGTTCTCCTATGCCATTGCTATATTCCAATATCACTGCCAGTTTGGCTTTATCAAATACATTCATAACTTTACACTGCTGAAATAATTCATCATAGTTATATCTATATTTATATTTAGTTTTAAGAGGTACAATGGTTTTCAACATTCTTAACTGTATATTGTATATTCGTTGTAGGTAAGTTTTATATGTTCTTCCATAGCTAGAAATACCATAATTTATCACCGAGTCAGCCATGGCCATATATATAAGGCGAAGTGTATTATATGGCATTTTGTTTTTAAGTATACTTAAGTTACTGAGTATTGCTCTCAATTTTTTACATACATGGTCTACATGCGGGCTCCAGTTAAATTTATCATCAATTATCAGACCTAGGTAAGTATGTTGTGTTACAACATCTAAGGATTTGCAGTTACAACGCGAGTTTGTATCATGTAAGCATATGTGTTCATGTGCTACAATTTTAGGTGTCAAGCTAGTTTTCATATAGGGAGAGTGAATGTACATTAGTTTGGTTTTCTGATAGTTGATGGATAATCCCAAGTCATGTGACCACTTGCACAGTGCATCAAACTCGCGCTGCATTCTGCTCTCCGCCTCACTGACATTAGTATCCGCTGTAATAAGACAGGTGTCATCAGCAAATTGGTATACAGATGCCTCTCTAAGTACGTTACACATATCGTTAACATACAGCAGGTATTCGGTGGGGCCAATTATCGAGCCTTGGGCGGTACCTTGTACTGCCTGTAGCATCTCGCTGTACTCTCCTGCTATACTTACTGTATTGTATCTGTTTGTGTGGTAACTTTTTAGCCAATTTAGTGTAGGCCCCTGTATACCATTTTCCTGTAGTTTTTGATACAGTTTTCTATGGTTTAAGATATCAAATGCCTTGCTGAAGTCAATCATGATTGCCAGTACGTGTTTTCTTTCATTTAAGTGAGTATTTATTTCATCTGTAAATTGTGCCAAGTGTTGGGTAGTATTTTTTCCCCTTTCAAAACCCAATTACTTGTTATGTATTATTCCATTGCTAGACAGGAAGCCATTAATTGTATTACCTAGGTATTTTTCAACGTTAGTATACCCCTCGTGTTGCTATGGAGAAAATGTTGGGTCTGGAAACCTTCGCAACGCTCAAGATTCCACTTTTCAAACTAGGTGCCTTCTAATATCGATACTCGTATATTTTCCTTACTCGTTAGGTTTTCAACCCCCGACGCAAAAACGACGGGGTGTTATAAGTTTGACGTGTCTGTCTGTCTGTCAGTCTGTCTGTTTGTGCGTGTGTCTGTCTGTGGCATTGTAGCTCCCGAACGGAAGGACCGATTTAGATTTAGTTTTCTTTGTTGGAGTGTTTTTAGCCATGTTTTATAAAAATTGATTCACTATGTCGCCGCGGTCGGGGGTTTTTCAAAATTTTAATTTTGTGGTTAGGTTATGTTAAGATGCAGCTATTTCTATTTTTATTTACAAATCAGTACATTTTCATAATTTAATATTGTCATTTTATTTATAGGTAGGTAAGCAAGTACGCAAAGTACATACGTACCTATACATAAGTATACATATGGCTTATAATGTAATAACACTAATAACGCTGGGATACTTTATTCGACACCCGAACTGCGATCCTTCCCAAAGTACCTCAGAACAAAGAGCCGTAGGTCCCAAACACACAAAAGGACCCAAATAGTTACATCATGTGAATTTGACCCGGCTTTTGGGAAGATTGCGGTAGTCTCAGTTCACGTATTACTTAACACTTTCGAAACCGGGCTCTACGCGGCGCTACGACATTTTCGCTACATACGGGGAAACCCATGTAATCGGCTACGCTTCTACGAGCGGTGTGCCCGACAGTCGGGTTCTTGGTAGCGAAAGTGTTAAATTAGATAAACTAAGATACCGCTGCTACTAACAGTAGTATCCTACTGCTATTATTGGATGTCAGGTTCCACCATCACGAATAACCGGCCGTGCGAGTTCTACTCGCGTTGTAAGAGTTCCGTACACTAGAAGAAGGGCTTAAGCGTCTCCTTTTTAGTAGGAACTTAAGTCATTTTTGCGAATAATCAATATTTTGAACTAAACGAAACAGAAATGAGTGTATATGTATGTAATATTCAAACGCGCTCAAACAATTTCAAGAGATTTGGTAACTCCTTGCAGCGGCAGTGAGTGAAATTCGTAATTTGAGTTTTTTTCTTTTAAGTCCGACTTACACTTTCTAATCGGTTTTCCTGTAATCTATAGATTAAAAACTATCTCGTGTATTTTTTCAAAATTTTACGCATAGTAGTTTCGGAGATAAGAGGGGGGGGAATGGTAATTTTTTTGCCTATTTTCTTAAATAACTTGAAAATTACCTTACTAAAAATTATTATAAAATATTTTTGAAATACTTATAAAAACCTCTCTTTCATTTGATATGTAACACAATATAGTTCTAGAAACTTTGATTTTAATTTTTACTTTTACGCCCCAAAAGTGGCCCCTATAATTTTTTCTTAATTTAAAGTACATGTCCGTCTGTGGGTCACAGGTTTATGATATGCGTGCCAAATTTCAAGTTAATCGGTTCAGTAGTTTCGGAGAAAATTGGCTGTGACGACGGACAGACAGACACACGAGTGATCCTATAAGGGTTCCGTTTTTCCTTTTTGAGGTACGGTTTATTAAATTAAATCTGGTAGGTACACATATATGCCTATCGGTAGAATCGGTACTTGATGGAGCATTCATAGGGATTTTGTAGTTACTCCAGATTTAGATTCTCAATAAAATGGGAGATGTCGGGGGTTGGTAGGCAGTTATAATCTCGTTTAATCTTAATTTCTGACGATAGTCCGAGATATTTTCTACGTTTCGTGGAAATTATAATTATGAACTCGTACTAAACACTAATTAATATGTTATATTCGGACACTAGGCTAAGTGTATACTCTCGTAAGGGCCTTATTGAACGAAATTAAACTATAGGTGGAACTTCGACAGTACAAAATAAGCAAGAGTTAATACAAAATCTACTTGCCCAACGCCGACTCATTAACTTCGATTAGATCTATTAACTTTTGGATTGATCGCTTTTAACATCTTTACGAAAAATCGTCAATCATGCTGATAACGACAGTGACATAGCAGATGATTTGTCTTTAAAATAAGAAAATAAGGGTTGAAGGAACATGTTTTTAGTAACTGTCAGTATACGAGCACCGTCGTAATCGTTATTGAAGTAGGTACTTATGTTTTTCAGTTTCATAAAAGTTAGTTATCTAATTTGTTTAGTGAATCCATCTCTTCAATAAAAATATTTCTAGGTAAGTATATCTGCTGCATATATATCGTTTATTTTTCGTGGTAAACTAAATTCAGATGAGTCACTGGAATCATGACTGTGAAGCCGTTTGGAAATAATACATCGGTTTGATTTGACATATTTACCTGACAGGAGATGACGTTGGTATGTAGGTGAGAAGGATGCTGCGAAGTGAAGAGCGGTATCGGTGAGTTCGGGCGGGGTTGGTCGGCGGCGCGGGGCGGCCGGCGCGGGCGAAGCGCGCAGGGCGCAGGGCGGCGCGGCAGCGAGGCGGTCGGCGGGTGGCACGTAACAAGTGAAGCGGGCCCGGGAGCAACAGTCTGCCGGAGCCCGGCCACGCGGCCTGACACACCACAACAAGTGTCGTGCCCCGGCTTCGGTCGCTCGCGTGAGTAACGGACCTAACCGCTCCTCCGCACACCTGGCGCGCGCGGAGCCCGTCGCGCCGTGCACTCGCGCGACGCCGCTGCTGCACCGCTCGGCACGCCGCCGCTGCACGTCTATAGGTACCTACATACTCTCAATGGTCTTCGCCATCAATACAATGGTTTACCTGTTGCTCGGATGACGAGAGAAAAATTGCCAATATTAATCCTTTCATCTCCAACATATTAGCTCAGCGAAAACGATTAACAAATATTTGTGAAGGAGTTACTTATACCCGATTTGATGTGATCGCACGTAGAGCTAATGGCGCTTTACTCGGTTGCGCTGGTGTCCAATTAGCTCGCGTGCTTGCGTTACATTTGGGCACAATAATATTTGTTCGTTACGACGAGGGTTTGTCTTAATGGTTAAACCTACGAGCATTGATGTTTTTTTACTGTATTTAAATTAATACATCAAAATAGCATACAAGTAAAATTAGGAATTTCTTATGATCACACTACCTAATGTGACCATTGGTTTAAATTCTGTAACTAAGTAGGTATACCTGTATTACTTTCATGCTGCTTCTGTAAAACTTGAATAACCGCTCTTGACTAAAACAATGGCATTTTGTTAAACTATTTATTCAATAGTTCAACTCTACATATCTACAGCATAAAATGAAAAAAACTTACAAGAGGTCATGACACGGAAAGCTGCGGATAAGATGCCTGCAACTCTAAAACGTGTATAAAATGCGGAGCTACATCGGTATGCGAATATATTGGAAAGACTGCCTGCGTACACAAGATGCCAATCGTTCATGCTCCGTAGCGTAGCTTACTAGGCGTCCTAGTTTTGACATGAAAAACTGAAGGAACTTGTACCTAGTAGGTAACTTGTATTTTTTTTCCACATTATATGTAAATATAAAATTGGTCTGTCACGTTACGATTATCTTTTTCATTTTTCATACCATTCATTATTAAGTTTAAAAACCAAGTGCATAAAAGCCAAGGTCTTGATTAGGCTAAGGAAAAGTGATAGGAACATGCAGATAGTTTAGAAAATACAACATTTCTTACCTGACAATGACTAAACGAAACGAAAGACCTAACCGCTAGAAAACACTTAGAAAATCTTTCCATTCCGTTTCGGTGTGTTGTCGAGTTTGTCGTAATAGTACCTACCTAGGTGCCTATGACACACCTCGGACACTGGCGAATATATGAAAGAGGCGCGTTCCTAGCACACAGTCTAAGCTCGTGTCACCTACACGCGTACCATGCTTGTATGAGTGAGACATGACAGGTCGACTGTTCGCGTTTTTGACAGGCGCTAACTGTGAGGTAACCGAGAGGGGGTAGGCGGCACTTTCAGCGGGGAGCGGGAGTGGCCATACTGTACGATAGTACTCTTTATTATACTGTGCCTATGACTAGTTATTACCGATAGCTATACATATAGTAGGTAGGTACTTATCTTCGCAAAATAGAAATAAAAATTGAAATGAATGAAAAAGTTAATCGAGATTAAACCATTAAATACGTAAAGGTGCAGAATTATTACAGTGTTTTGTGTCTAAAATACTGTAAATAGGTATATATTCTCTTTAATGTTTCTTGGTAGCCCATTACTACTCTGTGAGAGAGTTTCTCGATGAGTAATGTGTCAAAATAAACCTTGGATGAGAGAATTATTATGAACAAATTAAGTTGAACGTTAATTATTAATTTATTTATGTGATTTAATTAATTAATTATTAATTTTTATAATTTAATGTAATGATTTTATTGTGATTTTGAAATACTTATGATTATTTTACCTAATTGTAAATAGTGTACCTATGAAAGATGAATGTGACGATGTACAATTAATAAAAATAAATATTCTATTCTATTCTACCAGTAAAGTGACGACATGGCCGGTAGGCACAATTTTATTTTGAGATTCGTCGCCCATTGGTGTGTTGTGTAATTTCAGGTTTAGCAGTGTCACTTGTCTGGTGTATCAAATCACTCTTCGTCCCTGTGAATGGGGCCCTGTAAAATTCTTTGATGGATTCATCAGAAAAATACTAAATAAAATAAACCATATATAAAATTAAATATTCATAAATCACTGATGACTTGTTCAATTGCTATGAGTTGTTATCATAATAATGGTCATGCTGTCAATAAATCTATTTTTCCATAATGTAGCCATATTTATAAAAGCTAAAGATATCGGAATTAGCCTTTGGCGACGTTTGAAGTTGGATTTAACAAAAATAATTACAGTTACCTTTCCATTTAGTGTGTAACTTGGGAGCATACTGCTAAAAAAGGTCGACTATAAAAAGGTAACGGCTAGCGATGAGCGCCATGGCGGAGAAAATAAAATATTCTTATCGCTACTCTTCCACGGAAATACCTTCACAGCATTTCTCCGTATAGGCACCGGGCTTTACAGGTTTTAAAAATATTTTTGACATCATAAATAAATGTCTCAATCGACTTTAATTAATTTACTAAACTTGGACAGGTACTTTAATTAAGTTAGTAAACTTAGGAATACCCGAGTATTTAGCTATCGAATATCACTTTGTTATAAGTAGAATTGCTTTGAAGCTATTGGTTTGAACGATAATTGCTTGGTTAAAATCATTTGACGGTGTGTTTGACGACGCCAATAAAGCATAAAACGGGTTGGAACGAGTTGCGCCTCCAGTCCACATGGTCATTACTCTGTAATGTCCACTCATTTTGAGGGACCCCGTCCAGAAATGATGTTTAAGAGTGAGGAATGAGATTTTAACGATTCATTTACTTCCAGCTCTTACGTTCTTTTATTATGAACTCGAAAGGCGGAATTTTTATAGTCATAAAGCAAAAGATCGTTTCGCCTCTCGGAAATTTATTAAGTGTAGGTGTAGATACCTACACTTAATAAATTTCCTACACAGAAATTAGAGCCAAGATTATAGCTAATCTTTTCTTGCGCTGTTCTTAATTGCAGATAAAACGGCAGATTTCTGTTATGAAATATTTTAATCACCTTGCCATGTTGTCAGCTGAATATAGACTTAGAGTTAAATTACCTAATTAATCACCGGACCTTTAAAAATTCAATGAATTTAAAAGTATTTAAGATTTACATTTAAACCTTTGCAGTAAGTTCTATAAGTAACTCATTTTAACATATGTACCCTAGTTGAACACTTCACTTTTTATTTATATTTCATTGTAGCACAAGAATAAGGCGAAAAGTTAAAGGAAAAGTGATGATTCCGTAGAAAATAACTTCGTATCTATTCGACAGATAGTAAGTAGTGAGCGCCAGAGAATGATATTGCTTACGGAACACTATTTTCCAATTTACGGATAGAAAAGGAAGGTACGTGAACCTAATTTTGGGTCAGAGGCAAGTCAGAGGTTCCTTTGTGATTTACGCCGGAAGCGTATGCAGATTTAGAAAAACCATACTAATATTATAAATGGGAAAGTGTGTGTGTCTGTTTGTTTGTCCGTCTTTCGCGGCAAAACGGAGCGACGAATTGACATGATTTTTTAAGTGGAGGTAGTTGAAGGGATGGAGAGCGACATAGGCTACTTTTTGTCTCATTCTAACGCTAGCGAAGCCGCGGGAAAAAGCTAGTATGAAATAAAATTGACACGACTACAAATTACTTTAACACGAAGATTAACGTATACAAGTAAATTTAACATATTACGAAAATGTAATTGTTAATTTTCAGTGTATCTTGCAACGTCGGTCTAAATTTTGTCGTACAAGTAATCAATCAAACAAACAAAGCAATATCAACTTAGTTCTGTTCTATGTTGAACTAGGTATATTGACATAAGTATATTTGTGCGGAAACTGCGCATACAATGAGTTGAACAACTAAACAAAATTTAATTTGACTTTAAATCCATAGACCTAATGTTTTAGTATTCGTAGTACCGCGGAGGGATTGTTCAGTGCTTGGGCGGTGACACTGTATTTTTGTAAGGGCGACATCCTGTTTTACGAGCGGCCGAGCTCGGGCCTCGGGCACGCCTCGCCGTTCGACCGCGCGGTACTCTGTCGATGATCAGCGTATTTATGTCACTCGATACTGATCGGAAACCACGAGCACGTCGATAACCTTTTACTTTAATGGATCAGTATGTACTTCACGTAGATCAAGTGTGAACTTGAGCTATTGTTTAACATTACAAGTTATTTATGTCACATGAAACGTCTGAAACGCTTTTCAAAGCTAATATTTATTCAACAAGTTTTTAACAAATATATTTTAAGTGCTTATTAATTATGTATACGATCAAATAAATCCATACTATCCATACCAATTGAAATGAAATTTTAACTAACTCTTATTTTGAATTAGTTCTGGGACGAGCGAGGTTCGGGATTCAGTTGCTACGAGCTACGTCGTAGCACATTGTAGAGCAACTGCCGTCGTCGTCTAAATAGCATAAAACATATTCTTTTTTCCTATATCTACTCTCATATCATCATTTGAACACAAAAATATATATTTTCACCACACTAACTGCTATTGAAATAGGCTCTCTTGATACTTCGAAAACTTATTGCAAAGTAACTTCATACTTTTAACTTGATGTCCAAAGCTGGCTGGTAGAATTGACGTTTAAATGATGATTTTGAAAACAAATAACTAGTAAATATTGGAAATATCTTATGATTCTTACGAACAAGGGGCAGCTAACGAAACTAATCACAGCTCCCGAAAGTAGTCATTATTAATGTTTGTTTTATATTATTAAAGTAATGCCGCCAGTGACAAGTAAACATAAAACGCCATAATGAGAATTGATATTTGTATGATCTTCATTTGCTTTCCGTAATTTATCAGAGGTTAAAATGTAGCTGGCATTATTTGGCATTTCGAACATTGAAGTCAATAAATAAAAATCCGGATGTAAACAGGAAGTACATAATTACATTTCAATATCGAATATTTTCAACACGGGTCAATTTTCAATTCGAAATTAATTTGGATTTGTAGACTTTACATATAAAATTGGTAAAAAATCACGGTTTTCAACTTTGACCACCGAACATAAAAAAAAACAAACATGTAAAACGAAACCAATAAATAGCACCAATAGATGTAATGTACTTAGTACTTAGATTCAGAAATGGTACTATATCTCAAATGCAACTTCGCCTACCCTGTCTAACATTGCCTGGGTCTAAAATGGTAGTTAATCAAAATAGGTGTCTATATCGAAGTCTTGGGAGATAGGGCAGTGACCGCCATTATAAAAGCCTATTATAAACGGCTTTTTGGCAATAAATCACTGTTTTTAGCCAGGCAATATTAGGCATAGGCACAGGGTAGGTAATATTGCAGCATTTGATTTGCAGCATATGATGTTGGTAATGTTGCAGTACCTGTGTGGTACAGTCGCTATTAGATATTATCGGAGCGGCCGGGGCGTTCAAATTTGAACGCGCCCTGACGTGTTCAGATATTTGTAAACACCTTGGACACTTCGATATATGTATAATCTGATGAAATGGTGGGTTAACTCGAGGGTTAACCCACCATTTTATATGGAATTTGACAGAAGACAGCCCACTAACCCCGAGTTAAGTGGTTGATGCAAGTGGGCCTTAGGCAATTAAAAAACCGTGCATCATACATCATGGTTGGTCATCGCACGTAATAATCCATAGTCCATCATAAAGGGGTTATTATAGTGATCGTTTTTAAAAACACATAGGTATTAGGTATTCTTAAATAATATGTTTTACCAGTGTGTAGTTTTATTTGACTATGCATTGCATCATTTGGAAAAGTAAATAAGTATTATATTCGTGTTCAGACCCGTCTTATGCTTTGTAAATTCGGTTCAATGGAAATATTTAGTATGCAGATCACTTCCACAACTTTGATACAGGTTATAAAGCTTTTGAATTTATTTCGTTTTGTACAAAAAGTTTTGTAACAAAAAGGGACTGGCATTAAGCAAATTTTATTATGTTTATACAAAACTTATCTGAAAAAGGAGGAGAAGAACTCTTTCAGATGTTCAGTAAGCCGGATTTCAAAAAAATATTTGCGTCTATAGGTAAAAATACGATTTATTTATTACATATATATTCAAGTTATTCCAAAGTAAATTACTTATAGATATGTTTATCTATAAATACATATATGCATAAACTCACCGCTTTGTTCCCTAACGAGGTAGGCAGAGCACATGAACTTGCTCAAGTTTCAGTGCCACTTGATGTAATTATCGAGTTTAAAGAAACCCGATGTCTACCTATATACATTATACAATTATACATATATATTTGTAGATAATTTTAATTGATTTTAGTTGAAGACATCATTTCGTCACTCTCATCAGTCTCACCTGAATAGTAATTCTTTAGAAAGTGCTTAACATTTGGGTACATAAATATGTTTCGCATCATACAGTTTATACATAAGATAATACAGTTCTTGAAAACAAAAATATTAAATATGTGATGTGAAACCATGTGGCAATTCTAGGTAAGGACCGATGCCAATTGACTATCTGTAGATAGAAAAGAATGCTTTGTTGAACCTCAGAAATCTTTTTTTACTGCTATAAAAAGGGTTTTATCGCCGCTGGGTCAGCAAAGTGTATGTAAATGAGTGCGCGCCGAGTTTTCACGATAGAAATAAAGGGAAATTGCCGTTTTGGGTGATATAACTCAAAAGATTTAGAAGGTTCGCCCATATTGCGGCTCGGAACAAATCTAAGAGCAATTATTAAGAGGCCGTGCGAAACCGACGTCAGTTAGCTGCCCGCAAGCTCACGGTGCCATATCTGTATGGACCGGGACCCGGCGGAAAAATCGATACCACTCGTTACTGAAGCACAATGGCCTAAGTATTCATAGACGCTGGAGTGAGATGTAGTTAAGAACACTAAAACGAGAACTACACTAAGATTCACCTTCTGAATATGTTATCAACCAGCACATTGTAATTAATTTCATTACCTATACTTATATGTCATGTATAAGTATGTGTAGTAGACTTTAAAGTAGGTATGTTTCGGTATTTTTGCCCAGTATAAATAAAGAAATAATAATAAATATAAGACATCCTTTCAAGTATTATAGGACACAGACTGACTAAGCTCCACGGTACGCTCAAGAGGCTTAGACTATTTATATGGAGATATAAATAATCTTTATAGAAATAGTAAGTATCTTGTACCTCATATGTGTTATGGTTTTTGTTTCTGATGCAGTCTATTTAGGTTGGTATATAAATAAGTGTCAGGGTTTATTCAATGCATACATGTGTCTATACGTTCGATGTCATCCTATTATACCCGAAAGTTCCATATCTCACATTTATAACCAAACCAAAATGCGTTTAGCTTATTTATTTGCTGTCTATTTATTAAAAAAAAAATTATTGTGTTAAATAAACATCCATGCGCCAAATATCAGTAAAAAACAATAACGGCTTGCTACTCGTATCAACCAGCAAACATCGCGTATTTTTGGACATATTGACCAATCGTGGCGAGAGCAAGGCGACTTTTCGGTTTTAATCGACTGAATATTGAATTCGGCCTCTGCGCTGTCGGTTATATCCGACAGCCTTGTACGAGTGACCACCGCACCGGTCCGTCGTCACTCTGAGGTTTATGCCCTGACCTGCCCCCAGCTTAGACAGAAAACATTAATCGTAGACTCGTAGTCTCGGGAGACGTCACAAGAGGATTATAATTTACAGAGTGACAGATGCTGTGCTGAGACAACACTGATTAAGTTTGTCATTAACTAGTTAGAAAACTCCTCAACTGTACGCACGTATTCACTAGAACCGTTGTATCTGTGATCCAAACAGGTACAAAAATTGTCAATTTGGTATCAAAACCTCCTAGTAATCTTCGTACATATCTGTATCAATCAAATTTCACAAGCCTTCTTAACCTTACCGTGGGACTGTCAGTCTGTGTGAGGTCCTATATTTATTTATTCGATATTGTGAAAGTTCTGGTGCATACTGTAGTCTGTTCTTGAGATATGAATTTCAAGTAGGTACCTATTACCAAGAACAATTTAATACGGGACAGACAAAGCCCATACAGAAAAGCGTACGGAGCGTACCCCTGAAATGTATGGACCTTTTAGGCTTAAAACTAGATGGCACTGTTTCGCAGCCTGAAAGTGGCTAAAATCATATTTTCCCCAAATATTTTTGCGTGTTTTTATTTTTTATAAGACCAAATGTCATATTTCTTTATTATAAAATCAGGATATTACGTCAATACACATTTTGAAAAAATAAATAAATTTGTAGGCATCATCAGTTATGATAGTATTTAATAGGTGGGGCGCTACGGGTGTAGCTCAATTTATTTAGAGTTTCTAACTATTTATACCTACTATATAAACTGCGGTAGGTACGTAATGTTCACTGACTTTTAGTTTCGCGTGTCACGTCACGAGCACGGTCGAGATCATTCTCTGATAGTGTTAGCAACTTGTTCCATATGTGGCTGCCAAAGCTAGCGTAGCCGTATAACTGCTGCCGCTGCTGCTGCTGCTGGGGGGCTGTATACGTACTTGAAGTAGGTATACAGGTAAACTTATTAGTCGTGAAGGTCTGGTTCCATGTACTTGGTACCCACCTAATATTAGGTATATGCTTTTTTTTTAATACTACGTCGGTGGCAATTTGGCAAACAAGCATACGGTCCGTCTGATGGAAAGCGGTCACCGTAACCTATGAATGCCTGCAACTCAAGGAGTGCTCAGCTTCTTATCATCAAAACTATGTACGTACACAATTATTTACACATTAATGGATTAATATTTAAGTGCAGTTGGGTGTGATCATTTATTCAACGCAGATGAGTGGAAGTAAAGCTTTTCAGTCGAAATGGGTCGTAAAACTAAAACCGACTGTAATATTGAACGAGTACAAAATACTTATTTATTATAAGTCAAAGAGTTACGTTCTCAAGCTTGCAAACTGGTCTCGGAAATTTTAAGCTAACAGCGTTATTCGTGATAGCTGCAAATTACGACTACAGCTAGACTCATTGGCCGATCGCCTCGTCGATCCAATGATAAATGTTTCTTTTCTCGCTCCACGGTTAAATTCATTAACTTTCACGATTTTATTATTTCACTGAGCGAACAGCGATGGCGAACACATTGAATACAATGATTTATTTTTTAGTAGTTGTTAGTTTGTATTTTAAATACCACTCTTGAAAACTACTGTGAAAACAAGAGGTATGAATCACTCTCACGATGTTTCCTGCAATAATGCGCTAAGTAAACACTTAGCGGCAACATCTATCGTTCGCTCGGCTGCTCGTCTAAACACACGAAATGACAATACACTAATCAAACATGCTGAAACAACATCAAACCACTTTTATTTATTACACCAACATTCTGTTCATGAAGTATTTGCTATCGAGGACATTTTTCTACTTTTCTACTTTTTTATCAGTGTTTTTGATTAAAGTAGTTGGTTATTATAAAAATTAGGCATATTAAGTAGAAGCGCTGATGCATGGCTTAGCGCCAAGAGCGTGCTTTCAACTTTCATTCTGAAGGTTCCAACTCCGGCACGTACATACTAATGATTTTTTCTTTAAGTATGAAATTTATTGTCATTTATGACATTTATTACTTGCTATTCGGTGGATGAGAACATTGTAAGGCTCACTTGCACCAACCACTAAAATGGTGGATTGACCCTCGGGTTAACCCTTCATATTCATTGGTGCAAGTGGCCCTAAGAAAACTAATTCTAGTTTACCTTCTGGGTTGGAAGTGTTGGAACGTCACGTTACTCACGTTCGAATGTCAGTTGCTTTCGTAAAAAACTTGTATCTACGCCAAATAATATCGGAATTAGTTGCCAAGCCAGGGGGGCTCCCCTCCCTCGATAACACAAGGAGAATGAAGAATTTAAAGGCATAATCATTGCATGATTTAAAAAACATAAATGATAATGGTCGCTTAGCGGTAAAAGCGTGCGAGTTGTGATCCAGAGGATGCGGGTTCGAACCCCGGCTCGTACCAATTTTTCGGAATTCATGCCAGTCGCTTTCGGACAAATCGGGCTATATCCAATCCAATAAGGCCTAAGTTACCCTTTGGGTTGGAAGGTCAAATGGCAGTCGCATTCGTAAAATTAATGCCTCCGCTAAATCCTAGGATTTCTTGTCAAAGCTGAATCGCGGCTCCCACGAGCCGAGACGAATGCCGAGCTAACGCAAGGAGGACGATGAAATAATAATTATATCCATCCTGTATACATTGTTAATAAAACTTCTTTCTCAGTAATGACCCCTTCTCTAGAATTCTGTTTGTGGCCGAGTGTCCAAAAGTATAAATTTAATTTTTATAGCGTCAACGGTGCGCTGTTGAATCAAGGGTCTGAGTGGAGGGTAAGCTTTGACTTATATATTACTTCGGAAGGACTTGGCATACGGACACCAAAAATAAGCTAAGCCAAGTGTGGAATAGGTACATGCGACCAATCGCGTTCTGGCGTTCCGCCAAAGCAGGCCTGTCTCACTCGCGCGTGTAGGCATCGAACTGTAAGTACCCCTCGCGAGGGGCAAACCAGTAGGGTCTCACGGGCGAGTGGTGACGCACGCGCGAGAGTTGTTCGTCGCATATCTACGTACTGATTCGACCGCTGTCACAAAATTGATATTTTATCGTGATACGTACTATTCGAAACCGCATTTGTTTACAAAAATAACTAAAGGGCGGAATTATTCAAGGCCTTTGAGTAGGTAATATCAGGTCTGTTTCAATTAAGCTACCTAAGTAAGTACGCCTAACTAGTTACACGCGAATTTATTAAGAATTAAACCTACATACCTACCACTAAGACATATCTTAGGTTTTTTTCGAGCTAAAGTAGAGCAATATAAAAAAGGTAGTAATTAAATAATAAGATTATATTATTTTTTAAAAGGAGACAACCTGGATATCGTCAGAAAAGGTACGAGTTACGCAATAGAAAGAGAGCGCACTTATAGTAGGCATTTAGCGTTGCGTGATCGGAATTTGAACTTAATAGTATCGTAGCATGAGTCGTTATTTCTTTAAACGGGTTTTTGGAGAGAGCTTTCTGTACTTATACTAATATGTATTCTGTGACCAAAGCATATCAAACTAATGTTCTGTTGAAATATGTGTAAGGTAAGTACTGTTGCCCCTTTGCACCGCTGTCGTACCATCAAGTCAAGGGTGCAGGCGATGAGTTGGCGGCTTTATAAAAGCGGCAGAAGTACTCGGCGCTCACAAATTACCTGTTTGTCCCAGCTTAGGTAGAGACGTCCGGTTGTCGGTCCATGGAGGCAAAAACCTGCCTTAGGGAAGTGGGGCGCTGCCTACAGGGAAGAGGCCTTGACCCGTGCTCTGGGTCATTCCTGTTGCAAAGGCTGTCCAATCTGTCCATTGCTATTCAACGCGGTAACGCGGCAAGAGTAATGGGCACCGTGGGGGTTGCACTGGGAGGAGTCAGTCTTCCAGTAGGATTTTTTGTGTTTATTTTTATATTTAGTTTTATTCATAGGTTTATTTAGAATGTAACATTATATACTTTTATCAATAAGTTTTAAGTACATGTCAAAAAAAAATGGTTTATCCTTACTTTTGCAATCTTGCAGGGTAGGTAAATAAAAGCGGGGAGCAAGGGCAGTAATTGAGGCGTCGCCGCGAGCCTGGGGCTGCTGACGCGCCGGGAAACTTCATTACTTACTCAACACTCACATGTTTTTTCATTTCGTTCGGAAACGAGGTAATGTTCTTAATTACAATAATTACAGAACTGATTTATACCAAGTAGGTCATTCTTACGGAAATCCTGAAACTTAGGTACTCATCCTTAAGGTGCAATCATTTCGGTCTATTTAGTCGTTTTCCTAGTTTGTTTATTTTAGTCACCTGCAATAATTTGGGGGTGAATATATATATGAGGTATATATTGGTCATACTGAGCTGTTTTTACTTTGGGCTCACTTCAACGCCAGAACAAGATTGGTGTTTCATAAATTTTACCTGCATGACCCTGACATTTTCCATGGGAGAGTGTTTTTTCCGCGAGTTAAACCCTATTAAACCCTTTAAATATTGCATGTGACAAATAACTAAGCATTACGTATAATAATGATTTGTAATGAGGCACCTTATCACAGTTATCTACTCATAGTTCTGAAAATCAAATTTCTCTTGTTTTGACCCTTCCAAAAAAAGAAAAAAAAAAAACATTTTTGTAGGTACTTAGGTATGCCAGGTTAATAGGTTATTTATTATCTTTCTATCGAGCCTGTACATACCTAGTGTTAGTGTTACCCAGATATACATAAGAAAGAACGAACGAAGAAAGAACTAGGTTATTATCACTGTCGCTTGCGACTAAATATATCAAAGACGACACGATTTTGTATATTGTTTAGCTTGTTACAAGCTTTTTGCTTAGTAAACAACACATATAGTTAGTCAAAATATTGAGTTAAACTTGCTGCATTTAACCTGCTTTAATGCCTAATAGTAAGGCGGCGGAATTGAAAAAAGTCGTCTAGTTTTGAAGTTGATGTGACTGGAGAGTATACTGCTGACAAGTGGTATCGTTGTGATCGGTAGACTTTACTGAGTACGAAATAATGACTTGTCGCATTCTCAGACTGTGGGGGGGTTAACTATGACGTCACAAAGATCGCGGTCCCGGGTTTCAATTTTTTGCCAATTTGTCTAGAACCCCTTATCCAATTTTGAAAAATGAGGTGTCGATTGAAAGCGTATAACATGCTGATTAAGATTTCTTATAAGTGAAAAGTATAGTTTTGTTAGTTATTTTTTAATTAACAATAATGCAAAAAATACTTTTTTTTACTCTCTTTTTTATTTTTGTGACTCAAAAAGGCAATGAAAACGGCCACTTAGCTAAAAAATATGTTATATAAATCATTTAGCTACATTATTAAGCTATCTGTTGCTTTTAAAATTTCTACGATCGGATAATAAATAAGCAAACTACAAGAACATACCTGTCGGCAGGGAGTACCGCTTGACACGCGTTCCCATACATTCGGCGTCTACCAAATTACACCTCGCGCAAAATTCGTTTCAAGCAGATATACCTCTAATCTTATTCATCGTAACCTATCAATATTGGTATCATTTGAAAGTACAATTAAAGTCCTTTAAGAAACAATATCAACCATTTTCTTAAAATCAATAATCGCCAGTCTACGGTGGTTACAAAGAAAAAAAGCGGGGATGCAATTTGACGGGTTCTCTAGGTTTGATACCCTAGACGAGTTTAAAAGGGAGGTAAAGGTTACATATGGGTTGTTCTCTGGCCTGAAAGCTACACAGAGGCCCAGGGGAGGAAAAACTAGGGTTTAAGTTTAGTTTTAAGTTATTTTTTCTTTTATTTGTTGATTTTATTGTGTTTAATTTTTTTTAATTTTATCAAGAATACACGCTGGTTTTTTTTTTGTGAAAATACCCTTTTTTATGAGAAATGAGATGAATTTCATGGCATTTTTCGATAGAGACTAAAATTAACTTTCAAATAAGGCCACATAGTCATACTTTTACTTATCAAGTGTACCCCAACAACTATTTCATATTTATAACGCATTATTAATAATAAATATGCTCTCATCCTGGATGTCGCTTTTTGTGGGGGCCCATCTTGTGGGGACGAGTCACCGTCTGCCGGAAATAAAATTGGATACCGTTTTATTAGGCAGGCGTCCGGTTTTTTATCCATAACCCAGTATTTAGTCCATCACTTTCATCAAAATAGACCAGTTCATTTTAGATTCCATTAACTCTCAAATAGTCCTTACACCCTGGCGGGTGTTGCCTCTGCGTGTGTCCCATGATACGGGCAAGGGCAACATCCGCTCGGTGTACCCCTTACATTCCATTAAAGTGTCGAAAGGGCCTCTACGTGTTGGCTTCGGCCCCGCGCACGCCTCCCAAAGGTCCGGAATACCATTGTTCCGTGATGGGAAAGACAAAAAAAAAATATGCTCTTAATGTTATCTTGACTTCTGCTGAATAATTATGTTTTGAGAAAAGTGGCTAAAAGTGATGATTATAATTACTAAAACATTATAGGTAACTTCATTTTAGTGATTTAATGTGTATAACGACCGAAGTCCAATCGTTTTGATTTTACGATTACTTTTTATTACCTACTGGGTCAAAAAACCGCACCTCTAAGTCGTTTTTCAAACGGTATTACTTGGTATTATATAAGTAAAAGTATGACTATGTGGCCTTATTTGAAAGTTAATTTAAGTCTCTATCGGAAAATGCCATGAAATTTATCACATTTCTCATAAAAAAGGGAATTTTCAGCAAAAGAAACCAACGTGTATCCTTGATAAAATTACAAAAAAAAAAAAACACAATAAAATCAACAAATAAAAGAAAAAAATTACTTAAAACTAAACTTAAACCCTAGTTTTTCCTCCCCTGGGCCTCTGTGTAGCTTTCAGGCCAGAGAACAACCCATATGTAACCTTTACCTCCCCTTTTAAACTCGTCTAGGGTATCAAACCTAGAGAACCCGTAAAATTGCATCCCCGCTTTTTTTCTTTGTAACCACTGTAGACTGGCGATTATTGATTTTAAGAAAATGGTTGATATTGTTTCTTAAAGGACTTTAATTGTACTTTCAAATGATATCAATATTGATAGGTTACGATGAATAAGATTAGAGGTATATCTGCTTGAAACGAATTTTGCGCGAGGTGTAATTTGGTAGACGCCGAATGTATGGGAACGCGTGTCAAGCGGTACTCCCCGCCTACAGGTATGTGCTTGTAGTTTGCTTATTTATTATCTGATCGTAGAAATTTAAAAAGCAACAGATAACTTAATAATGTAGTTAAATGATTTATATAACATATTTTTTAGCTAAGTGGCCGTTTTCATTGCCTTTTTGAGTCACAAAAATCAAAAAAGAGAGTAAAAAAAACGTATTTTTTGCATTATTGTTAATTAAAAAATAACTAACAAAACTATACTTTTCACTTATAAGAAATCTTAATCAGCATGTTATACGCTTTCAATCGACACCTCATTTTTCAAAATTGGATAAGGGGTTCTAGACAAATTGGCAAAAAATTGAAACCCGGGACCGCGATCTTTGTGACGTCATAGTTAACCCCCCCACAGTCTGAGAATGCGACAAGTCATTATTTCGTACTCAGTAAAGTCTACCGATCACAACGATACCACTTGTCAGCAGTATACTCTCCAGTCACATCAACTTTTTCCGAGACCCTCTCGCCGCTCTACTATAAAGAATACATGTTTCTTTCACAAACTTATACATTCCGCAACTTGAAACAAAATACGAAGCCTGAACTTTACTTACGTACTTATGTAAAATTCTCATAATGATCCTCACGTGTAGCTAGTAAAGTTGTGACGGGAGTCGGGAGTTTATGAGCACATATCGGTTTCACGTCGTGTGCTCGTAAAAGTTTTGAAGCAATTGTTGTTGGAACAGGAAGGTTATACAAAATTAAAAAGGAGGTTGGATACAGTGGATCATGCGCTATACTGGATCTTTCGCAACAGCTTTGTAAATATGACGAGTAATTTTTGTATTAAACACCCAGTATTATTCTCGTATATCTTTGCCTTTTTGTTTTACATACTCTTACATTGCTCTAAATTCTTAGTCCGTTTATATTAACTTATGTTCCAATCAATCCGAACATATGTAAGGTACAGTGGGGTAAATCTCCACTGGGGGCAAATGTAACTGGTCCATTTTTCAATGTTTTACAATGTTTGCATTATTAAATTGTAAGCATCACAATGAATAACATTCTGTATGTGGCCTTATACTGATCGTAGCAGCTCGTCTGTGGATGGGCTTAACGAATGTCAACAGTAAATGTCAGATTTGGCGGGACTTCACTTTTTAGGTTATAATAGTTTTGTACGGATTGTGACTATTGATAGTATTATATTATATAATATTATATGCAACTGGCGTTTAAGTGAGGTCAAAAGTGGCGTGAGTAACAATTTGAGGCGAAGCCGAAAATTCTTAATAAAGACGCCACGAGTATTTTTTGACTCGGTTAAACACCGTTGCATACAATACTTTTTCTACGACCATGCACTTACTAGTTTTCTAGAATAACTTTCGTGAAATTCGCACTATTTCCTGTATTTTGACGCGTCGGCCTCCCCTCTGTTCCTGCACTCACCCTGTCGCTCGCACTCCCCCGCGCCGCCGCCAGTCCCCGGCGCCCCGCGCACCCACGCTATATCCCTTAAAGGCTTCCGAACAATGCATTAAGAGCTATATCGTATGCGTGGGTGCGCGGGGCGCCGGGCGGGGGCGGGCATCTTTTATGTAGGCTTTTAACGATCTATGCACGACACTGTAAATGACGAATAACAACACGGGAGTAGAAAAAAATATTAATTGATGTTATATTCCTGATTATTAATAGACACTGTAATTGAAATAATCAATGTAATAAAGCAAATGTAGCTGGAAGCAGTGGTTTAAATGATAAACCCCTATACCAGAGCTCGAGGGTCATAGACATGCCCTCATGTGAAACTGGAAGCAATGGATTAAATGGACTCCTGTAACTGAGCTCTTGAGCTTTGGCCTGGCTCACAAAATAGAGTGTCTACAGGTTATATATGGTAGGCGTGTTCAGTGAATACATGTAGAACTCAACATCATAGTGTAATAATGGAAAAAATTGACTAGTTACAATTGCCCCCCAGTCGAGATTTGTACCTTACTAAGATAACAGCATCATAGCAAAATATTGTTATGGTGAGGTTGACAGCTGGAATGTTTTAATTTTCGCAGACCGTTACACGGTACAGATACATTATACAAATATTTATTATCAATTTATCAACATTTAGTAGTATTACTAACATTCTACGTCGTAGGTTCAGAGATGTGATGTTTGTTGTGTTGTGGGTATCACATGCATGAGCCATAAATTAATTAGATCTTGTGTTGGATATAAATTTAAATTAAACTTTTGCTGCTACCCACGTCAATTTGGTTAAGGTGGGTAGAAATATTCTATCCTGTTACCCCAAGTTGTTACGACTTACGACTCATCTTTTACTATTACTAAAAAGATGAGAAAAATAATAGGTACTCGTCAAAACCTTTTCAATGTTTGATATTAATAAAGAGGTTATTAAACTTGTAATAACAATAATGCCTATACTCGTATGTATAGCCTGACAAATTTTTATTGGACCCTCGCCACGTTGCGGATTTTCAGCTGAACTAATTTATTTTACTGGCAAGGATTAATATTTGTCGTCGAAAGTCATTGAATGTCAGTGATGTAAACGAGAAGTAAATATTTTTAATTGTCTAACGGTTTCAACGCAAATAGTTATGCCCAAAATAATATTAAACTTTGATTCTCTAAAACCCTGTTTTCATTTTCTACAAATATTAACGCGAAACCAGTAGGTACATGTTGTCCCCATTATATATGACGTCGGCACATTATTCCCCTATGAAAGCAGTTTGTGGGGACACTCTTTCAGGGTCAAATAAAATCTTGTCAGGCTATATGTTATCTTCTTACCAGAAACCACGAATATGATTTGGACTACCATTTCGAAAATGTGGATTCATGTTTGACAATAAGTAAAACTTGTGAGACGTCCTGCTGAAGGCACTTCAAAGACGAAGGAAGCCTTCGTGGCCATGATTGTACTTTACGAACGGTCACGGACTTTAATTGTTGATCCACTTTTAGCTCATTTTTTGCTGGACACATCATAGCTTAACTATGAAATAACAAAATTATTGTGGTCTTTAAATAGCGAATAAAAGTAGTAAAATGAGTAATACTTAATAAAAACGTCAATGTTTAACTAACTTTGATGAATTTCAATGCCGTATTAATAGTACATTGTGCAACAAGGGGAGGAAGTTGAACATTACTAACGAGAGTAAGTTAAATCGCGACGGCTTGCCGGAGCGATTTAAAGGCTCGAGTTAGTAATATTCATACTCCCTGAGTTACACACAATGTTTTTCATCACACTCGCAATGTAAAAAATATGTAAATACATAGATGTAAAAATGTTAAGTACGGTACAAGAAATTTCATTATTCCCTTGGGAGAACGATTTTTCTATAACTCACGCTCCGCCTGCGTGCAATAGCACATTTAAAGTGCGGGTGTGATGAAAAATTAATTATGCTCTTATACCGACGTTTACTTCTTACGAATATTTTTGTAAGTTTATGTAGTTTAGAAATTATACATACATACATATAATCACGCTTGTATCCCATAAAGGGGTTAGGCAGAGCACAAGAACTACTAAGTTTCAGTGCCACTCTTGGCAAAAAGGGGTTGAAAGAAATCCAAATTGTGACATTGCAGTGACAGGTTGCCAGCCTCTCGCCTACGCCACAATTTAATCCATATCCCACAGTCGACTTCTACGACACCGACGGCAAGAAAGGGGGTGGTGAAATTCTTAACCCATCACCACACTGGGCTAGAAATTATACTTAAATAATATGTTATTTTTACTTAAAAAGCTAGTAATAACTCTTTCAATCCTTAATCGATCGAATATGTGAAAGAAAACGTGCCGAATAATTTCCAAACTTTGGCACCCCTGTTATAATAGACGTCTCTGGAAACAGAATTTATTTTTTCGAACGAAGTGGGTATAAACACATTGGCCACTTTTTTTGGTAATGGTCATAAAAATGTCTTATTAATTAAAAAAATGTCTTCTATATGTACCTACTATGCAGTGGGTAGCATTAATAATGAAATATTTTCTATTTCAGTTGCCACATTCTCCAGCTGACTCTGACATCTTCCAGGTGAGTCCCAAAGAAAAACCTATAAATAGATTTGCTACAAATTAAGAGCGCTTTCAAAAAATCTGCTTGCTCGAATTTCGACGCCGGCGGCGCTGGCGTGCGCCTGTGTGCAGACGCACACTATAACCAGAAGCATAACGATTGTAGCCTGCGGTACAGACATAGCGTGCGATCCTCTTCGAACCAACCTTACGTGCGGCTAGAGCGAAAGGGATAGCATTCATGGTCGGTACCGCCACGCCGTCAGTAGCGTTGCGGACTAACCATTATTGATACTTGCGTAAAAACACCGCCATATAAATTACATATTTGCATACATGATTTCGTGCATAAATACTTGACCTTTTAGTTTAATTATTAAAGTTATCACAGTTTTTTCTATTAAAACGTGTGTAGCCTTGGAAGAAATAATTTAAAAAACCTTTTATAATATAATAAATTGTGTATATAATATTGTCTTCTGTCACCGCGATAGTTACTCATGAAATAAATTTATGGAATCAGATTATTTCACGTATAATGAATATAATCCGTTTTCTTAGTTTTATTTCATTTTGCATATGATATATGTTTTCTAGGTTCTTTTCGGTGAAGGAAAACATCGTGAGGAAACCGGACTAATTCCAATAAGGTCTATTTTACCCTTTGGGTTGAAAGGTCTGATGGCAGTCGCTTTCGTAAAAACTAGTGCCTACGCCAAATCTTGGGATTAGTTGTCAAAGCGGACCGCAGGCTCCCATGAGCCGTGGCAAATGCCGGGATAACGCAAGGAAGATGATGATGTTTTCTAGGTACATATATATAATGGAACTAAGATCGGTTTTCTTTAATTTTAAGTAGTTTTTTTATATTTAAAATGTGTTTTTAGGGTTTCGTAGTCAACTAGGAACCCTTATAGTTTCGCCATGTCTGTCTGTCTGTCCCTCCGTCCGTCCGTCCGTCCGCGGATAATCTTAGTGACCGTTAGAACTAGAGAGCTGAAATTTGGTACCAATATGTATATCAGTCACGCCGACAAAGTGCAAAAATGAAAAGTGGAAACAATGTTTTATTAGGGTACCCACCCCCCTACACGTAAAGTAGGGCGTGATTTTTTTTTCATTTCAACCCTAACGTGTGATTTATTGCTGGATAGGTATTTAAAAATGAATTACTGAAATCGTTTTTTGATAATATTAATATTTTCGGGAATAATCGCTCCTAAAGGAAAAAAAAGTGTCCCCCTTCCCCCTCTAACTTTTTAACAATATATTTAAAACATATTTAAAAATCACAAAAGTAGAACTTTATAAACTTTCTAGGAAAACTGTTTTGAACTTGATAGGTTTTGTAGTTTTTTAAAAATATGGAAAACTACGGAAGACCCGAGCGCGCGGCTATCTACCGGCTGAGAGCGTGTCGGGCCACGCTCAGTGCAGGCACTGAGCGTGGCCCGACACGCTCTCGGCCGGTTTTTAAATATTATGTTGTTTTAATTGCATGGAGCACAGGAAGGTCCACATCTATGTATTAGTTTTTTGTAAGGAAATACAACTCTACGCTACGCCTACTTGCTTTAGTTGACTGTTGACACACTGAGACAGTGGATGCGCCAGAGTATAAAAGAGTGATTACCATCTCTTGTCAAAGATCTTGTTGAGACGAATCAAACGAACCCAAACAAGAAGTGGTTCAAGACCTGGTCGTGGAATACTCTTGACTACCTTCCAGCTTCATCATCAGATCCTGGGTACCATCACCTCTTGTCAAAGATCTTGTTGAGGCAAATCAAACGAGCCCAAACACGAAATGGTTTCAAGACCTGGTTGATGAGAGCTCATGACTACCATCTGACTTCATCATCAGATCCTGAGTACCATCTATTGTCAAAGATTTTGTTGAGACGAGTCAGTAACCTAAAATGATATTCAATAATAAATAATACTTACTAAAAATATTAGTCAAGTTAATTAGTTAGTTACCAAAGTCGTCAACCCAAGGATCAAAGTTTTCGGTCGCAGTATACATGCAACAGTACAGCCAAACACGCACACAAGTGCGGTTTTGGACACGGCGGGTGCCGCACACAATGACAAAATAACTTCGCGATCGTCGAGCCGCGTGCGGAGCGGACTAACATACGTCCTGCCTCTACAAGCTCTGCCGCGGTACTGACATCGCAAGCGCGCGTAACCGCTAATAAGGAGGCATTTTTAAAAAATCGTCAAAAATATTAAATTGCAATTAATAGAAAACTTTTGCATAAAATCTGTTTAAGTAAGCGTTGCAGATTATTTTTATATTAAAACTACTTCAAAAACACGTAAGTTTTCGAAGAAATTGACACTTAATCTGAGGTGATTTCTGAAACAAATTGGATTCATCATATCCTCATTTACTCTATTCTAAAGCCTTATAACAAAGAAGTAGTCTCAAAAGATTGTAGTACAGGATATACATAATACAAATTTACCACTTGAAGCATTCAAAACTATCCAAATTTTACAAATTAGACGGACTAAGTCAGCACTTTTCGCGGGTTCTCCTAAACATGCACCAGAAAAAAAATCATAATTAATTAAGTGAGTTAGTTTTTAAAAATCCAGTCTCACAACATGTAAGTTAAGAAGATGTCCTAATCGAATCCTGAACTTAATAAGTCTTTTAGATGACGGAAAGTGTAGCATTTTGCCGACTAAAACTATCAATTTTACATTATTACGACGTTTTCGTTGAATGCCCTCTTAAGCGCCTTAACCTAACACATGTAACCATTCTTATTTTTTATGATTTGATCAGGCTGAATGCAGTTATAGCTGTTGCAAAAAATATAAAGAATCATTAACTTGTAAAAGCTACCAACAAATAAAAACAAATAAAAACAAGAGAAAATACCAGCTGTGTCCTGGCTATAAATAGAAGTAGCGGAGTACTAATTTAATTAGTGCTGTAGCAACTATACAAGAGGAATTAAAGCTTATTTATAGCGGCAGACACTCCATTCAAATTAGCAGAAGTTCCAACTAAACTGGTAGTCTTAGGCATCAAGTACAATCAGTTCAAAGGCACCTATTTGTTGGTACGTCTCCGCACAGATTACCAGCGCTATTAGTTGAAATTTAGAGAAATGTCGGCGGTAAATAGTTGTAATGGCTCCACTCTCCATTTGGACTAACCCTCAAGACATTCAACCCTAAATGGCAACGGCAAATTGTATTTCAGATAGGCGGCTTAGAAATGTTTACTTACCTAAACTGAAACGTTGGCTCTATTAACGATGCCGGATTGACCACAAGAGCTTTTGAATTATTTGTGTCTTTTAACAAGATAGCAAATGTGTACCTACTCGGGTTTAAATCTAACAAGATGACATGTACCTATCTATTTTATTAATTAAAATGTACCTACATATTTTCAAGGTTTGTCATGATATATAGTACTAGTACATGTGTAGGACGAGAAGGCCGAAAAAGTATTTTATTAAGGTCAAAACAGGGACTTGTTATCTTCGATCGCCACGTTTCCCTTGGAGACGCTTAATCCGTTCAATCTGGCATTAAGAGTCGCAACTTCGGCCATTCTTTTCTAATTTATGTCCGTAGGTATGGTGTTCTGAGGCAACGACTTGTCGCTGTCTCAGACTCAGTCGCTGTTCTACCTTTATTGCCCTTTTTCGTATTATAAACAGGTTTGTGAAATAGGTACAGCCCTTTTCTAAAGATAGTAAACGGTAATTTATACATGGGCCACTCCTTTTACGTCGAGATCGCAATCTTTGTAAAATATGGAAACCTATTGCTGGAAAAGAGAAACCGAAACGTGCTTGTTGTGTCCCTATTTATTAAATAGAAAAAAAAATAATGAACAAGAATTCTAGGCGTGGTGGGAGATTATACGGAAGTCTAAACTTTGCTCGTTTGCGTTGCTGCTTGCTTGTTTCTTATAAGTTGCTTTGGGTCTAAACTAAGTACCTACATCAATCTATAGGTATAAGTAAAAAGTTAGACTGAACTGAATTTGACCGTTATTTTATAATTTGAAAGAGACTCCGGTAATTGTAACAATTCATATGATATTTGCAATTGCTTAACACAGAGGAGTTATTTATAGTATTTTATGCAACAGGCGTTTAAAGGAGGTCAAAAAATACGAGTGGCGTTGGTAACAATTTGAGGCGAAGCCGAAAATTGTTATTAAGACGCCACGAGTATTTTTTGACTCAGTTAAACACCGTTGCATACAATACTTTTTCTACGACCATGCACTTAGTTTTTAAACTTTCGTGAAATTCACATTATTTCCTGTATTTTGACGCAAAGGTTGGCACTGTCAGCTCAGCTGCCCAAAGCCTTCCCTCGCACGCGCGCAGTATCATTATAAAAATGCGTTGCCATGGTTACAAAGCCAAACAATGCGTTTTCAGTTTTTTCGATACTGCACGCATGCGCGGAAAGCCGGCGGACGCAGGCTTTGCAGAATAAACTTTTATGTAGGGTTTTAAAGATCTATGCACGACCCTATAAATGACGAATAACAGTTCGGGAGTAGAAAAAGATTTTTATGTTATAGTACATTTCGTTATAAGTGCGAGAAGTATGTCATTACTTCACGAGTCCCGAGACATTTGGGCAAATCTCGGGACGAGTGAAGAATGACATTCTCGCACGTGTGACGAACGACGTTTTTTTAATACAGTTGCGAAAAAATACTACTACAACGAAATAAAACGATAAACAATCCGAACTCTCAATTTTCGCATTGACATTGACGCATTATTTGACAATTCAAAGGCGTATCTTTGAAGCTTTTAAACTTGCGTGCATATTTTCGATTTTGCTATTCATCCAACACAATTTATTTCATTGGGTGCCATAAAAACATAAACATTTACGATTTGATACGATTGTTTAATATATACTTATATTTTAATTCATACGACCCATTTATGCCTCGATGTATTGCAAATAACATTAAATAATTATGACAAATCGCGTAACATATTAAGATTTTTGAACGTGAATCTACTACTCTACGGCAGACGCGTTTCGTTCCATTCGTGTTCTCATTATGACTTATTTTTTTAAAATATAAACCATTTTATAAATTATTTTTAATTTGACTAAAAGTAAACACTTACATAGGAAATATCAATGTTTTAAATATTAATCCCTTAATAGTATGTTTATAGTTTTATTCCGTCTTAGTAAACTAGACTAATATTAAAACAGCTCGGTAAGTAGTCGTAAAATGGAACGCATACTTTTTACGCACTAGTGCGTAAAATCCAACTTCTCGCACGCTAAACAGCCAAAAAACGGGCACTTTTTGAGCAACTGTATGGAAAAAATAAATATAAATATTTCTTTCTTTAAACTTGTTTGTTTTATGTGCGCGTACCTAATCTCATTACTGCGCACTGAATCGTACCTAAAGAAATCGCGAAGCATTCGCAGCAGAGGTCCGTAACACAGATAATTGCTTTTAAGAAATTTGTATTAAGAACGACTTTTGAATCGTTTCGTTCATCAAATTCCATTAAAACTTTTTCCATTAAACATCTTACTTTAGTAAAAATGCTTTCATTCAACATTAAAGTAAATAATGGTATACGATTTCAACTTAATTACAAAATAGACAGCCTTGATACTTTTAATAGATAGATACGTTTCCTTAATGTTTATCTTAGGCGCGTAATTGAGTGTCGTCCGTTGTTTGTTTACACAACTTGTTTAATTCCTTCGGCACTATGGTTTCTGCTCGTGCGCTGCCTTGGATATCAAACGTATAAACATAACGACATATTGATTGGCCTTTATTTTTATAATCCTGGTGAATGAACTGAAATGAAACCCTTTCATTCTTTCAAGACACAAGCCTAAATTGTGTTATTCATTTAACTATGTTATATGTTAAAAAGAAAGTTTCGAGACATTTGAAAGAAACAATATAAAAGCAATCAATTTAGATTTCGGTCAATATTTAACGCTAAAATGGGCTTTGCCTGTTATCGGTTTGCCTGTTCCCAGATTCTTGTATTGAATTATCTCCCAATTAGGTACCTACCAACCGGAATTTTTAGTTTTAATATTTGTACCTTTGGGTTATTACCATCAGGCCAGCCACCAGGCGATACGTCGGATGCCTCCAATATTATAAAAAAATTGTTTCCAGTATGCTTATTTTTTTTATACTACGTCGGTGGCAAACAAGCATACGGCCCGCCTGATGTAAAGCGGTCACCGTAACCTATGGACGCCTGTAACTCAAACCGTGTCACATGCGCGTTGCCACCCCATTAGAAACTTGTACATTCCCTTTTTCTGTGTTAAGTACACAGCAAAAAGGAGTGTACAAGTTCTAAGGACTACTATAATTCCAATTACAAGTCTTTTATATAGATATATATATATATATATATATATATATATATATATATATATATTCGTCGGAATTAGTAATTGGCCGCTGATTGCAGTGACAGCGCAGGTCTACGATTTAACTCGATTTGCTTTTTATATGTTGCATTCCATAATATTAATTTATATGGATTAGATATTTCAAACAATATGCTGGTCGAACGTTCACTATTGTACAAGTCGCGACACGACTTGGCGTCTCAGTCAAAGGCATTTTGACTTCCGAAAATAAAAAAAAATATGCTGATCATTTAGTAAAAGTTCTAAAACAATTGTAAAACGAATCTCTGAATTTGTAAAAAGATAAATCAAAAGATACAGTCATTAACATGTGCTCACTCAGTTCTCACAAACTACCAACGAAAACAGTATAATGTATTCATTTAACATATAATATTGATATACTAAAATTTAGTAAAAAATATGCCAACCTACCTCTATAAATTTAAGATCACCTAGTTACGTATTTAATTTTTTACAAATAGTTTCTTATGCTCACTCAATCCTCACACTTTTGAAAAGCCGAATTTTGATGAAAAACATAAGATTTAGACCGCTATTATATGTGTATAGTTTAGTAAAAGTGGAATGGGAATTTGTAAAATACAAATAGAACCACTAACGTGTCAGGTTTTTTTATAATAAATTTTTGTAAGTGCTCACTCAGTCCACACGTTTTGAGAAATTTAAAAATGTAAATATCTTAAGATTGGTAGCACCACAGACACTCGAAAGTACTTCAACATTTAGTAAAAATTTTTACTAAGTATCCACCATCTAATATTTTATATTCGTTGTCTGGTTTTAAAGATATTCAGACATAACGTTTCTCATACAAATGTATCATGTAGGGTGGACACACTATGTCGGCTCCTGATTTTCCCCGCCTTCTCATGATCAAGGTTTGTATGAAATTCCATTATCTATCAATCGTCCTAGCCGCATCTGCAACGTCATACTTCGCTGCCAATTATAAGGCACATAACATCAATATTTCATACCATGTTTGAGAAAAGTATATTGTATAGCATGTTCTATCAAAGTCATATATATATATATCTATGCTTGCATTGCTGCATGAGAGAATACAACCTAGATTAGAGGCAGCCGTTAGTAGTTAGAGTCCAGGAAATAATAGACCGTTGGGATGACGCCAAAGATAAACATTCTCTTTGTAGCCAGCTGACGAGATTTTGAGCTTGCACGTTGTTAGGCATAATTTGGACGTGTACAGAGACCAATCAGAACAGGTTACAAAGACATTACAGACAGAATATTTTTTTCACAGAACATTACTTTGGTCGACTTTGATTTAGCATAATTTTATGTACCGTACTAATCGTATAGCATACTATTACAAGAGCAGAATTATGACACGCTATCGAAAAGGAAATACCGTTCCAGAGCCCCCGTTAGGTACGACGACGAGCGAAGCGAGGAGGAGTGTTAGGTATCTTGCATCCCCAACACATCTGACTCGCTATCAAAAAGCAAATTGCAACCTTATGCCGCCTAAATATTATGCACAAATATTATCTGCGAAAGTACTATTCGACTAGAAGACTATTATGCTCATCAACATTATACCAACGTACGATTCGGTATTATTAGAATCTGCGAAATGATTTATGCCCAAGCATATGCCCTGCGTAGGGTGTTTCTGCCAAACGTAACTTCTGCCAAGAACTATTATGCAAATCAAATATATGAGAAAAAAGTTTCTGCGAGATAATAGTGAACCAAGATTTTCACAAAGGCAATTGCTTTTATTCGGAGTTTTGGAAACAATTTTAAAAATAGCTAACAGGCAATATCGAATTTCATAGGCTACATAAAGATAAATCCGCGGATGAAACCTCCATATAAAGAAACTTTTCATAACATAGACATATCTACCATGTTTCATACTGTATTTTAATATGGTACCCTCCAAGACAAATGCTTTAAGCTATTAATTCGTGGTTTGATTACTATGTATGTATTAACAAATTGTTTCGGTAAACACGCTGTACCCGTTTTCCTCTTAATAGTTATTTGATTGTTGGTGACCACCCAACGGCGGCAAGGGCAATGTACGGTTTGTATGTACCTACAGGTATTATATTTAACTAGCTTTCGCCCGCGGCTTCGCTCACGTTACGTTCGAAAATTGCGGAATTCTCCATACAAACTTCCACCCTCCATTTTAGGGAAGTGGGGAGTTAGAAAGAGAGAAAAAGTAGCCTTATGTCACCCTTCATCCCTTCAACTATCTCCACTTAATAAAATCACCTCAATTCGTCGCTCCATTTTACCGTGCAAGATGGACAAACAAACAGATACACACACTTTCCCATTTATAATATTGGTATGGATGTCAGGTGTCTTGTGTTAAGTGAAAATACCGACAAATCCTTAAAGTGAGTAACTTCACATCAGTGTAATTAGAGTTCAAGCGTGTTGTTTAGGTACATCTATTCATATTACCATTTTTTGAGAATTAAAAGGAAAACAAGTTCAATTTAACAGGAAAATATAAATTTAAAAATTAACCGGCCAAGTGTGAGTTGTACTCGCGTTGCAAGGGGTTCCGTACACCACAAGAAGGGCTTAATGGTCATTTTCTGGTTCTTAAATTACCTGCTTGAAAATTACTTGACTAAAAATTATTTAAAAAAATATTTTTGAAATACTTGTAAAAAGCTCTATTCGACATGTAACACAATATAGTTCAAAAACATGAAAATTGGCTGTGACGGACGAACAGACAGATGCACGACTGATCCTATAAGGGTTTCATTTTTCCGTTTTGAGGTACGGAACCCTAAAAACATCGCATTTCCGGAGAATCGCTTAGTAGACCAGAACAGAACACCCGGACATACAAAAGAAGCTGTAACGAAGACTTTTGTTTTTTGTTCTGTCAATTAAATACCTATTTCAAATATGCCTTCATAGTTCACATTTCGCATTTCACTTCATGTTCACAGTTACCCGATAAACAGTCTCAAATGTGAACCATTAAGCATGTCAGACGAAACAGCCACTGTGAAATTAATTGTATGAATACAATATTTGTGCAACATTTTCAGTATGTAGTACTCGTATAACGTGTATGACGTATTTCAAAATAGGCGTCTTTCATTTCATAGGTAAGGTCAGTGTGGGGAAGACCGTCTACCCAGAAAGACTACTGGATATAACTCTTGTATTTATATATCTATCACTTCTTGCACCTCCGAAGGTATACCAGTTTTTCATCCTTAATCCATTGGTCTTCAATAGATATCCCCAGGACGAACACTAGTTAACAAAAAACTTGATTCGTGTTTCGAACTCGACCATCGAGTTCAACAAGGTTACACAAAAAATTAAAATAAATAGTCACTAACATAGGTTAAGAATAGCAATAAGTTACTAATACAATATGTAAATTTATTTCTTAAATAAATGATATTTAATTTAATTTTAATTTAAATAGAAGCAGTTGGAATATTTGTGCATTATGTATGTAACGTAGTAATTTAATAATCGTTCTTCATGTCTAGTACAATTAATGCTCTTAAAACGCCTTCAATTTATTGTTTTATGTCCTGAAATATGTAACTTCGAAATTGTGCCTAGTCGGAAAGACCGTCATATAAGTCATGTAAGGCACCTTTTTTAGGCTTTATGGGAAATAAGTCGAGTTTAAACGAGTGTTGTAGGTTAATTTTAATTATAAGTTTCGGCTTTGCTTTTGTCTGGACCTGAAAAAAGAAGGTTATCAACCTCATTTAAGGGGCATATGACGGTCTTGCTTTATAAATAGAAAAATGCTGATATGTTGAAAATATCAACTTTATTTGTTTTAATATCTTTCACGTTACTCCTTGTTATTACAGAATATAACAATGAACATGATTTTGATACTTATTTCTATATGAAATTACGCGACAACGAGCACTAGACGGTCTTTCCGTACTCAGCGCGTGGAGACGGTCAATCCGCCGAGCCTTAAAAAGAGTGATTTTTATCACATAAGTTTACTTGAATTCACCAAAGTATTATAAAAGCTGTGTAGAATATAAAATTTGCTAGCCCATAGGACCATGCGGATCACTCACTCACACACAGACTACTTTAATAGTCTAGTTTTATCCACTCAAACTTTATTTCAAATAAAGTATGCCGGTCTTGCCCGCACTGACCTTACTTAAATACCTAGTGTTACATAACTTGAGGTGGAGATGAACACTACCCATAAATAAGTTGGGGACACCTTACACAGATCAACTTAGCCCCAAACTAAGCAAAGCTTGTACTACGGGTGCTAAGCGACGATAATACATACTTAAATAGATAAATAAATACATACTTATATACATAGAAAACATCCATGACAGGAACAAATATCTGTGCTCATCACACAAATAAATTCCCTTGTACCGGGATTCGAACCCAGGCAGGCAGGGTCACTACCGACTGAGCCAGACCGGTCGTCGTTAGTTATTTTTGCATACTCCAATTAGGTACCTGTACCGTTACCATGGGCTGCCCAAGTGAGAGCCGTATTACTTTACTCAGAAAGTAAGTGAGTTTACGTTTGTTTACAATATATTGTGCCTAACTTCACGCCAAAGAAGCTGCTTCTATCCCTTTCTAAGTTTATCAATAAACGGAGAAAGAACTATAGGCGAATGCTACGCCTCTGGTGTTTACGCGATGGAACTAAAATCATAAGTAAATGTAATTTACCTATCGAAATCTGTCAATATAGGGTCTACTGCAAATTTCGAAACATACGCACTGAGGGATTCTTCCTCTTTCACTTTATACTGATAAGAGTAAAAGAGACTCATGTCCACATGTCGATAACTTCGGTATTCGGTAGTAGGCCTCAAACCATAGGCAAAGTCATTCTGACGTGACATTTCTGTCAAGTTATACAAAAATCACACGGAATTTTCACAATTATATTTGCAGTTTTAAATAAAATTATGACTAACATATTGCATTAATTTATAATATTACGTGAAATTCAAGATTAGCTAAAATTGAATAAAAAGATAAACCAGTGAACAAATCAAATAAGGTAATGAGTTATTTTTGGCCATCATATTGTACTATTTACAATTGAGATGATTATAATGCTCAAAGCAGTTTTTGGTTTCAGAAAGATGACGGAAGCTATGATTGAAATCAATATTTCCGAACAAACCCGTATGGTATTCAGTCAACATGGAAGATGGTTCAATTGATATTAATACTGTGGCACTCTGGCAGTTACGCTACTCAAAACCTTAGGGCAGCAGAGGGGAGCAGTACCAATTTATAGGTGTTTTTGTTCCGCGATGCACTTAATGGTATTATTGGCCATGATCATCACAGGTATATGTATAGAAGTGCTCCAATAAAGGAAAAAACCTCAACTCCAAAAAATAATCCTGTTACTAAAATAAAGTATTTCATTAATTGACTTTGTTTATTTGTGATGTTCTTGAGTAGTAAAGAAATAGAAATATTTTTTACAGAAAAAGGGTACATAGCATCTTATATAGAATTAGCTTTTGCCCGCGGTTTCGCTCGCGTACTAAAAGAATTCTTATTCAAACATATACAAATAATAAAATTTTCATTTGGATCCGTAGGTTTCTATGCAGACGTTTGTCTGCGTTTTTTTCAATTACTCATATTACTATTGTTTTTAAAAAAGAAATGCTTGCAGTGGTTGTACAAATGTTACACAGCAACCACAGCGTAGGTAGTAGGTACGAGTAGGTATGTATTCTATATACACTGAGGAAATTACATATTGTACAACAGAACTCACATAGCTAAAGTAGTTTCTCGCATTATCGCTTACAATTACCGATTGCCGACCGATTACCCCTATCCCTATCCCTAACCCTACCCCTATCCCTATTAGGGTTTGTTGGGATTTTCCGCCAAGCAAAGAACCGGGAAATGAACTTGAAGGCTGTAGGCATAAACCCTATAATTTATGAATTTATTATGCACACTATTGGCGCTTTGTAAATAATTTGTAATTGTTCAAAAATACTTCTTTTCATTCATAAAACATTGTATTGTGTAGTTACTAAATAGTCATAAGTTTAGCATTTCAATATGTGCAATATTACTTTTATGATTAACAAAGTAATTGTTATTCCTGTAATTGTTTCTTCTGCTGTATGTTGTATTAAATATTGTATGTTTGTGCTGATTGCCAAGTTGCCAATGCTCCCAATAAATTAAAAAAATTAGCTTTGTCAACTTTGACACTAGGACTTAGCTGAAATGTCAATCGTTGACGCTGAACCATGGACTTTTAAATCTATGCGCTAAACGCCGATCGAAATTCAGTCTAGCTCTGTCATGTCAATACGGAAAAGTGATAGAGATAGCTAAGCTACGATAACGATGTTAATCATAATCGTTTGTGCATTTGGCTACGTGCCCTACCAAAAAATTAGATACAATTTTTACTTGTTTCAAAATGCTTTTTCTACTCACTTTTGTATCAAATTATAATCTTCATATACACCGCATAATGGCTTATCGCCTTCAAAAGTTCTATACCTTACCTTAGACTTTGTCGTTACCTATGTCGATATCGTTGTAATTGATGTTTGATATGTACGAAAACGCTGAATTTTAGGTTTTTAGTTTTCGTTTCACATCAATTTATTAAATACTTAGCCTGTTACTCAAGAATATTACAAAATAAACAAAGTCACAGAATGAGATACTTTATTTCAGTAATAGGATAATTTTTTTGAAGTTTTTTCCTTTGGTTCACTTCTAATATATACCCACGAGATGTTATGGTGACAACAGGTACAAGTATTGTGCATTGAGGAACTAACATGCCCATGAATTGGTACTGCCTGCTGCTGTAGGTAATCAGTTGATTCTTATTTAACTGCCTCATTCATTATCAATTTGAACAATCTTCTACGTTGGGTTTGCTGAATACCATACGGCTGGCATGGAAATATTGTTTTCAATAATATCTTCTTTTTCTGAAAGCAACCAATATAATCATCTCAACTGTAGCTAAACAGTACAAAATGATGAATAAATATACCTAACTCATTACCTTTGTAAAAGTATCAAACACTGGTTTCATCACTGGTTTATCTTTTTATCGAACTACTGACTAACTGCTACATTTAAGCTGTTCTTGAATTTCACGTAATATTATAAATTAATACATATTAGTCATAATTGTATTTAAAATTGCAAATATAATCGAGAAAATGTTGTGGGATTGTTATATAATTTGACAGTAATGACACATCACAGTGAATTGGTGGTTTACTTTTACGCTAGTGACTGTCAATGATTACTCACGTAAAGTATTGAGTTTTCACTAGAGACTGTCAAATAGTTCTGGTTCTATTGACTTCATACAGTTAGAAAGAGAGCGCCTTAGCTGTTAAGTTAGGAACGTATTGAAAACTCGGAGTAAATACGTTAATAACTTATGGTACCGATGAAAATTTTAGTACGTGAGCGTTTCCGCTTGGAGCGCTGTTCAGTTTTTCCATACATTTTCCGTAACTCTCACTGAAAACGTAACGTATTTTTTAACTCAAAAAAGTCATGGTAAGGCTACTGTCTTACTGTCTATAACGTTAAACCACCGAGCGACGGTGATCGAATAGTTAAGCTAAAGAGGTCGTAGTTAGGTAGGCCTTGTCGATACCCAACGCTAGGATGAATAATAGGAACTCTCCGGGGGCGCCTTCGGCGACGGACCTCGGCTCTGTCTCAAACAATGTTAGCTGAAAATATTTTTATTTGCACGTTGAATTGCTCCGCGGAATCCTATTTAACTTTTCCCATTAACGGTTTTATTTCAATAAAGACACGCCTAGCGTGATTTTGGTATGCGTCCGGCAGGACTGTCATGGCTATTTGATAATTGTTTAGTGGTTCAAAAACAAAACTACGATCGATTGAATGTTTTTTCAGCTGAAAAGGCAAGTTTGTTTTGTGAAAATATTTATAGTTTTTAGTAATTGCTATTGTTATTTTGAACTTTATCACCTTTTTAGGTGATTGTATACTTTTTAACCTACATATTTATGCTAGTATAATGGTTGTAGGTAAACGGATAATTTAAGTTTGACTAAACGAAATTAATATAAACAGCGTAAATATTATTCGTTATGAACGTAAGAATACATAAATACATCATTTTATACAGTTAAGACTAGAATTGGATGCTGATAAGCAACAATGTGTCAACCCACACGCCAACCATTTTGAGAAAATGGCGTCTAAAGATTTTTTCTCATTTTTTTGTGTTTCTCTTAAAAAAAATTGTTTTTATATAGATTGTTGTGTTTTTCAGCTATAATACGTTCAGTAGTAGTGATTATTGTAGCTTAATTTCAAAACAAACTTCAATTTGACGAAATAATGCCCTTTTCTTTTATTGCGAATTGTTCGACGACGTCAAACTTTTTCAAGACTGTGTTATGATACTTAACCCACTTTTGCTAATTGTTTAAAAATATCTATGAGTCTTAAATAAACATGTTAAAGCACATAAATTGTTGTTGTAAACTCTACCTATGCATATTTTTAACTTTATAAGTGTTAAGTAACATATCAGTCATGGTCACTTATGTTATTATTTAGGTATATAGGAATCAATACATTATTTATTAATCAAACCTTTTAATGATTTTTCTACACCCGAACTGTTATTCGTCATTTACAGGATTGTGCGTATCGAAAAAACTGAAAACGCATTGTTTGGTTCTGTAATCATGGCAACGCATTGCATTAACGATACTGCGTGCGTGCGCGGGAAGGCTTTGGGCAGCTGAGCTAACAGTGCAAACCTTTGCAATACAGGAAACAGTGTGAATTTCGCGAGAATTATTAAAAAAAAACTATTAAAAACTAAGTGCATGATCGTTGTAAAAGTATTGTATGCAATGGTGTTTAACTGACTCCAAAATACTCGTGGAAAGTACGCCACTCATATTTCTTGACCTCCTTTAAACGCCTGTTGAATAAAATACTATAAAATAACTATTAGAGTAATGATCATTTCTAGACACATATTTAAATTATCTGTGCTCTTTCAACAAAAAATCGTTACAAAAACCAAATAATCATCTTTAAAAAAAATAAACTACTTATCTAAAATATACAAAATATTTTTTTACGCTAAGAAATAGACTAAGTCATTTAAATTATGAATAACTCATGACTTGTACAAGAACAAAACATAAAATATCTTTAACAAAATAATAAACTACCATTCAGGAAGTATTCAAAAATCAAACAATATTTTTATGCATACAACACGTCTTAATGTAATTAGTAATTATAAAAAAATAGTAGCTTATATTAGATTTTTATATAAACACGAACTTGTAAAAAATGTTTGCAAATTATAATAATGAATATGTATATTCATGACTTAAAATGTTCAATTTCGTACTGAATTTACCATTCATGTGCAAAAATATACTAATGGACTAAGTCATAACTTATTCAAACATAAATTAATATGAACAGTTATATTTTACAATATAGTGTCATGGTACTTACACCAAAAACGAACAATTTATGACCCGAATATAATTTAACAATAATGACTTATGTTTTATAACACGGGTCGTAGCATAAAACAACGAATAAAATATCATTTTGCAATAATCATTCAAGTCTCATAGTGGGTAACTATGTCATTTTTTGCGTTTTGCAAGAATGAGTCAAGTGTAAAAAAATCGTTGAGTCAACCCTCATAACACATTATTGTAATTTAAATATGTCTTCTGCCAATTACTATAATAAGTTAAGGTTCTTGACACATTAATGCAAAACAGGCAATACACGATAAAGGATTTGTGTTAACCTATTTTTTTACTTTTGGGATAGTGAAAATTTTCAAAATGAAAAGGTCATTTTTGCAAATAGAAGTTTAAAAATCCAGCTATAACATGGCATTAAAATCTCATTTTTTTAGTTTTTGTGGGTTGACACATTATTGCTTATCACCATCCAATTTGTCTACGCTCTATTTTATGAAACATACGTTTTTCTTTGCGTTTCAATCCATACTATAGTACATACCAACAAACTACAGAATTAAAAATAAATAAGCGTCATTGTGAACTTGTCGATAGTCAATTAACTGACATAGGTCAAATTGCGTTTGGACTCTAGACCGAAAGAAGGGCGTTTATCAATATTAAATAAAGCATACCTGTTTAATGGCGATAACAGTTACTCTATGGAATGGTGGACAAACCCAATCAGTGATTTAATTTGTCCCTCCCCGACCTTCCCTTTTAGTGTGTGAGTAGAAAACATTAAGCTACACGGTTTAATCTCTGCTCTGCTGGAGAGGGCTCTGCCGGGTAAATACATTAAACCTCAGGCCTATACTCAGCCTCTCGCGAGTGATTCATGTTCAGACAACAACTTGATACAAGCTTAATCGTTCTTGCTTAAATTTATAAGTGTGTTGTGTTACCAACTGTAATTGTTGATTTAGTTTTGACATCACATCGCTTCGCAATTTCCAATATTTAATCTAAATTAATGGAACGGTGCACTGAAATTATTGTGAGTTGTTTTGAGTTTGATTGATGTTGTAAATAGCTAGTGCGTTTAGTTAAAAGCAATCAAACTGAGTAAAGTACCTTTGTGACTCTGTAATATTTTTATGCTTAATTGAAAAAAAGTCAGAGCTCCTAAATTTGTTGGTCAATAACAAATAAGATCAAGTTGTATATTGTTATAACAACAAACAATGAACGTGGCCGTGGATAGCGGTTTATAATTATACCTCGAGGGCTATTCCTTAATTAAGCTAATTGTTCCAAATAGTTCGATAACTACAGCTCGAGTATGGCGTAATGAATGGAAATTCAGATTTAACTGCTGATACTCATATGAAAACGGATTGGGATGTGGGTTTAACTTTTCATATCTGCGATTGAAACCTTAGCCTCTACTATGAGTGTTTGACGTTTTATAATACCTTAGACGGTAGCGTATGTATATTTTTTTTTTGGTTCATGGGACGTTGTTTTCTCTTTCCATATAAAAATGTAATTCCCCGTGACGTTCGTTAATGTATTCAAAATGGTAGAGGCCTTTAACGGTAAGTCTTAGAAAGGTTAGAACAGCATAGGCACAGTGACAGTCGAGTATCAGCAGGGGCCCATTTCTCAAAACTGAAAGCTTCGCCCCAGGGGCCCATTTTTCGAAGTTAAAAGTTACAATTTACAACTGGTAGTCAATGTCTGATATGACAAGTTGGAAAGAGACTTCTGCTTGTAACTTGTAGCTTTCAGTTTTGAGAAATTGGTCCCAGTGGCCCGTTTCTCGAAAAGTACAAGGCTTGTATTACAAGTGTGTTTCCATGACAACCCATACGATTTGACAGTTCGCGCACTTGTAATACAAGACTTGTACCTTTCGAGAAACGGGCCCCAGTCGCGTATTCATATCATACTTCATATTTACCTACAACTTGTACCTACAACTACGTGTTGACTATTAGTCCAAATATGAGAATATTCAATCATATCTGTGATTCAAAATATGTTTAAAATTAGAAACTGCAAACTGCTGAGGTGGATAAATACTCGTATTTCCATTTTTCAAATAATTTGCAGAGTCAAAATACGCCAACTCTTGCGTGGGAGTACTTGAAATATATTTGTGCGTTATTTATGTTCAGAGCTTAAATTAACTTCGTTATATGGAAGGGAGGGTTGAAGCTGATGTCTTAATTATAAGCTCGTGAATTTATGCTCTGGGGCATTACCATGATCTCTTAACGCGATTCAGTTTAGGACCTAAACTGAACTGCGTCGCTATTTCCTACCACGACATTGTTATTGCGATCAAATTTCGACCGAGCGAGCGATAAGCGTCCCAGCCGTTTCATTCACTCATCTCAAGTGTATTTCGTACCATGACATGCCACTTGAGCCTAAACTGAATCGCAGGAATGTCAAATTTAGCGATTCATAAAAAGTTACTCACATACCGCATTATTCTGAATAGCTTTGTTGTAATGTAACACTAGCGACACTAAATATTGTAGTTTTGTGTTTTTTATAAGGAGTAGGAGATGGAAAATAAAACTAAAGCTAGTTTCATCACCTGATTAATTTATTATTTTGGTTTTTCGATCCTTACCGATTCGATAATAAAATATAAAGTTTTATGATTTTGTTTAGTATTATTTACGGACCAACTATTCCAACTAACTACACGTTTTTACATTTTTAGAGTGCCCTATGATGTCGCAACTTTCGCAAAAACGCAAATCAAAAAGAGCGAGAAAAAGTCTGATCCTTTTAGTCGATATGCAAGGAGTCATGTTAACACTTGCGACAAACTATGCCTAGAACTAGGATGGCTAAGGAATCAACTAGGTCTAGCATAACTTACTCGTAGCGATATACATTAAATTTAGACACGAGTGAGCTACCTATAAATACTAATGACTTACGTATTTGTTAAAATATCATCCAAACACTGCGAGTTCTATAGCCGAGCACAGCACTTCAAAGTGTGCATCAGAATGACTGACCAAAGTGGCAGATCGATGTTGGAGTACCATCAGCATTTACTACCTATTTGCTACTATTTACTACCTATATTGACATATTTGCTACCTAAGTTAGAAAAAAGATTTTCCAAAAATAATGTGGGCAGTCATTCTGACGTCAGGATGACTGCCCAAACTGAGTATGTCGGGGTTGGACCCCCTAATTTGCAACAATGTATATACTATGATTTACTACCTATTTGCTACCTACACATATATTTTTTTCAGATTTTTTAGGTAAAAAATAACGATTTTATGAGCAAAGTATTATTTTTAGAGATTTCTTCCATAAAGTGGGCAGTCATTCTGACGTCAGGATGACTGCCCAAACTGAGTATGTCGAGGTTGGACCCCCTAATTTGCAACAATGTATGTACTATGATTTACTACCTATTTGCTACCTGCACATATATTTTTTTCAGATTTTTTAGGTAAAAAATAACGATTTTATGAGCAAAGTATTATTTTTAGAGATTTCTTCCATAAAGTGGGCAGTCATTCTGACGTCAGGATGACTGCCCAAACTGAGTATGTCGAGGTTGGACCCCCTAATTTGCAACAATGTATGTACTATGATTTACTACCTATTTGCTACCTGCACATATATTTTTTTCGGATTTTTTAGGCAAATAATAACGATTTTATAAGCAAAATAGTTTTTTTGTAGAAATATGTTTCATAGAGTGGGCAGTCGTTCATACTTCAAGTTGGGCCCCCTAATTTGCAACATTCTATGTCCTATGATTTACTACCTTTGCTACCTAGCTACCTACATATAATATCTATATATTCTCATTTTATTTTTTTATAAATAAAATCTGAAAACATACATAATATTATGTAGGTAGGCAAATGGGGCCTTGGGGCCTATATTTATTTCATTTTATTCAATTTTTCATATGTAAAAAAATCTGAAAACATACATATATTATGTAAGTAGGCAAATGGGTAATAGTAAATCATAGGACATAGAATGTTGCAAATTAGGGGTCCAACTTGAAGTATGAATTACTGCCCACTTTATGAAACACATTTCTACAAAAAAACTATTTTGCTTATAAAATCGTTAATCTTGGCCTAAAAAATCCGAAAAAAATATATGTGAAGGTAGCAAATAGGTAGTAAATCATAGTACATACATTGTTGCAAATTAGGGGGTCCAACCTCGACATACTCAGTTTGGGCAGTCATCCTGACGTCAGAATGACTGCCCACTTTATGGAAGAAATCTCTAAAAATAATACTTTGCTCATAAAATCGTTATTTTTTACCTAAAAAATCTGAAAAAAATATATGTGTAGGTAGCAAATAGGTAGTAAATCATAGTATATACATTGTTGCAAATTAGGGGGTCCAACCCCGACATACTCAGTTTGGGCAGTCATCCTGACGTCAGAATGACTGCCCACATTATTTTTGGAATATCTTTTTTTTAACTTAGGTAGCAAATATATCAATATAGGTAGTAAATAGTAGCAAATAGGTAGTAAATGCTGATGGTACTCCAACATCGATCTGCCACTTTGGTCAGTCATTCTGATGCACACCACAAATACATAAATAAAAACTTTATTATTAATTACCTACTATTCAAGGGCGCGATGTTCTAAACATAAGCTTTAACGAACTGTCATTAATGTCATTATATATATTTTTATCATTTATTTATAGTTTTGTTCAAAAAGACACGATATTTTACACAAAATCATTGTAATTATTGTGAATTTTACATTTAAATATTTTAAATGTTTCTTTTTCGAGTTTTAAGAATAAAATAAAATTAAAAATTAGTAATCGTTCCTGGTTTTCGAACGATCAAACGTCACAAGGGGAAAACGAGATAGATTTATACGATTCCTATAGCGTCATCCTTTTCTTGTCAACACGATTCAGTTGCGAACCAGAGACAATATCGGTCTTTCATTCACTTGTACGCGGTTCAGTTTCGACTCTGAACATTGGAGGTCATGGTAGCAAATTGAGACGCTCAGTTAGAGACGCAGAGCAGTTCAGTTTAGGTGCCTACCTAAACTGAACTGCTCTGCGTTTGAATCGTTTTTAAAAAGATCGTGGTAAGGCTGTCGCACCGTAATATCAGACTCCTATAGTTGACCCGGAGTTATTCGACGTGCGAAAACTATGTTGACCCCTCATTGTCGCGGGGAAATCATGACTTAACTTGTCGGTTCGTACAATCACCTGTCAGATTTTGACAATGGGTCAATCCGCGGCAAGAGTAACATGAGTCACGATTTTATGGCATCTTCCATTTATTCACGATGCAAGTTAAAGTATATATGCATAGATCTTTCATTAGCAGCTGTAATTCAAATAAACACAGAATGATTTCGTGACGCACGTTACTTTTACGTGGATTTACCCCAATAGCAACCTAAAATTGTGACAACTAAATCAAACCGAGTTACGCAACGTTGATTTTCATGAAATAAACAGAAAAACGAGTGGTCGAGCCGCCTGATGGGAAGCAGTGATCGCCGCCCATGCACATAAGCAACATCATAGAAGCCACTTATCTTGAGAAACGTAAATACATACTCCAAATTTAATAACTGCAGTTTTTTACTAATATTTACGGAATAGGTACCTACAGTTGCAATCCCAACGAGTCGGCAACTAGGAACGTGCAATCGAATACTACGCTAATAACGTTTCCAATTTTCATTCGATCAGATTTTCATCCGGTTTAATGGACGACTCTATGGCTGCGTGGGTTTTATTTCGAAATAGAAAATATTTGCTATTTTGCGCGTTTCGCTACAAGTAGAGACACAGCCGGTGCGCAGTCATTTGGATGAACACGGTTATGACGTTTTTATACGCTTTCGTTTGAGGTACGAGTATGTTTGTATTTTCCATTTCAGTAAACTGCTTGAAATATCTTCTGATAAGTACAGATTTACAAAAATGTTTCTAGCATTTTATAACTGAACTTGAATACATTATTTTAGCAAAAGTTTATTGGTATCTCGATAAATAATTGTAGCTCGACAAATACCATTCATGACTATTTTTTTTAATATGAATCGAATAACTGATTTGTTATGCGGACTCTATTCTACAACGTGACCGCTATTCAAAAGCATTCGAGCAATTTTAATCAAATGCATTGCATGCCGTAATATTCAGTGTAACACCCCCGATGTGTGAGGAGAATAAATAAAATGAACTAGAATCAAGAGTCGACACCACTGAAAGCATCCAATTAGTGAGCACACACGTATTCACGGCACGCCGACTAGACACCGCGACAATTTAGTGTAAATAAGGGCTGTGAATATGTTATTCGGGGCACAATACCGTCAAATATAGCTGGCCGCCGCACACACTTGGGATGTTTTTCTACTAAAGATGTGTGTTATGCGGTTGTCTATTGTTTGCCCGACAGTCATTTAACATAATATTCATTTGCCCGAATCTAACTTGACTGAATTTCATTTGCCCGAATGATTTGTTTACCATAAAAATCATATGACATACTCGTTGTTTATCCGAATATTACCTTCCATAATCATACAATGCCATACTATTTGTTAGCCATATTATTAAGTGCAATAATATGGTTTCATAGAATATTCAAACGCCATAAGCAATTATTGCCATATTAATTGTTGCCCATATTATTACCTAACCTAACCTACTTTCTGATAGCAGTTTCATTTTCCAGGGGTCACAGTTCTAACCTAACCTACTTTTCCAGCAGTTTCATTCTCCAGGGGTCACAGTTCTAACCTAACCTAACCTACTTTCTGATAGCAGTTTCATTTTCCAGGGGGTCGCAGTTCTAACCTAACCTAACCTACTGTCTGATAGTATTTTCATTTTCCGGGGTCACAGTTCTAACCTAACCTAACCTACTTTTCAAGCAGTTTCCTTTTCCAGAGGTTCACAGTTCTAACCTAACCTAACCTACTTTCTGATAGCAGTTTCATTTTCCAGGGGTCACAGTTCTAACCTAACCTAACCTACTTTCTGATAGCAGTTTCATTCTCTAGTCCTTCTAGTACCTATTATAGTAGTTTTCGATTCTGCCAAAGCACATTATGGAAATTGACTTTTCTGGACGCTAATTTGTATGACAAATGATGGTATGGAATGTGGTAATTACGGATTTCGATGATTCTGACAAATGACATTATGGAAACTGACTTTATGGGAAACAAAGTTTCTGGCACTAGATTAATATAGTAAACAATGATTATGGCATAAGATGTTATGAGAAACAATATTATGATTGTTGAATAGGATGGCAAATAAAATTATGGCAAATGAAATTCTGGCAAATGGGGGTAATCCCGTGTTATGCATACAGGGACGGGCGTTGGTAGATGTGTGACTATTAACACTCACACACGAAATAATTGACATTTTGCAGACAATAGTCGGAAAATATAGGGCTATTTAGCAACAAACTTATCGTTTTTGTAACTAAAATTTGTTTAAAAAAATAGTAAAGTTACATTTTACAAGTAAGTTTTGTGAACTACACTACACACCACACTACGTATTGTTCAGTCGCCTGCAATAATTTAGAATAAAGGCTGAAAAACATTCGAAAAGTAACATCTTGCAGATAATTGTGTCTATGTAGGTATACGGATACACTGTGTTGTTTTTGTTTTCCGTTAAAGTCGACATGTCGTTAGTTTCACTATCAGGAACCACCCGGTATATCACTTATTTTTAAATTCGAGTATTTTTTGTCATTTTCATACATAATTAATTAATTAATCAGTGTGAGGGACCCTTAAGAATAACATTCAAGTTAGTGCCAAGTAATTGACGTCATATGTCATAATAAATAATACTAAGGCCTGCACTACACTTATTGAGCTCTGAACTTTATATCAGTAAGAGTTAAGATAGTAGTTTCTTAGAGAAATTTATTTTTATTTACCTAAAGAACCTTCCCTTAAAATTAACGGAAATCAATAGAAACACGTTGTATTACTTTAAGAGGACTTAATAGGCAACAGGAATTGGTTTGTCGTTTAAGGGGTTGTCGGAAACCGGATATTAAAAACAGGATGTTTATTTGAAATTAATTGAAAGGCAGCAGGAACTCCCTTTTGGCTGCTCCTTGGCTAGGTATGACTCAAAGTGAGTTATTTTAATATTGTTGATTACACTATTTTTGCTCTTTCGTTTTGATGTAAGTATTCAATTTGGCATTAATATATTTTAAAGAAATATTCAATGTATTACATATTCTGTACGTCTATTATAGTTTTATATCATACATTAACAGTTACTATGAAGATTTTGACACCGTAATACCTAACATGACGGCAATGGTGACATTTAAAGAATCAAATAGAAGTTTCAGAAATTATAATACTTAACCAATAAAAAATACATTTCTGTTTTGTCACTTAGTAAAAACACCTTAGGCGATGAAATGAAATGAAATGAAATGAAATGAAATGAATGGTCTCATAATACGTTTTTCCTCTATTTAGGCATTTTTGTTTCGTCATGTCAAAGGAGATTTGATTGACATTCATATAATAGAAGTTATCCCTATTACATTAGGTCATTTTCTCGATCCTTTATCTCGCCGTAATGATTACTGTATAAAGACGAGATTATAAGGGTCGTTAAACACGAGTTTAAGGATGGATATCAATTCCGGCTTATCGGATGACTTTGGCCGGAGTTTGCCGGGCCGGGGGGCGCGGGCGCTCCCGGCGAGTGCAGGCGGAGGGTTGCACGGTCACGCAGAACTCGGTCAGGGCCGCGCCTTCCTTTCGCACACATTTGAATATTCCCTCGCCTACTGCCCGACAAATCTACATGTTGCATCGCTGCACCGCCGACAAGGACAATGCTCTGTCGGATCACTCATGGCACGTGTATCGGCTCCGCGGGCGTCTAGCGCTCTAAAGGTCTTTGTTGCTGTTGACACGAGTTATATTGAAGCCCAGAAAAGCTATGTGTTCCCTTTTATATCCTCGCGTCTGAATAATCTGTGAGGCGGCTGTATTAAATATTCAAAGTAAAGCTTAGCGTAAAAGGAGCAGAATGTGCCATTCTTTTTCGCCATCTGCCAACGCCGTATGTGCCTACTATGGTCGCTCTGTAACATCATTTAAACTTACGGGTTTCTCAACCAATGCCATAAAATATTGAGCTCTCCTATGGCAAGTTGTGTTTGTAGATTATATTTAAATACATAGATTGCAAACACAAAGTCAAACGAAAACGTCGGAGAGTGATTCCGGCGAAGCCGCCAGCATCAGAACACTCGTTACTGGAGGAACTGACTGTAAGGCCAATTAATTAAACCTACACTGACATCGGAATTATATCTGAACGATTAACGGGCCGATTTGTTCCATATGCTGATATCAGAAGGACATCCACCTTATGTCGTTCAATTACCTCCCTTGCAAGTGGTAATTAAATTGTATAAGGTACAGATAGTAGAGCGAAATACACGTTTACAGAATGACGTTATTTTGATATCATTTCGATTGACGTACGTTCGAATTGGCTCGGGGATCTCCCTAACAACAGATTCGACGGGTATTAATTAAGGGCGAACCTACATAATTGCTAGTTCGTTTTCAGGCTTCTATTTTGTACCATTTTCTTAGATAATGAGAACTACAGGTACACTCTGTAACTTTAATAAGGTACAGCGGGGCAAATCTCGACTGGGGGGCCATTGTAACTAATCCATTTTTTCCATTATTACATTACTAGCTTTTACCCGCGGCTTCGCCCGCGTAATAAAAGTATTCATTAAGATTTTCATTTGGATCCGTAGGGACCGTAGGTTTCTCTGTAGGTATATTTATCTGCGATTATTTCGATTGCACATAATACTTTTGCTTGCAATGATTGTAGAAATATTACACATCGACCACAGCGTAGGTAATTCTATATACGCTGGGGAAGCCTTTATAAACATCCCACATAGCCCGTATTTCGACACTATGATCGGTGGGTAAAAAGTACTTTTTTTCTATTATCCCTTACAATTTTTTACATTTTGCTTATACTTATCGCAAACGTAATCTTCAAGCAAGCAAACAACGATCGTCTTAGAGCACATTGATTGTAAGAGACCGCCGACCGATTATCCGTATCCCTCTAACGATACCCATATTATCCGTATCCGTATCCGTATCCGTATCCGTATCGCTATCGCTAACGCTATCGCTATCGCTATCCCTATCGCTATCCCTATCGCTATCCCTATCGCTATCCCTATCGCTATCCCTATCGCTTTCCCTATCGCTATCGCTATCGCTATCCCTGTCCCTATCCCTATCCCTTATCAAGATGTTTAATGATATAACACTAAGTTCTCGCGCTTTGTACACATATTTAAAGTCACATACAGGTCGAACGCGATTAATTAACATTATTTTTACCTTTTTTCCCAACGTTTCGGCCAGGTTGCACTGGCCGTGGTCGCGGAAGACTGACGTCCCAGCAAAATGTCACCGGAGATGTAAACAACACAAAACTACCCGATATTAATTTATATAAATGTTCGGGGTAGACAAATAAATATAATCTACCCGCTTTTAGTTAATGTTTATTTCCCACCATGTTTATTTTAAAGGTAAAAATAATGTTAATTAATCGCGTTCGACCTGTATGTGACTTTAAATATATGTTTAATGATTTCTTATCAAGTGCTAAAATATAAAGTTTCATGGTTTTTATCATTTAAAATTAAGAAATCCCATACAAACTTTCAACCTCTTTTTCAACCCCTTCATCCCTTTTTTTCGAAATAAAAAGTAGCCTATGTTCTGTCTCAGGGTCTAAAGATTGTCTGTTCCAAATTTCATCAAAATCGGTTGCGTGGTTTAAGCGGGAAAGCGTAACAGACAGACAGACAGACAGACAGACAGACAGACAGACAGACAGACAGACAGACAGACAGACAGAGTTACTTTCGCATTTATAATATTAGTATGGATAGTATGGATGATGTTGAGTTCTAACTACATGTACCCACTGAACACGCCTACCAGATATAACCGGTGGACACTCTATTTCATAATGCAAACATTGTAAAACATGGAAAAAATGGACCAGTTACATTTGCCCCCCGTCGAGATTTGTCCCGGTGTACCTTACTAACATTATATTGAATCTTTGTTTAAATGACAAACCCGACCTCCTTTTTAGGGTTCCGTAGTCAACTAGGAACCCTTATAGTTTCGCCATGTCTGTCTGTCCGTCCGTCCGTCCGTCCGTCCGTCCGTCCGTCCGTCCGTCCGTCCGTCCGCGGATAATCTCAGTAACCGTTAGCACTAGAAAGCTGAAATTTGGTACCAATATGTATATCAATCACGCCAACAAAGTGCAAAAATAAAAAATGGAAAAAAATGTTTTATTAGGGTACCCTCCCTACATGTAAAGTGGGGGCTGATATTTTTTTTCATTCTAATCCCAATATGTGATATATTGTTGGATAGGTATTTAAAAATGAATAAGGGTTTACTAAGATCGTTTTTTGATAATATTAATATTTTCGGAAATAATCGCTCCTAAAGGAAAAAAACCGGCCAAGAGCGTGTCGGGCCACGCTCAGTGTAGGGTTCCGTAGTTTTCCGTATTTTGCTCAAAAACTACTGAACCTATCAAGTTCAAAACAATTTTCCTAGAAAGTCTTTATAAAGTTCTACTTTTGTGATTTTTTTCATATTTTTTAAACATATGGTTCAAAAGTTAGAGGGGGGGGGACGCACTTTTTTTTCCTTTAGGAGCGATTATTTCCGAAAATATTAATATTATCAAAAAACTATCTGAGTAAACCCTTATTCATTTTTAAATACCTATCCAACGATATATCACACGTTGGGGTTGGAATGAAAAAAAATATCAGCCCCCACTTTACATGTAGGGTGGGTACCCTAATAAAACATTTTTTTCCATTTTTTATTTTTGCACTTTGTTTGCGTGATTGATATACATATTGGTACCAAATTTCAGCTTTCTAGTGCTAACGGTTACTGAGATTATCCGCGGACGGACGGACAGACAGACATGGCGAAACTATAAGGGTTCCTAGTTGACTACGGAACCCTAAAAAAGTGCGTCCCCCCGCCCTCTAACTTTTGAACCATATGTTTAAAAAATATGAAAAAAATCACAAAAGTAGAACTTTATAAAGACTTTCTAGGAAAATTGTTTTGAACTTGATAGGTTCAGTAGTTTTTGAGAAAAATACGGAAAACTACGGAACCCTACACTGAGCGTGGCCCGACACGCTCTTGGCCGGTTTTTTAAAGTTACCTTTTAATTAAATGCATAGCAACCGTTGGACTTTTTCTAATAGACAAATGGTGCAGTTTTCAATTTTTAACTGCTCTAAGTATACCAAAACAATTATTAAAGGCATATTTTCATTAATAGTAGATTGTGCATGTGCAACAAGGACATAAAGTGACCACGGGATTCTAATAAATTGTAGCAAAAATAAAATAATATGACTAGTTTTGTCATCTACACAATTTTATTGCTCAGTAAAATTGTGCAATATGTTTTATCTGTTTGGCTGTAGAGACCGATTAGACTTAGTCTTAGAAGAAAATTTTACTTTATGCTCTAGAGCATAAAATGCGATTTTATGTCGTCTACGCACGACACGACATAAAGGTGCACTTTTTGAGCATGAGAAGTGAAAAATAAATAATCTATATGAGGGCGTATTTGATGTTACATCAATCAGGCTTTATTAACTAAACTGTTAAAGTTCGTTGAAATAAACTACTTAAGGTACACCGGGGTAAATATCGACTGGGAGGCAATTGTAACTAATCCATTTTTTCCATTATTACACTATGATGTTGAGTTCTACATATATCCACTGAACGCGCATACCATATATAACCGGTGGACACTCTATTTAATAATGCAAACACTGTCAAACATGGAAAAAACTGACCAGTTATATTTGCCCCCCAGTCGAGATTTGCCCCGCTGTACCGTAGTCAATTTACAAAACAAAAATACACTGTTAAAAAAAGACTTCTTTAACTGTTTTCTCAGTTATTTATTTGAGAACTTTTATTAAGTAATAGTTATTTATTTTACAAGCGGGGAAAGTTGTTGTTTGACCGCACGTGCCAATATTGATTACCCGAGCAAGCGAAAGATTCCAATATTAAACCGCGAGCGTAGCGAGTGGTTCAACAAAAAGTGGAATCTTGAGCGTTGCGAGGATATCAAGGCACGAAGGTTAAACTAACTTTGCCACCGAGTGAAACACGAAATTTTTCCCCACACTAACACTATGAAAATATGAACTGTAAAACATCAAAATAAATAAAATACTTCAATTTATTTAACATTTATGATTCAAAATCATCATTTATACGGGAATTCCAACACCCAGCTTTAGACATCAAGTTAAAATTTATATGAAATAACTTTGCACTCTTGTGGATAAAATGCAATTTTGCTCTCTGTTTTCGAATAGCAAAGTAAGCCTTTACCAGTTGGTGTGGTGAAAAAACTATTCCTGTCTCTTCAAAATAACCTTACGCAAAACTCGTCTTCGAAAGTATCGTAAAATTTAATAAAGCCCAGCATGCAGATCGCTGCCAATTGGATAAAATATGCATGTAACGGCGCGGCCGCTAGCCCTGTATCGTAACTTTATACACAGATGCCGCCCGCTCATCTTCATGCCCTCTGCACACACGAGATAAATCGTCTCCAAATTCGTCTCACTGACGCTACTCTTAGCGTGAAGACAATTTATGTTGTCGTCACACAATAAACTCGAGATTTACTCGAAATATGACTGTATCATGTTGTGTAGTGTGACGGCTTTAATAATAAAGGGAGCCTCAACGAGCCGTTTAGGTGATGCCTGGAACAGACGTGACGCGTTTCACAAAATAAACTCGAGTTGTGAACTTATGATGCTGTCAACTCCAATATTTAGTTAGAATCCAATTAGTTTTACCGCGATAAACTTAGCTAGTTGGATCATTAGACAAGATAATCAAGTAGACTGTCTTTGAATTTAGCGGGTGGTTTGGGCGATCAGGGCCTGTTGTGATTACTTGAAAGTATTTAACTGAACAGATACACTAAAATGCCTATAATCCTCTTACCACAGTATTTTTAACTTAGTTATTTTTCACTGATTTATATGTATGTATGTACGCTATTTTCAGTTGATTTTATCAGGGATAAAAAATAAACATTTTTGATGACATAACTATAAGAAATTGCGAAGCGTCTGGTTGAGATAACTGGTGACCGAAGAGTTCCATCATAACTTTTTTCTGGTACGCCAATAAAATTTGAAAAAAAGGTACCAAATAGGTAGTAAATATTGACTAAGATATCAATTAGTAGTGTTGTCTAGAACTATGTAAACCAAAAATGGTCCAGACATCCTGACGTCAAAATGTCTGGCCACTTTATTCGCTCGATTTTTCGATATCAGTGGAGGTACCAAATATATGTACTCAGGTATCAAATAGGTACTAAATTTTAGTATGTACTAAACATCAAATATCTGTAGTGGTCCAGGGGTCCTGACGCTCACGAAAACACACTCGCGTTAAACGCTCGCTGATAGTTGTCATTGACTGTCATCGCCACCACGTTTACAGTACATTGCTGCTGGGGAATTTTTCAAAAAATAATTATGGGGTCAAAATTAAGAGTAACTCAAAAACACCTCCCAATTATGTAATGATAACACTAATGAATTCTATGCCCGGTTTCATTAATCGTCCTTATTACGTTTACAGGCTGTAAATTATATTCGCTCCTGACCGATTTCGGCCACAGCCACTGTAAGTTCTGGTCCTAGCAGTTTTAAATTTGGGTTATTAGTATTCTTTTCCGCTCTCTGGTGTGCTCTAAGATGGCTCGCGTATCCAATCTTTCTGCTGAATATTCGCGCGCATTTAGGACACGTGAGCACACCAACAACATAGTTGTAGAGAATGGAGGTTGGCGGCCGAGCCTTAACTTCATCTCGCTTTGTGTCGAGCTCAGTGCGACATCCGGTCTCCATTATTTGATGGTACATACGTGTAGAAAAAAAATAGTATAGAAAATTAATAAAATAAAAATAAATAAAAAGATATTTATTTGCCAACACAGCACGATATAGAATTATAAGAATTTATAAAAACTTAGTAAGTAAAATTACAGATGTGTGTGCAGTAAAATGGATGAGACTCAGCGAGACCGCTGATTTTCAGTCCCCAACCAATAAACTTAAACCCGGCGAATGGATCACTGCCAAGGCGATGTAAGTACTTAATAATTACAGGGCGAAACGGATACAGAGATTATAGAGATTTTTTTTTTTAATTTTTAATTTGAATAAAAGTTTTAATGAGTAAAACAGAATAAATTAACAAAAACTACTTATTTATCAGACAAAAGTCATCGTGCACTTGCTAACTTAACTGGCGACCAGTTACACGATGCCTTCTGTTGTGATAAAAGCCAACTTTTACATTTTTTAAACTAAATAACCAACTAAGATCATCTGGAACTATGGGTATTAATAAACTAAATAACCAGCTAAGATCATCAGGAACTAGCGTAAGCTATAAATACCGACAAAGCCGCTGAAAACCGTCAGGTGTCTTTTGTCTGCATCATGATGAATGAACAGTTAATGTCTTTTGAAACATTTTCCAGGTCTGACTAGGTACTGAATTATACATATTTCTATAACAAAGAATTAGTGGGATACATTATAAAAAATCAATGATATACATATAATTATATATGTGTAAATATTAAGTACGCTAGTATTAAAAAAATTACTTATTAGTGCGTGTAATCGTATATTTAGAATGCAAGAGTAGAGGAATCATCTCATCTTATGATGGTAAAAGTAGCTAAGTAAAGTACCTATTCCTGTGCCGATTTCAACGACGCACGCTAAGGTTAGGTATTAATTGATGAAACTATATAGACCATGGAACCCTAAATGAAAACCAAACCAAACGGATAAATATTTGTAGGTCGAACGTAACATTTTTAATCATCGATATTGAACGGGTTGCAATCGTGCTCGCGCGGTTCGGCGGGCAATCGCCGCTCGCGCGCCGCCGGCTGCCGGCCAATAATGGCGCATCCAACTCTTGACGTGTAGGACTCTCGGCTAATGGACCTCCCGGACCAAGCACTCTTCACACTGAAAATATTTTTAATGTACTACAATTTCAGTCAGATTAACTATTATAACTAAAGAGTTTTAACACAGAGAGAGAAATCGTTGATCAGGGTGTAACATGCGCTTCGTCAAAGTACTTACTTACAGGCCTTTCTTGTGAGTAGTTTGTGGGGGCTAATGAAGTTAAGTATATAAACTAACTTTATTATTTCATTATAATTGAAAAAAAAAAAAATACAACTACCAAACGAAGGAAAATCAATTTTATAACGCACTTTATACTTTGATAATAATTTGCAAGTACCCACACCTTTCCCCTCAAGGGATTTGCCTCATATTCAAGTTTGAAGCACGTTAAGCATTGGCGCGGTACTCGCGGGCTATAAATGGCGCATTGTATCGTAGAGGCGCGGTTCGTAGCGCTCGTAGCACTCGTAGCGCTTGCGTAGCACCTGGGCGCACTTACCGCAGATTACGCTTCTCCTTTGCATAAAGAGTACGGTCTTGGCGCGACGACAGTTTTTATTTTCTTTGTCAGCGCGAGATCCACTTTGATATGTCTTAAATCGTGGAATATGTGCGATAGCTTAGCAGTTAGATATGTTCGTGTTTAACCATTAGATTAGGTTATTTTCATGATAGGTTTACATATAAAAAGCCAATTTCGACCATAATTATTTACAGCGAATAAGATTGTATACTTATTACATATTTTCGATTGTTTAACTTGTAAGGTTGAAATATTTTTACTTGTTTGCCAAACATTTTCGATTTGTCTGTTTAGAGAAGAAATATTAGTAACTCGTCGTATTGACACAACTCGACACGAGTTTATGTATAAGAACTTTCCTTTGAGGTTTCCGTGTAGCGCGTAGGTACTTGCTCGAAGAAATACAGCCAGAATTTTGTAACTCTTGTTCAGATATATAAAATCTGATTTTAAAGTTTACCGATGATTCAAATATATTATGAATGATGTAGTATTTAATATAAATGTATGAAATATATAGTAATTTGCATCAATTTACCAAAGACATGTTATTAAAACAATACCCAATATGGCGATTAAAACTCACTGAATTAATTTTTAATCGTTTTTGAGATTTTATAAAAGGTTGAAATAACAATTTGTTATTTGCATAAAACCACCTTCATTCGAGGGTTACCTACCCGTCAAAATTAAAAACGGCAAAAACATTTGATATTATTGATGCTTTTAAAAATAGTAATTTTCCGGTCGGCCGAAGCTTTTGAAATCCGGGCTTTATGCTCGAGCATGGACAATGAGGGAAGGAATGAAGCAATCGTATTGAGTGTAGAATCGCAGTGATTTGGATGAGCACGTGGCCAGAATCTAAACGGCTCATGAAAATTTAATAGAATCGTTTTCCATATTATAGGTATAATGCTTTTTAAGTTTTTGAGCTTATTCAATGAAAGCAGATAGATATTACCTAACTATCTGATGCGGTGTGCATTTCAGTTACAGGTCCAGATGATAGGTCTATCATTAAAAAAGCGAAGCGTTTAGTATTCCCTAGTAAGTACTCACTGTCCTCTAAGCCCAGTTCGCAAGAAGTGTCAAGTATAATCTGCACCGCATTTAATTAACAATGTATCCGGCGACGCTTCACTGAGCATCGATCGGAATCTTTAGAGCAGGCGCTCACAGCTCATTAGCCATGCGAGGCTCGAGCCCTTACGATTACACCTCGTTGATTGTTGGTTGGACCCGTGGACCATTCCTCTCAAAGCCACCATAAATAATTCAAGACACGTCGGCTCGATACTAAGTTTGAAAATTGTCGAAAAATCCCTGTAACGCCCGTTGCGTGAATAAAACACACCTGGGCGTTGTTCAGATAGGATGATAACAATAACAGTATATCTACATATTGATTTTATTTGAGTGCTGCTCTTGCTGGACTGGCTGGTAAAGGTATGAACATGTGACAACTAAATATATCTGCCTGGCAAGGGTGAAGGTCTATGTGGTGGTCACATGCTCAGATCTAGTAATAACTTTGGTAACCCATGCAAACTACTAACTAATACTATTTCGTCGCCTTCTTATCATAAGTATATTTTTTCTAAGATCTATCTTAGTGTAGATACCACGTTTAGGGACGTTTCTGAAATATGGACATAATATATTCAGCCATTACGATTTGACAGCATTTTGTCTTTGACTTTACAACGGCCGTAGAAAATTGGAATGACTGATACGTTGAAATTTATCTCCATTGAGAGAGTTCATCGTTTGATGCTGATAAATCACGCCCGCCATCGCTCCCGGAGGTATTTTTGACAATAAAATTCATAATCCGTAACTTTTTCCTCATTTTACATTATTCAAAGGCACTCTTACACACCAATCATTATATAGCACCAATCATTTTTTATCGTCACACGCTGTTTTAATGTTCGTAAGCCGCTTAATGGCATTCATACACAGACATAAAGTCAATTTGTTATAAAATAATAAAAGAGCGAGATGCTTCAACGAAAAATATACGGAAATTGGAGCTGGATTTTCTTCCAGTTCAAAAGGTAGCTATTTTAACGGAATCGTTTGAAATAACAAGATAATAATATGCGGATGTTCCGATTTGGTTGCGGTAGGGGCGCCTAGGGAACGGAATACCTAACGCTCATAAAGAGGGTTGTGTAGTACCAAAACTCCAGGCCGTACGTACCTTTGCCCTTTCTGAATGTTGTTAAAATTTAACAACTCCCTAAATTCCACTTTCCCGGCGCAACAGTTTCCGATTTACAATTTTTATTGTAGCATAAAATGTAACAGACAGTTGTTGCAAAGCAGATATCCGGGAGAAATTAACGGCCTTAAAATTAAAATAATATTTTGATAGAGGAAGTAGCGTAAATTCTTTGTTAGAAGACTAAAAATGGCACCGTTTAATATTAAGCCGTTATTGTTTACGCGAATATGATCATCAAACTAAATTACTAGAATTTCCAATTTCTATTAGTTCAGTTTATTTTCAAATAAATGCAGTGTATTTTTAAATAAAACTGTTCGCGTAATTTTCAAGTGACAAGCAGTAAGTATATAGTTAAGTAATGCGTAGCGTATCGTAATCGGTAATTTATTGTCGAAGAAACTTGACAGGCGTAACGGCTAAATGAAAATTGATGAAGTCACAAGATGAATTTTGATTTAAATGAGTTCATCCCTTGACACCTCTTCAACCAGCCAGGTGTTCATCCGCCTGAATGAACAGGTATAAATTTGCATGAGAATAATTTACATTGATTATTACAATAATAACAAGGGGTACCATTATAAATACGTACCTACGTCACTAAAGTCGGATTATATACCTATCAATGGAAACTCGTGGAGGTGTTGGGTACAAATTATTGGGTTGGTAAGAAAGTAATGAGCGATCGATTGAATTCCACATAAAATTTTCGAGAGAGTTCTAGAATCTTCTATGGCCGAAAGTATATAAAGGGCGAGTCGCACAGTTTCTCGTCAGTCATTCACTAGCTGTCGCCGAGCTAATATAAGGAAGAAAATGGACGAATTAAAAGTGCATGTAAGGCATTGCTTACTATATGAATTTCAGTCTGGCCATTCAGCCGCCGAAGCAGTGCGTAATATATGTCAGCGTGTTGCTCCTGAAGTTGTGTCTGAGGCCACGGCGAAACGATGGTTCCAGCGGTTTCGTAGTGGCGACTTTTCATTATCAGATCAACCTAAGTCTGGTCGACCGGTGAAGATTGATGTAGCCAAATTAAAAACCTTAATTGAAGGAGATCCGAGGCTAACGAGTCGTACTCTTGCTACCGATTTAGGCTGCTCTCATGTCACCATAGAAACACATTTACACGAGTTGGGAAAAAACTACAAATACAGTGTTTGGATACCGCACGAACTTGATAGACATCAACTAAACCGCCGTGCCGATATCTGCATACAACTTCTGTCTTTTCGCCGCACATTCAACTGGTTGGACCATCTTATCACTGGAGATGAAAAATGGGTCTTATATATAAATCACACACGCAAACGTCAGTGGCTAGCTCCAAACGAAAAGGAATAGCGGCACCAAAAACAGAGCCTCACCCGAAAAAAGTTATGCTGTCCGTTTGGTGGGATATTCATGGTATTATTCACTGGGAACTCCTACCAAGTGGAATGACTGTTAGCGCATCAGTATACTGTAATCAGCTTGAAAATTTAAACCAAAAAATCTGTCAGAATCGTCCACATCATGCTAAAGTTTTTTTCTTACACGACAATGCTCGCCCACGCATTGCAAAAGTGACTCGGCTAAAGCTATTGGAGCTAGGTTGGAAAGTGATACCTCATCCACCGTACTCTCTAGACTTGGCACCTACGGATTACGCATTGTTCAGATCGCTAAGCAATGCCTTGAATGAAAAAAAGTTCGATGATCAAGCCCATCTACGACAGTACATAGCTGAGTTTTTTGAATCTAAACTTAAGAACTTCTTCGCCGATGCTATTCATTCTTTACCAGAACGATGGAGACAAGTAGTAGATAACGAAGGCCGTTATATTTTTGATAAATGATTAAAATAATAAATTAAATAAAAATTACAATATTGGTTATGATTCGCTCATTACTTTCTTACCAACCCAATATTTGTACAGTTATTTGTACAGTGTTTAAATAGCGTATGAAAACATTTAACAGGAATGTTGAGTTAAATTTAACTTTCCTTACGCCGATAATGGTAAATTTAAATGAATGTGCCATATACGATAGATATCTAAGTGCTAATAATTAGAAAATTCTGACGTGGATAAAATGACTATCTACGATTCATGTACAGTCACCGTCAAAAAGAAGTGATGATTTCTGTACCTTGTCGCTTTTAATCGTTTGACAATTTCGTAAAGATTTCAAACAAGTCGTTAATATGACAAGGTACAGAAATCATCAGTTATTTATGGCGGTGACTGTACTTTAGAACTAGAAATGCTTATTTATAAAAAAATAGGAATCAAAAATAATTTGAAATCAACGTGTCCATTACAAAAACAAGCTGATACCAAGTTTTGAGTGATTCCTTCCGGAAGTTTCTTCATCGAAATCCCATCTTTTATTTAATCAATATATGGTTGAATCCACATCCATTCGGGCCAAACTGAATTACCTGAGACAGTCAGAGGACGGCTTAGTGACCTATAACTTCGCTACGCTGTGTCTACCTATACCTAGTATACTATAACGTATCTTGACAACAATACTGGTTTGCTTTGACCGTCTATTATGTATTTCTGAGCCACTCGGTTTATTGTGTATACGCACGGTGAAACTTCCCGTAAATAACCGAATAGAACACATCGTTAATTAAAATTTACGCTTGGCAGAGAGCATATTAAAACGAAGAGTCTATATCTACAATTAAAATGTTTGGTTTTGTTGTACTTGATTTTTCGAAACCAGTCTACTTATAATTTTGGTTAGTAATTATTTTGTTACCAGAGCGTGTTTAGGTATATACGGAATGAACTATTCACGTTTACCCAAAGCCACAGTAAGCTATTAATAAATAAAAAAGGGTTTCCGCGTAATGCGTGGGCGTTCGCCTCCCACAGGTAAAGTCGATTATGTAGTTCCATCCATCAGGGACCCGAAGGAAGAAGTAATTTTGGCTAATGATTTGACAATTTCACTCGTTTCTGGTTTGCCACGAGTGGGAGCGGCTCCGAGAACTCCATTGACGTTTTTAGGTTTTTTTTTTACTGTAAATAATAAACCAAAAGCGACATTTAAAAAATCCTACTGAACAATATCAAGTTAACTGATATGAAACAAAAATATGGTAATTAATGCAACGTTGAATGCTAAGCCTTCTACGGCGCGCCCGGCCTCTAAATAAATAATGTTTGAGGCAAACTTTTACCTCCACTCCGACTTTGTTAATATTTTACTTAAAAAGCTATTCCGCTGAAGGTTTACTAATAATAAAGTAACCCCGTAATGGAGTGCAGGAAACTACGTACAGAGACTACAGAGTGTGCAACACAGTACATTTTTCAGCACGCCGGTCGCTCGCAGCGTGTCAGATTAGAAGTTTACACATTTTGTCACTGTCACTGCACGTTTTCACCAGATGAAAAACATGAATTTTTTCGCAAACGCTCCGCACCTACGGCTGACTATTTTAAATTGCTTTTAGAGTTTTGGGCGCCAAAACATTGTTTGTAAATAATTTATTTTCAAATACTTCATAAAACTCTAACGCAGTGTACGAGTAGAACATGACGTGAGGCAATGTTAGCGCTACGCGGCGAACCGTATTTAATAAACTAAGCACGAAACGCTTGAATTAGTTATAAGTATAGGAATTAATTCGTTCGTATTTATTTTAAGTAGTTAGTCTATTTTCGAATAATAAGAAAATAACTACAAGTCGATAAATTATTGATTGAGTGAATACATTTGAAATTATTGACTACGACAGTCTACAATAATGAAACGTTTACATGGGCCATTTTTTTTAAAGTTTTTTTGGGGTACACATGGGTATTTTTTCGCAATTCATACTCAGCAGAATCGCGAAGTCTTTCGATCCTGATAGGCGAAAAAAAACGTCCCAGGATTTCCATAAATTTTTCAGACTTTCCATTCCGTTACTGTCATACAAAATGTATGAAAAAATGGTAACGGAATGGGAAAAAAACCTTGGGACACTTCTTTCTCCTATTAGGACTGAAAGAGCTCGCGATTCTGAGAGGAAAACAACATTTCCAAATCCAAAAAAAAGTGGGGTGGACAACTTTGAAAAAAAAAATGACCCACACACTACGCGACAATAATACTGCTACTGGCATCCAAACTTACAGTTGTACCTACTCTAAGGAAATAATATGTTAAGTATATGTATAATAAACACTTTAAAGGAAAATATATTTTCACCACGCCAACTGGTAAAGGCTTTCTTTGCTATTCGAAAACAGATAGCAAAATTGCATTCTATCCACAAGGGGGCAAAGTAATTTCATACAAATTTTAACTCGATGTCTTAATCTGGCAGCTAGATTTTACCTATAAATGATGATTTTGAGTCATAAATATTGAATAAATTGATGGATTTGATTTATTTTGATGTTTTATAGTCAGTATTTTGTTCGTGTTGGTGTGGTGAAAAATTTTGTGTTTCACTCGGTGGTAAAGTTTGTTTAACCTTCGTGCCTTGATACCCTCGCAACGCTCAAGATTCCACTTTTTGAACCACTCGCTACGCTCGCGGTTCGATATTGGAATCTTTCGCTTGCTCAGGTATCAATATTGGCACGTGCGGTTAAACAACTACTTTGTCCCCTTGTAAAACAAATAACTATTTCCCCTCACCGGCTCGGAAACACGTGTTTCGTCCTTTAATACCAGCGGGTAAAAACGCATTTTATCCACTAAAAAATCTGCTTTAAAATTGATAAAAGTAGGTGAATCTAGTAATAAAGATGATTTACCACCTGTGGAACTATTGGAAGCAGTGATAAACGCATTTTTTGGGTTTTAGTTTCCTCGCTATAGTGAGGGGAAAAGTTTTGTGTTACACTCGGGTGCAAATGTATTTTACTTCTCGTGTGTTAAAAAACTCGCAAGTTCAGGATTCTATTCTCGAACCACTCGCTTCGCTCGTGGTTCAACTATAGTATCCTTTCACTTGCTCGTTTTTCAATTCCACACTCGGCGTTAAAATACAACTTTGCCCCCTTGTATAACAAATAACTATTAACGTGGTCAAGCTATCAGGCTTTTGCTGTAATGTTTTTTCGTAGTAAATATACAAATGCAATACACAAAACAAAGGAACTGTCTATTAAGCTCGATCTGAAACACCTTTGGTCGGTTTTCATACGGAAATTACGGAATAAAATGAATAAAATGAGACGTTTATTTTACGAGTGTTAAGCGTTGTTCAAATTAACGGTCGTTGTCGTGTGGCCGGCTAATTGGCTCGGTTTTATTAATAAGCTACACGGGAACCTCTCGAGTCGGGTACCTGATATGATATCTCGTGACGTGAGGCGTGAAAACGGGCCTCCAATTATTTCCTCCTAAGTAAATGATCATTTTCGGATACAGTAATCTTGTTTAGATATCTCATGTTCTGTATGTGGATCACAGTTGAGTGTACCTAAGTACCTATCAAGATCATCACTCAACAGTATATCTACGAAGCGGGCTGAGACAGGATTCTGATATGGGGCTTTCTACTTTTCAAGTGTTTTTTTTATATTGACAGTAGGTATACCTTTCCTTCTAATACTCAACTTTCTAGGACATATTATTAATTAATAAGTATGTCCATCAATGTGATATTTTTGAGACACATCCGTCACCCACACATGCAGTTTGAGCGTCTTAAGTGAGTGCAACTCGTTCAGTCTTTAGCGTTTATTTACAGAAATGTGTCACGAAACGCGGTCGAGACCACTCACTTACGGCCGCATTTGGACAATGCTTCTACATTCTAGATTTGAAACCCAAAACGAAATTAACGACTTGTGTGAAAACAGACGGAGCTTTAGACTAACGGCCGAACAATGTTTCTACATGGTTGTGTAGGAACGATATCTATATGTCACCATTGAAAGTGATATTTTTGGTTGAAGAAATGTCCTTTTGGAAACGTAGAATCCTACCCATATGACCCTGCCCGCCGTTTCCATCATTAGATTTTCAATTATTTGTATGTAGGTGTCATTGTTATAAACTATTCCTAACTTCAATATGTACCTAATTAGTCTATTTTTCCAACACATGTAACGTAAAATCAATAGGCATGAAATTAGTATAACATTATACAAAATTGCGCGCAAATAAATATCACAAATGTGGTAACATACATATTTATTTAAAGCTGGCTAGATTCAGTTTGGCATTTCCCATTATTTCACTAAACCAGTAGGTAAATAGTACATTTCGATACAAGTGCGAAAAAGAGGAAGTGGAAAGAGAACTCGTGTCGATTTAAAACACTCCCATCGGTCATGTTTTAATTTATCGCCACTCATTTCGAATTTCCTTTTCGCACCTGTATCGAACGACGTTTTTCAGTACAGGTGGCCCTCCGAAGTTTCGACCTGACATATAATGAACCACTTCTCGCACTAGTGCGTAAAAAAAACACCATCTGTACTGAAAATGTTATTTCCAACTGCGAGTAACGCGTTACAGTAAATGTATTCCAGACATCTTTTCACGAAACGAGTGATCCTGTTAAACAGCTAGCTCTTTGAACTCAGACAATGAACGATATCTAAATAGAAGCCTGAAGACAAGAAGTCCATTAAAGATAAGCGAGTTCGGTGTCGCAAACTGTTCGTTCCAACTACTGTTAGCTGCCTGCCTTCCTATAGTTAGAGGCAGGCTCGTAGAAAAGACGCGGTAAGAAAGCTTTAAAAGTTAAAGCGTCAGTCAGTGTCAGGGTCTATGCGGGTAATAAAATGGTGAAAATTTGTTTGTTACGTAGTCCTAACGTACCAACTAAGTATATAAATATAAATAAATAAATAATTATATTGGGGACACCTTTACACAGATCAACCTATAGTAGGTTATTACATAGAAAACATAATATGATATTTGAGTTTACAGACAATTCGGTAATAACTACGTATACGTAATTATTATTACTATCTATACGGGCCAAAAGTTAACTTAGCTTTTAATGTAGACAAAACGAATTATAAAATGTGGTTATGCTAAGTTTGGAACTAATTATGAATTTAGAGGCCGGCGCTGCATAGTGAGCGCTGCCTCGTATCGTTTGACTTGGCGAGCCTTCAGCTCTCCGCGGTGCGCTTATACTAGCACTAGCCACGCCCGCACTCTCCAACTAAAACTATAATTTACTAACTTATGCGGCTTCAAGGGCACTCCAATGGACTCGCCAGTGCTCTCCATATGAGTCGTTAGTCGGCCATCTTGCATAAGGGGGTCAGTAATAAACAATGCAAGTTTATAGGACACGTCATACGTAGCCTTAATGCAGTGGTTAAGTGTTTACGATGTCGATATTAGTAAGAGCGATCACTAGCGGATGCCGCTAGTGAAGCCATCTCGGTATAATAGGGTATATCATGCCCGCTATAACATTGATTAGGTGTGGGGGTAGCTCGGTGCTTTCCATTATAATAGGGGACTAAAGCTGGGATATATGAGTGTTACGTTGCGCTCGTTCGGACGCTCTTCATTTAGTTCTATGTGTCTGTGGATCGTTTTTTGAGGGCACCGTAGTGAAAGGTTGTGATTTTCTACTCAGCTTACGTTATCTGCACGAACGTTCGATATGTATGTTTGTGTGCCTATGCCAAACCGTCACAAAGTTTAAAGTAGATTTTTTTTTCAAATCTGAGAAAAATATTGATATAGAGACCGGCCGGCGTCAGACAAACATACAGTAAAACAGAATACAAACAAAAAGACAGATAGACAGACAATAAACCCCAAAATGTGTTTTTATCATTAGTAACTAATTGCCAGAAATATTTTTTTAATCGAGTTTCATACCTGTTTATTGTATAGGTACAGTCAGCAGCAGAAGTTCTGTAACGGGCAAGGTGTTCAAAATGAACTTGACACGATCTTATTTTTAAGACAATAAGAGCGTGTTAGGATCACTGTGAACACCTTGCCCGTTACGGAACTTCTGCTGCTGACCGTACAACTGATATTTTACAAAACGTAATCAAGTAAGTAAAACTTGATTTAATTAACTTCGAAACGTATGAAATAGTTCAGTATTCAATTAAAAAATAATAGAGGCACGCAGAATACGAAAACATAAGGATACACGTAAAACCATTTCCATCTGGGACTGAGGAAAATGGTTTTATTCCTATTAGTTAGGGGTCATAGTAGGGAATAGAATCCTCGGAGGCCCAGATGGGAATGTATCCCATCTGCCCCTCTGATACGTTATTGTTTATTAAAGTACATATAAAAGAAAAACATAGTTCTGACTGATAATACTAAATTTAAACAGTTTTACATCACAGAACTTACACTTGCCTATTGTTCACCAGCGCATATTGTAATAACTTATTGACATTTTTGGAGTTACATATCAAAGACATACAGGCTGGCAACCTGTCACTGCAATGTCACAATTTGGGTTTCTTTCAACCCCTTTTTGCCAAGAGTGGCACTGAAACTTAGTATTCATGTGCTCTGCCTACCCCTTTATGGGATACAGGCGTGATTATATGTATGTATGTATATGTATCAAAGGCATATATACGTATTCTGACGTCAAATTGTACCTAGTTGTTACAAGTTTATACCCACGCGTTCTTGTAACGTAGGACAGACGTTCAGTGACAGCATAACAAAAGATAACGTAGAGAGATATGAGAGAGAATATCTCGGATCGACTGAACACAAGTAGTACCCTATTTAGTCATCAAGTTATCATTCAATATTGTGATGTAAGCAAATAAATTGTATATTTCATGATTTTCATGGTTTTTTACGGGCTCACTGAACCTATACCGATTTTAACGCCTGATTTTAATGTATTCAATATAACTAATAACAATTACTTATCAAATTAGTAGACCATGAAAATTTTCCTAAATCCATAAATTCCATTAAGACAATAAATAAGTAATGTAAAATTTACGAGTTCATTTTAAGAAAGTTCTTTAGATTTGTACGACGTACTTCATGAGCCGTAAACAAATTCCAGTAAATCAAGCCAACCCTTTCATAAAACGAAATTCGGTCCTCACGCGCGCGGAGTTACTTCGCACAGATTTCCTCGGCGTACGCAGGAAGACACATTTATTTACCTCAAATCCGGGGACATTTCGGCCTCTAGGGGGGGTTAAAAATATTAGTTTAAAAATAGGCGAGAGTGGGACCGAGAGTTTGAGTGCGGGTGTGAAGGCTGTCAAGGTTAACCCCCGCCCCGCGCCGCAAGTGGCGCAGGATTACTACATGACAGATCCTCTTTAATTAACTTGTTAGCCTGCTGTCACTTCAAGTTGCCGACTCTGATCCATCCCAGACTCTACTCACCTCGACCGGAATCTTAACAATATTGCTGTGTACAATAAATTTAACTGGCGTAGTTACAATTTACATTGCCAGTCATTATTGCGAAATATCTTCAATCAACGTGTAAGTATTAGACATTTTTTTCTATCGTGCTTTAAATTTTGCATAGGGTTTGTTCTCGTGAATCATATAAACTAGTTTTCGAATCGCATTTTTATTGTTATTTGCCCTTTAAGTACAACCTAAATATAAAAGTGCTAAATACGAACTAAACTTTTTCGTAGTTTGCTTTAGGCCCTCTTAAATTAATAATGGCTGCTAAAAGTTAATATTGTAACCAGATGGCGTTCTTTCAGATTTAGGTACGATGCAAATAAAAACGAATATAATAGATCTTACATGGAGTTGTGTCAGTGTCGCTATGCTTTGCCTGTGGCATACAAATATTTTTGTGGCGATTGAGCATGCAGCAAATATTAAACAAATAAAACCTAAGACTAAACCTAATCTAAATGATATATCTACAATTCAGAATCGGAGAGAAATTCTTTAATATAATAGTAGTTTCCTAACCAAAAAATTAAATGGACTTTTTTTAAGGTTCCGTGGTCAACGTAGTCAACTAGGAACCCTTATAGTTTCGCCATGTCTGTCTGTCCGTCCGTCCGTCCGCGGATAATCTCAGTGACCGTTAGCACTAGAAAGCTGAAATTTGGTACCAATATGTATATCAATCACGCCGACAAAGTGGTAAAATAAAAAGTGGAAAAAAAATGTTTTGTTAGGGTAAACCCCCCCCCCCCCCCACATGTAAAGTGGGGACTGATTTTTTTTTTCATTTCAACCCCAACGTGTGATATATTGTTGGATAGGTATATTAGGTATTTAAAAATGAATAAGGGTTTCCTAAAATCGTTTCTTGATATATTCGGAAATAATCGCTCCTAAAGGAAAAAAAAGTGTCCCCCCCCCTCTAACTTTTGAACCATATGTTTAAAAAATATGAAAAAAATCACAAAAGTAGAACTTTATAAAGACTTTCTAGGAAAATTGTTTTGAATTTGATAGGTAGGATAGGTATTTGAGAAAAATACGGAAAACTACGGAACCCGACACTGGGCGTGGCCCGACACGCTCTTGGCCGGTTTTTTAAATCTACTATGTCACCTAATTCTAGTATGTTGTTTGGTAATTTATTGTAAATCTTAGGTGCCATACCGAAAATACTTTTCGCATAAAGAGCCGTTTTTATTGAACTTGTGTAAACTTGGTTACATCGCCGAGCACTATTGGAAACAGAGAATTGGCTAATATTATTTTTGAGATAACAGAGAATTGGCTAATATTATTTTTGAGATAGAAGTAAATAAGATAATGAGTGGACGAGTGTCGGACTTTCAATCCTGAGGCTCGCTCGTACCAATGAGTTTTCGGAAGTATGTACGAAACATGTGAAAAGCGCCACACGCTTTTCGGTGATAGGTACCGTGAGGACACCTGACTAATCCTAATGGGGCCTATTTTGACCTTTGGGTTTTGGGGAAGGTCAGATGACAGTTGCTTTCGTAAACCAAAGCTCATATACCAATTTCCGCAACCAAGCAGATAACAGGCTCCCATGAGCCGTGGCAAAAAGCCGGGATAACGCAGGTAAGATGATGATGTATAAGCGGATGAGTTTACCTAAAAACGTGCAAAATAAGGGTAATGCTCTTCGCCCGACACGTTTGTAATTGCTACATCATCGTAGCATGAAGCGAAAACGTTTATACTTAACAAGAAACAATAATAATAAATAATCAGCTTTGTCCCATTATCGAACTATAAATAAAAGAAACTGGAATAAATAGACTTTTGTAGTGCAAGCTACTCGTAGTGGCGGCATGGAGCCGGGGCTGAATCGCCTCTTGAAATGTTTATAGCTAATTTAATTGCACTTGATACCGTGCTTCGCTTCATTGTTGGCCTTTGTATACTCACAGTAATGTTATCCAGCGCTGCTAAACTTGGATAAACTGAATAATAGTTTTAAACAACTAGCAAACAAAAAGAACCTGGAAAGTTATTTATATGTAAATTTTGCAGTTTTTCCCTGAATAGGTAAGTTAGTTTCTATCAGTATATGAGGTAACTTTAGACTGGACTAAATAGTAAAGGTAATATTGCTATATAACCTAGTGCAGTGATCATATATGATCCTCAGAATTAGCACGAGTAATTCGACTTGTCTCGGCGATAATTAATCTGGGTTATCTTATTACATAATCGTATTCTGTTTATTCATAACATATTGATATTTTGATCTGAATGGTTATGAATATGATCTGTCAGCGTAAAAAAAGGTAAGCTTTTTTCAATCAGGAAATGCCACATTCACAAGAACTATTTGAATCTAAGTCCCTAAGAGTCGATCACCCTGAGAGGCCATAAAGTTCATTTTTGTGTAGACATTTAATAAATAATGCTGTTTTTACAATATATGGATATGACATTCCATATATTGTAAAAACCAAGTATTATCGTCAGCGCTTGCGAATTTGTAAACTAGCAATACTGTACATTTCTTTCTTAGGTATCAAAATGGATTATATTTAATTATCCATAAGTTGTCCATGCAATTTGCTATTATTTAAATATAACAAAACAAAGCTCCAGTATACATATAGTACGTAATACGTACATATAGATGCGCAATGTGTGCATCTAATCTACCCTAACCCTAACTTGCATCCAAACATCGTAATTGCAGATCCGAAGTTCAAACTCAAGACAGAATTGCCAATGTCGGGGGACTGACGAATGCATGATGCAAATGAGGCTTAACTTTGTCGAGAGCTGACATCCGTGAAACTGTTATCGTAAATACTCACATACACAAATTTATATACTTAGTAGGTACAGTCGAGTTCATAAATTTGTGTACATTTTTTCACTTTATTGCAACGAGTTAAGGTGAAAAAATTGTACACATATTTATGAACTCGACTGTACCTACGAACATATACAAAGGAAGAACGGAAGCGAAAAAACACAATGGGTTTAATAAATCTTATAGACGTAAAATTTTCGTGAGACATATTCAGATATACGCGATATATTAATGTGAGTAATCTTAGTTGAAACCTAAGTTTGTAAGAATTTACAAGTCAAAAGTATGAATCGTAAAAATGTTAATAGTTATAAACAATAAGGTATATTTAATAAAATGGTCAAAAAGACAAATATAATTATTATGATATCACATTATCACAACTTTTTAAAACTACTGTAATGGAAAAGCGTCTCTGAACTAGTTTGTGGCCTTCATACTGTAGGTAAACAGCGGAGCAGTTTAGGGCATACAAATATTTTTAAACCGGGCGTGTGGCGCTCGATACGGCGCGGGCGGGGCGCCGAGCGCCGGCCCGCGGCCGCGGGAGACGGTCGCTCTGGAAATCACACCTGAATGTGCCCTCTGAATAAAAATATACCCAACACCTGTAATTTTTTATCCAAGTAAGGATAAAGGAACGAATCAAATTATTTTATTAAATATTTCAGAGTTACTGTTCTAAACTTTCACGATTTTTACACATATTTAATTGTAATCGAAGGTTAGTGTTTAAAACATAGTAATAGGTACGCGATTAAGTCCCGTTTGCAATTTTAAATATTTTCAGAGCTGTTCTTTTTTTATATTAGTCACACTACTTCATAATATATGTACCTATGTAAATTATTAACACACTGACCGCTGAGCTACAGTCATAGCCGATAACGGATTTGGGCATGGATTCCCCGTATGTTGCGAAAATGCATAGTAGAGGCAGAACGAGTCCGTGTCGTGATTAGCACTCAGCGCGGGTTAACTGAAGAAAAACACACACACTAAAGAAAAAACGACCAAATCCATCGGTAGCAGAGTTGGGCATCGAACCCTGGTCTTCCCATTGTACTTGCTTACTCTCACCGAAAAATTTTAAACAAATTCTGATCAATCAATTTAATCATGAAACAATTGCAGAGTTTTAACAATAAAATTTCTTCACGGTACATAAATGCGATTTTCAACATATCGTCACTACTTTTAAAAATCTCGTATCTCATGCTGTTCCTCAAAGTTAAAACGCAGTAAGTCTATATGCAATATATGCATTCCATACATACTTACTACAATTTTATTTTCATTGACAGACGAAGATACAAGTTTTTTTTAAAGTAGTGACGATATGCATACGAGTTGGTGTCCTACTCCTAAACAATCCTTTGGGTACAAAGCTAGAGGTAATTGCAAAGAGCTACGGCGCCGGCGTAGCGCCACGACGCTAACTTTGCAGTGAGTTATGAGGCAGATTGAAGTAATAAAATACTTAAGGTACAGCGGGGTAAATCTCGACTGGGGGACAATTGTAACTAAGCCATTTTTTTCCACTATTGCACTATGATGTTGAGTTCTACATGTATCCATTGTACGCGCCTACCATATATAACCGGACACTCTATTTATTAATGCAAACATTGTAAAACGTAAAAAATGGACCAGTTACATTTCGGGATTTTCCCCGCTGTACCTTAATTAATACTTTACTGACATTTATTTTAGTTCTATTTGATTTAATTTCGCTTCCATGGTTTTCAATTAATTAATTATACTAATTTTGTAATGACATTGTTAGAAAATTTAGATTTGTAGAATACTAACCATATATTTAAGTTGTTTATTATTACAATGTAATTGCGTACTAACAATAATGATCTCAGTTGGTCCTTTAAATAAATGAATTGAATAATCGACTAAGTGCAAATCGGACTTGCGCTCAAATCGTCCTATACTATAAAATTCGAACCTTAGATACCTATATTTATTTCTTACTAATTTTAACATGGAAAACACCAGACATCATGAAATCTCTTCTTTGTCCTACCCATGTTCCCAGTGTATCTGGGGTCAGGTCTCCCTGTACACTTGCGCCAGAGAACTCGTTTCTGGGTTGTCTGAGTGTGAGTACTTAGATAGTCTCGGTCCATCTCTTTCTTGATGTTGTTCCACCAAGTGGCAGGCGGCTTTCCTCTTCCCCTGGTCGAGTTTGGTATGTTGAGTACTTTGTTAACCACGTGGTCGTCTTTGTGCTTTTGTATGTGGCCATACCAACGCAAGCGACTTTCCTTCACTTTCTCCGATAGGAGCTACTTTGAAGGAACCTCTAACGTACTCGTTGAGTCGTTGCAGACTTTGTCTAGACGCGTCACACCGCCGGCCCACCTCAACATCTTCATTTCGTTAGTGCGCAGTTGTTGTTCGTGAACTTTTTTCATTGTACAACACTCCGCTCCGTAGGTTAAGGCTGGTCGCACCACTGTTTTATATACTTTTCCCTTGATCTTAACTGGCATTTTGGGATCGCACAGGACACCGGTTAGTGACCGCCATTTGAGCCATGCAGTATTTATTCGATGGTTAACATCTTTATCAACATTGGCATCGGTTGCAATGACGGACTTGAAACTTTATACTTTAGGCAGTGGTGTACCGTTTATGCACACGTCAATTTCTAGGTCCGCTGTTGCCAGAAATACAGGTTTTAACACATATAACTTAGAAAACAGAGCATAGCTTGGGACAACGACGCGGTAATGGCGGACGATCCTGATGATGATGATCCTTTGATTATGTCTAGTGTTTTCCATGTTAACACTACCTACAAATGTAACACAAATATGCTCGTTTTATAAGATACAGCCGGCCAAGAATGATGTTGGTCACTCTTTGTGTATAGGGTGCGGAATACAGAAATCAAAAACATCTAAATCATTAAACATATTGTTGATTTCTTCATAATCTTATGTACATATAAATCTAAAACTTGAGTTATGATTTAACCACGCCATTTTTAACCATGGGGCTGCAGGCTGGTCCCATACATAAGTATAATTCACGCCGGCTGCTACTGATGCCGTAAATTATTTTTACCGCGCGTCGGCTGCAGCCACCTTGCACTTTTCATTAAAATTTTATTTTGTTTGCGAAAGAAATAGTGCCCTGACATTAGTGTTGAGTTCCTCACTCGTGAGGCACCTCATTTGTACCACTCATATTGTTAATTTGTCGCAGTACTTCACACGGCAAAAATGTATTGCATCACACTTCAACTCACCGCACCTCATTTTACTCGCTTGTGACAGTCGCAACACAAACACCTCACGCCTCACAAAGCATTCACGTACTTCAAATGTCACAAAAACGTCAAAACTCATCATCCACACGCGCGCCTCGCGGCCCTCAAATACTCGCTCGCAACAGTAGCAACACAAACACCTCATTCCTCACAGATCATGCACATACTTCAAATGTCACAAAACGTCAAAAACTCATCATCCACTCGCGCGCCTCGCGGCAGACGCGGCCCTCAAACTCCGTCGCGAGAGTCGACACCTCAAATGAAGTGATCAACCACACGTTCAGTTACCGAACTACAGACCTTATGGCCGGGACAAAAGGTCCACCGATAAAATAAAATGTATCGTTTGACTCGTTTGTACCGGAAATCGCTTTGTACCGGAAAGACAGAAGAGGCACTGTGACAACAACACTTCAAAAATACTTTCAAAGTGAAACAGATAGTTACGTTTACCATAAGAGGGAGTGAGACAGACACACGCGGGCTTCAAATTTGCCTCACCAAAAATACGTTACACATGACTCGAAAGATAACAATCTTATGCGCCGCAAGTTTTCATACATTTTACGCCTTTTTGATCCCAGGGTGGCTAGCCGAATGGCACAATCTCTCACGAAACGCTCACGAAACGAAGCGCTAGTAGATATCTATCTCTATCGCGCTTGCGTATTGGCGCGACAGAGCCAGCGGCGTATCGCTTTCGTTTGGCGTCGGAGAAATGCCATTCGGCTACGGGGCCAGGATAGTTAACTTGCTCGCAAAAATCGCGCGAAAAATCAGACGATTTCGCGTGAACCACATCTTTTGTCTCTGTCGCATTTGTGAAGTCATGAATAAATGCAGCTGAGATGCAAAATGTTGTTTTTCGCGGCAGGTCTTCATTTTTGAATTTTTTGATAGCTATTATTGTGCTAACACATTGACCAGTATAACGTGATCTACCGCAGCAATAGAGTTTGTATGGCTATTGTTATGTGTAATCAGGGAGCTCTCTTAGACTGGACGTTGAAATGGTAACTCAAGTGTTTTGAATATTCGGAATACCAAGCATACCAACACAGAGGGCCAACCACTGAGAAGATGCGTTTACGAAGCTTGCTTAAAAACAATTACAAGATTACTGACCGAAATATAATATAAATTATGTGAAGCATGGTAGTTTAATTAAGTATTTAATCAGTAATAGAAAGAATAATTCATTTCTTAATTCAATAGAATGATAAATAAATCCGACACGAAAAGTAATTCACAGGCGGTTGACGTTGACAGTAATGACAGTTTACAGAAGAAAAGTTAGTTTGTGTGTATTTGCATAAAGTTTAGTTATGTCCTACAGTGATAATACTAATAAATGAGCCAAAATGTAATAATGGTGACAACTTTTACACAATCAAATATACCTGTGATTCTGCCTTAGTGTCATTTGTGTGCAAAAAAATAGTGAAACTGAACTGAAAAGACTTACCGGCGTCGCGAATGTTGATGGTGTTTTTAATTACTATCATATTGCTTTTAAAACACATGGAGTGGTAAGTTTGTTATTTTTATGTAAAAGTGGTACTAATTATAAAACAATACGAACTTTAGTTTGTTTTAAAACATGCAGTTTTATGGTAACTATGCTAATCAAAGTATGTTATTATTAAGCTGTTAATAATATGAAACCACTGTAATTTGTAGCAGTAATTTAAATGGAACAAACTGTAAATAATATTATTCAATGGCAAAATTAGACCCAGTTCCATAAAAACATCAAATTAAGTTGTTATGCAGGCCTCTATGACAGTCCTTGAAATATTTTTTAATTTTATCTATTTTCTCTTGTTAAATGTTCAAGTACTCATTATGACTAATGAAATTTAGTGTGTATAAAGGATATTTACCTAGTACACAACTACACATACTAGTTTTTGTTGCCGATGGATTTTGTCAAACAGCCGATGCTAGAAATTATATATATATATACAGATCAGTACCTCACCTCATTTGAAGTAAGACATTGTAACACCTCATTTTTGGAAATGAGGTACTCATACAAACTCATTTGAAATTGATGTCCTACCCATCACTACCTGACATAGCGGAAAATATAATGGTTGTTAAAGTTAAAATGTGTAGAATGCACGCAGATGCATTAGGTAATATAGTATAGTTTTTAATATTTATTAGACATAATCATGTAATCAAATTTGACTTTAGTATTTCATGTAAAAAAAAGACTGTCGTTGCCGAAGTCTAATAAAGTAATATAATAAATGAGAATACATCTAAACAATTTATCCAGCAGTGGGACACTAAATCAGGCTAGTAAAAAAAAAAACAATTTGTATCTAAGGTTGACTAGTAGACAACGAACTTCGTATTTGTTTTTGTGCAATAATGTGCAATAACTAAAAAAAACTAACTAACTAGGAAAACTAACTAACTAAACTAACTAACTAACTAACTAAAAACTAACTAGGAAAATTATTTTATAACCTTTTTTACTTCCTAAAAGTTAAATGTTTTATATTATAGCTAAACTTCATCGTTTATATAACCTTGGACATCTTCATTCTAAATTCACTTGTTACTACATGCTTTATAAAGATTTACGTAGTAACCATCTTTGCATACTTTTGTATTTTCAATACTTATTGTATTATGTAACCTTAGCCTTACCTTAGCATAGCTTTACAAGTGTTATGTGTATTTTTACTGTTCTAAATTTTATGAACCTCTAGGTCTTTAAGTTTGCATGCGTATATTTATATGCACCCTTTTCATATGTATAAATGACTGTATGTGTTCTAAATAAATAAAAATAAAAAAATAAAATAAATAATAATAAAAAACTAGATATAATAATGATTGCTACCGGGTTGGATACATTTAATGAGAAATGACAGCTGGTTTACCTTTCAATTTCGTTCGTACTTGGCACTTTTTATTTTGTAAACTAATCAATTTCTGCACCTTTGACTTCAAGGTTTGCATCTTCGAGGGTTTCCTGAATCAATATGAGAAAAGGATAGGTAGTTTAATTAGTGGTCAGTGCAAAACAAACAAACTTCCATCACAATTAGGTCCCGCACTATCCGATACAATGTCCGGAATACGAGATTAGATGTCGGGCGTGTTGGCCGGCCCGCAGGGACTCCAATGACTTTTGCATATGCAGTACTATGTAGTGGAAACTTGAATCAATATTAAATATTCATATCACTATATTTACCTATGAACATGGGTGCTGATTCTATTGTACTTGTATTTTAATTCCCACATGACAACCCTCACGGTTTATGTAAATGGCAATACTTGGGCAAGAATTAAATACACGGTCTCTGGAACACTATTGCAGCGCTCTGCCAACTGCAACCACCAAAACGTAGTCTTAGAACTAAGTATTATTGAGTAACAAAGGTTTGATTTGACAAAATAAATGGTTCCAGGACTCAGGAGGCTAATACAGTTAGCGAACATAGCTTTCTACAAAATTATTATATGAGTCCAAGTAAGTGTGTTAAACTACTTAAGGCTACCTGAATTCTAATCTTATTGGAAATTTACCAATAAGGTACTTATACTTAATTACACTTCCGATTTTGTTTTACCGTCAATCTATACTTCTTCTGATAATTTTGAGAAATAAAAATGCGTGTCTAGTTGTCAGATGTCGATGATAGGTACGGCGCCGACGGCAAACGAGCTCGTCACGACAAAGAGAGGGCTCGTAAAGAGGTTTTAATTAGCCTCCCTGGAGTCCGCCATTTCATCTGCTCGCTTAATGCGAAGCTCGAAACAGTTGCTGTCTGCAAAAGCTCGAGCTTTGTTCTTCATTTTTCTAATAATAAATACTAAAGTGTCAAAAGCGACTCTGCGTGATGTTGCTTCGGCTCCGCGCACGCCTCTCACGTCTGGAATCCTAATGGTTTCCGTGATGGGATAAATAAAAAAATACAGCAATGAGAACACACGCTCGCTTTGCGTAATATTTTATTATATTACGAAATCATTCGTTTCATTACATTATATTACTTATACATATTTAGTAGTACCTAGTTGCCTGCAACCTACTGTTAACCAAAAATTCGTGCATTGTATAAATAAGGATTATGTGAGCTTATTATTTATAGGTAACTTTGTTGTGTAAAGTCTTTGTGGGTTGTGTTACACAATTATTTGACACGTTTATGAGTATATTTCTTTAATTAGTGAAAGTATGCAAATTATGAGTCAGCAAAGACTGGCTCGAATATTTGAATTTCGGCTTGAATGCCGCAAAAAGCGAGCTTGCTCGACGGAGCCAGCTGACTTTAATTACAACTTCGTCTGAAAACTGCTTCCTTAATTACTTACATACACAGTTTTAATAATAATCAGAACCATGCATTCTTGCTTAACTTTAAATACACTATGCCACTCGTGTTTTATGTGTAGTATACCTATTGCCTATTCGAAAATAAAGTTGTTCAGAAACGTTCAAACATTAATTCATTTTTGATCCTTTTTCTTTAAATCTGCATTTTCATTAATTTCCATTTAATATTATTTAATTTAATTCATAATAATTGTCACATCATATGTTCAATTTGCATATTCTTTCATTCAAATATTCAATATTGTATTAATTCAAGTTGACATTACGCATTTATAAATCATTTGTATTATTTTTAATTCATTAAGCATTCATGGTAATTCATTATTTATTCAATTTGTATTTTTTAAATAAAATATCAATATTGTTTAAAGTCACATAATAATATGTAATTCAAATAATCTCTATGCACAAATTTACCTATGGCAATATTCAAAATTCAAATTTGACAGCTTTTAGAGCTTTTCAAAAACTTACTGTTACTGTTCGTTATTCCGCTCTCCAACGACAATTCACTGTACCACTTTCTTTGTTCTTTCTCATAATTCGGAGTAAACCAGCTTTAAACTACAGTCCGCTTATCATTTAACACCTCTGCAACACCTGAGCCCAGCGAAGATTTTCTATGGTCCATCGAGCCTTCGAAATTGTGAGGGGGCAAGATTGTGGCACCGAGTCGAGCTCCACATATTCAACGGACGTTCTTCAGCGAAGCCGTGGGTCATCCAGGTTGGCGTAGGGCACATCCAGCTACGTGCCAGTTCCGGAGCTGACACTCATCGCGTCCCATCAGTCAGGAGCGACGAGTGAATTCACACACAGCATCCACCGGACACACGGAGCATCCCACTACAGTGGGAATTCACCGTAACCAGGACAGTTACGGAATCCAGCCCCATCCAGCACCAACCAGACCGATACAGGAGCAATTCAGTGGAGAGCGACGGTATCAGCCAGATTCAACCATCCAGATTCAGATCCAGGAGCAGTCAGCGCAGAAGGAGGAAGCACGAAATAGTGAGATCGTTCCTTGTCCTTCTATTCAATTCACATTCCTATGTTTTTTTGCGACTGCACCGTCCATACATTTTTATTCCAAACACATTCATATTCACTGCTATTCCTTTAAGTGCAAAAAGTAAATTCATTGTCTTCATTGCCATAATTTGGTCAGTACACAGTAGATATACACATTTATTCACAAGCGATATTCATTTTGTAGGCATATCCTAACCTTTCAACACATTCCGTAGCAATACATAACATTTAAATTCACAAATACACTTTTAACTTCATACCTAACTTTTATACATTAATCACACATTCATTTCAATAATTCACTATCCTAATTTTCATTTTAAACACTTTTAATCTCACGCGAACACGTTTTTAGTTCAATTTTATGTCTAACTGCAGATTGCCGGTAAGGTGTAAACAAACTCATTAAGTGATTACATAACCATCAGTGCATCTCATATCAGCGTTGCATTGCATTTAAGTTTGAGCGCCTGATACTTTTGAATAGCAAATTTTATTCATGACATTTTATATAAATTTATTTTCTTAGGCAGTTTAATTAATTTATTATGTCACAATGTTTTTTGACCAAGATTTACACAAACTTAATCACAAGCGTGAGGTTATTAGAGGCAAACTAACGGCCTTTCAGCAGTTTATTTCTCATTTAGCAGCCGAGAAACAGTTAAACGAATTGCAGTTTGCTGAACTAAAGTTACGATTTGACAGAATAGGGCCTTTATATGACGAGTTTAATGCATTACAGATAGATATAGATATTATATTGTCTGAATTCACAAATGGAGAGAATATCGGAGAGGAGCAGGCACTCTTCGAAGATGTGTACTTCGCAAGCATGTCAGCTGCGCAAGTACTGATACAAAAATATTCAAAACTTGATTCTACAGTCAAAGTGTCCACTCAGGATTTGAAAAATAATGTAGACAGCAAAGCACGTAATCTGCGGTCTACATTTCACACACAGGTGTGCACATATGCACCTGAAATTCTCACAAATTCAGTTGTTCACAGGCATAGCTTGGCGCCGGAACAAAACGCTTGTGAGGAGCAGTTTTCAATAGCTGATCCTGGCGAGCAATCCATCAAGTTGAATGAGCCGCTGACAGATGGCTATATAATTCATAATTCATTCATAATTCACAGATGCAATCCCAATCGTGTGGCGGGAACACCGAGCAACCCCATTTACGGTCACGTTCTTGAGAGTCCAGGGTTGCTCAGTTTTATACATCACATTATTGTGTACATATACAAATATTACCGACTCACATTCTTTCATGCAGGGCCTCTACTGAACAGCAAAACGGTGCAGCTTTTGATAGGTAGCATGTCAAGAGAGCATGAGGTGTTAGAGGATGCACCTATTTATTTACACAGGTTACACACATTCACATACATCACTGATTCAAACTAACGGCAATTATTATCCAACGTAAATTCAGTCCTTTTTTCATTCCTTTCCCATTTCCTTATAGGGCGATCCATTATTTTCATGCACATGCACAGATTGCAGCCTTCAAGACGTCACCAGTTCGTGGCACTCATCTGCAGGATAACTTGGAAGGCATCCATGGCAGCGACGGTATCTCACGGCCTGCACCATCATCTACCCTTCTCCCTGTCTACACATTGTTGAAGTCATAGACTTCAAGGCGGGAGCATGTTCAGAAACGTTCAAACATTAATTCATTTTTGATCCTTTTTCTTTAAATCTGCATTTTCATTAATTTCCATTTAATATTATTTAATTTAATTCATAATAATTGTCACATCATATGTTCAATTTGCATATTCTTTCATTCAAATATTCAATATTGTATTAATTCAAGTTGACATTACGCATTTATAAATCATTTGTATTATTTTTAATTCATTAAGCATTCATGGTAATTCATTATTTATTCAATTTGTATTTTTTAAATAAAATATCAATATTGTTTAAAGTCACATAATAATATGTAATTCAAATAATCTCTATGCACAAATTTACCTATGGCAATATTCAAAATTCAAATTTGACAGCTTTTAGAGCTTTTCAAAAACTTACTGTTACTTTCCGTTGTTCCGCTCTACAACGACAATTCACTGTACCACTTTCTTTGTTCTTTCTCATAATTCGGAGTAAACCAGCTTTAAACTACAGTCCGCTTATCATTTAACACCTCTGCAACACCTGAGCCCAGCGAAGATTAGACAAAGTGAATACCAGAATGACATGTAGGTAACTGATGTCGTTAATTAATCGTGTAACTGAACGAACGTACATGTATTGGCGTGGGCGAAACGCACAATTTTGTAATGAACATGATGAAAATAAAATTCTGATCTCACTGTACATGCCTAAATAATTGTCTATGTTTAATTGGCCTGGCTGGGACTTTACCTTGCTTCTAGGTATGACCTTTCTCTAATAGGAAATATAAATTTGAACCAGTGTGTATGTCTTGCACAACATCGAGTCCGAGTTACAGTAATAGAATAACGTATAAACGTATTTAATTATCTTGTTTATTTGTCAACAGGTACCTACCTAAGAACACAGTTTACCTACTTACAAGGTTTCTTAGTAAGTTAATTTTCAAGTTTATTTCAACATTTCCAATTTCCTCACGGAGATCGTACAGCTTTGCTTAAAGTTAAGTTTGAAAGAAAAAATGTTGAGTAAGTTCTGCGCAGCAACAATTTTAGTACCTAATGCAAATTGCCCAAGAATTTTTTCAACTGTAAGTACCAAAATAGTTCGATTTGTTAAAGTTACCGTACCTACCCAAATCTAGCGTCTAAATCAAGTTGGCTTAATTCATATTAAATAAACAAGTTTTAAGCAATGTAGGTAGGTCACTTTATTGTAAATCTATATAGGCACTCACTAGTATTGAAAATGTCTCTTTTGTTGAAATAATCCTACAACTGAATAACTCTCATTTAAGCCTTAACCAACATAATCTGTACTAATTGAAAAAGCAGATAAATGCCAAATTAATAAATCTCATAGTAATTAATAGCGATGGGAACGTCGGTGCGGCGCATGTCATTTTAATGAGAATTCGTTAGCACGCGAAAATTAAAAACCCGCTATTTTCATGGAGGCTCAATTAGTCATGTTTTAACATGATAGCTATATTTTATATTCTAACTAACTTTGGCAACGCAAGGCAAAGACCATTCTTTAGGTAAATATATTACAGAAACCATTAAATGAATAGTTCAGTTAATTTGAAATATTGTTTCTAAGTCAAAACGGTGATCAACACAAATGACACACCAGTTTTCTAGCATTGATATGAATACCTCATAGGCCATACCATAGGCTTAAACTTACTCCTTCTGTGCACTGCTGCGGTACTGTATTACTGAACACCGTAACTGAGAATAAAGCCACACCTTAAAGATAAACGCTTTTTTCATGACATTATATTGTAGCGCCGGTGAAAGCATTTAGTTATTTTTCAACTAAGGGCCGGTTGCATCCAACCGGCTGTCACCGTTAAAGCGTTCATAAAATGTTATTGTATGGGAAGTTCCATAGAAGTCTGCTGCGTGACGATCATGTGTCTGTCAGATGTGGTTGATGCAACTCAGATATCATTAAATATTCGGCCGCAGTTAATAAGTAAAAAGCAGATAAGCCAAGCATTTTTAAATCACAGTAATTAATAAAAAAAATGACTATCCAAATAAATCAAAACAAAGCAGACTTGATAAATATCCAGTACAATTTCAGAAATGGACAAATAATAATCCTGCCTCCACTCCCTTTGTAGAACATGGCGGTTATCCGCCGAGGGGAAATGTTTGTAATACGCTTGTAATGGACCTAAGCCAGATATAGTAGCATTCATTCAACTCCACCCATTTGTTTACTACATAGGTAGGTAATGTAGGTATTATCAAACTAATCAAGATTGTATTATCAAACGTGACCTTCGGCGGAAGTTGGCAGTCGATTTCCTTAATAATATTTCGCTAACCAAAACAAAATTGACTTATTTGTTTTGCTTCGGTTTGCTGTTCGATCTTTCCATGACATCTGTTTTTCCTCATCTTCAGCAGCATCCCGTGGATACAAACGAAAACTCGAACAGAAGTTATTAGTTACTTATTACATAATTACGTACAGTAAGGCCTCTTAAATGATAGAAAATTAAATCGAAAGCTTAAGATATTGCCCCACTTCAATTTGATGGTTCGATACCTAAGCAAGTAAGCATCTAGGCGTAGTAGTAGGTAATCTAGGACGCATTATATTAATTATGCAAGTATTAACAAAGCAGATGAAATACCCGAGGAGTTTTAAATATCTGTGTGATAACTTGATAAGAATGTCGGCCCGGCGAAACGTTTTATTGAGTGAAAAGTATCGTTCTTTATTGAAACATACCCGCTTATTCAAGGGCAATTTCTTTACATTTGTTACCGATTAGAAAGCTCAAGTGGCGGGCAGTGTAATCTCTACCCGTGGTGGCCCACCCAAGCCTTTTTCCTTTTTCCGCTTCATTCCCTATCTCTTTTAAGGTGGTTTTAATGAAAACATATAGGGATATAAATGTTGAATGGCTATAGCCTTACAGGGTCTACGAGAAGAAGGTAAAGTGGAAGGCATTTGGCTTCTCGAGTGGAAGGCTTTTTCATTCTTTGTTCAGTCGATAGATTTTACAATATTGCGAGATAAGAAAAAAAAAGAGGAAAATAATATTACCTTTTTTAGGGTTCCGTAGTCAACTAGGAACCCTTATAGTTTCGCCATGTCTGTCTGTCCGTCCGTCCGTCCGTCCATCCGTCCATCCGTCCGTCCATCCGTCCGTCCGTCCGTCCGTCCGTCCGTCCGTCCGTCCGTCCGTGGATAATCTCAGTAACCGTAAGTACTAGAAAGCTGAAATTTGGTACCAATATGTATGTATATCAATCACGCCAACAAAGTGCAAAAATAAAAAATGGAAAAAATGTTTTATTATGGTACCCCCCCTACATGTAAAGTGGGGGCTGATATTTTTTTTCATTTCAACCCCAACGTGTGATATATTGTTGGATAGGTATTTAAAAATGAATAAGGGTTTACTAAGATCGTTTTTTGATAATATTAATATTTTTGGAAATAATCGCACCTAAAGGAAAAAAAAGTGCGTCCCCCCCCTCTAACTTTTGAACTATATGTTTAAAAAATATGAAAAAAATCACAAAAGTAGCACTTTATAAAAACTTTCTAGGAAAATTGTTTTGAGCTTGATAGGTTCAGTAGTTTTTGAGAAAAATACGGAAAACTACGGAACCCTACACTGAGCGTGGCCCGACAGGCCGACACGCTCTTGGCCGGTTTTTGTTTAAATAATGTTCTTACTGTTGTATAGGCATATTTGCAATGAATTCATATTAGGCATTATAAGGCTAACAGGCATGAGTGTAGAGTGAGACGTTCGTAGAATATGTTTACGTATGTGTAGGTAGAGTCTACGTCATAAAGATTACGGCGAGTGCTGCAGGTAGATTAGCGAATTACTCGCAGTCGATTGCTTGCAATTAACATGTTGAGCTTTCATTTCCGTCTACAGAGAGCGTGCTGACACTCCCTCATGTACAATCGTCAGTTCATCTATCCATTTCAAACTTTAAGAGACACGGCTTAAATGCGAAAACCAGTTGCTTATTTTGTGTCGACTAAATATTTCCTATCCAACCTAATATATTAGACAATGAGCCAACTCAGCAACCAAGGGAGTGCTTCTACAGATATCAATCTACCTCGTCATCTGGGTGTCTAGATAAAAATGTTTGATGTTCAGGCACAAGCATTAAAATGTTACACAATGAAGGCCGTAAAAATATCTGTCACGATCTTATTTGTACAACCATAAGACCCTGTCACATTATTGTCGCGGCATTGAAGAATAACATGTTATTGCAGGTGACTGTTCAATTCAAAGTCCAGTGCGACTTCCAAGTTTGTTCTTCATTTCGCAGTTTGAATCACTTTCGAGTAAAACCGTCGACTGTAGCCGCTTTTAAAATGTAAATATAGCTCTAAAAGCACAATACTTCCCATGGCTAACGGAACGAGTAACAACAGCGATTTCATTTTCTTGTTTTGTAGAGGGCTTTGTTAAACGGGATCGTAGGAGAACGGTTTAAATTGGCTTGTGAACAAGCGCGTTCCGCGTAACGCCCGCACCGCGCCCGCGCTTTGCGATAAACAGCCAATTTACGCGGCAAGCCTACACGCCTTCAGAGACGTTGGAAATAAAGGGTCGCGCTTAATGAAGTCATTTATTCGCTGTGCCTAGCGCCGTCGGATGGCGTGGGAATCGTCACTTTGATCGAATGATACATCGCTCACTTAAAGAGTATAAATCCGTCATTCGACTCTAAAAATTTGGCCAAATTAAAAGGTGCGCCCTTTCCACGTTGTTAATGGCATAATATTAATTTTACTTAGCAGAGGGTTTGTTTGTCAGCTAACCGGGAGACAGAGAAATGTCTTTATCGCGTTAATTGCGAATCGTCTCTGGCTTCCGCGCCCCTCGGCTGTAAATTGTAGAACAATGTTGCTCTTCTCGCAGCAGAGACGTGGTTAACTCTGATGTATCTAAACAACGTATAGTTAGGTTAGGTACATCCAGACAAGACTTCTTCTTATTATTTTTAGTTTGTTTAGCAATTGGATCTGCACAGCCAGTATACGTATTTATAATAACAAAATGACAAACCTCATAAATAGGTATATAAAAAAATTGGAAATATACCTTCCTATATCAACTAGATACCTAAAAAAATGCTATCACTCTTTATACCTAGCTCACGTGTTTAACTAACTTTGTACTACCAATTATGAACTTTCGGGTTTTGCAAACAAAATTGTGTTTCCGTTTTATTTCGGTAGAAAGGTTGGCAAAGTCCTAACGTGTGTGGAGTAGTTATGTAGATAGTGAAGTATTAGGTACTTATCATATGTAATTTGTAGGTAGTTTATAAATAAGTAGGTAATATAGCACTAAGAACAATATATATTTTTTAATTTTTCGAAAATAATTAATCTAATAGTAGGATATCTGCTAGTTGCATTCAACACAATATTAATCTTAGTTTTTGTGACAATATCATGGTTCTTTTCGTTTCTTCGTTTAAAAAAGCCAATCAATCTCACTCAAACTACTGTATCTCATCGTTTATTTCTATTAAGAATGTACCTGGTATGGCAACGATGCAAAAAAATAAATGCATTACTTATTCGTCTTTAGCTACAGCTTCAGCTGATACGAAATTATATATTTTAATTGATCTCAATAGTTTGCGCATTGTCAAAATATACTTTTTAAACAATATTCTTTATATCGCGCGCTAATGAAATATCTACCTGGAACCTTCGTCATTTTACTTTCTGTTTGCTTCGCGGCCCTCTCCGCACAAAGGTGATAATAATAATAAGAGGCTTTCATTTTCTACGCTTTAGCTGCTGTTGAAAAAGGGTAAATGAAAAGGTTTGCGGTCATTTGTGTCATAAAACCATAGCCGCAGATGACAAATGGGATTTTTTGGCTGCCAAGTCTGACAAGGGGTCTTGTGCCTGTACGTGTCCCAAATTTCATAGCTTTCAAGAATAATTACAAATTGAACTTGGATGTGAACATTTATTAAAAGAATAGCACAAAAGCTACTAAACGACTACTATCCGGTTGTGGGAGAAATTCCCGATACAACGTGCTTGCAATGTAATCGTCTTGCTGTGGTTGAAGCGCAATCGCAAGCTTATGGCTGCATGCCAAGCTCAATTAAACTGATCTACCCCGAACCATGTACCTATAAGTTTATACGAGTAGCTGTGCAATGTGACAACGCGCATGTGACACTCCTTGAGTTGCAGGCGTCCATAGGTTACGGTGACCGATTTCCATCAGGCGGACCGTATGCTTGTTTGCCACCGACGTAGTATATATAAAAAAAAATCCGATTATTGAAATACAAGGGCTAGTAATTTGGAGTATAGTGGTATATTGACTACTAGTTTTTAACCCCCGACGCAAAAACGACGGGGTGTTATAAGTTTGACGTGTCTGTCTGTCTGTCTGTCTGTCTGTCTGTCTGTCTGTCTGTCTGTCTGTCTGTCTGTCTGTCTGTCTGTCTGTTTGTCTGTGTGTGTGTCTGTCTGTGGCATCGTAGCTCTCGAACGGATGAACCGATTTTGAGTTAGTTTTTTTTGTTTGAAAGCTGAATTAGTCGGGAGTGTTCTTAGCCATGTTTGATGGTAATCGGTCCACTATGTCGGAGGTTTTTCAAAATTTTAATTAGTTTTTTTTTTAATAAAAAAAAATTACAATGGTATGTGGCTGATTCTTAGCGGCCCGAAATGTATTACAAAAACACCTAAATACAATTTTTTTCAGCTTTCTAGCTCAAAAAAAAAAGATTTTACACCTGGGTTAGATTTTTTTGAAAAAAAAAATTATCCAAATCGGTCCAAAAAAATGTCTATATATACGAAAATATAAAATTCGTGTGGCACTATTGTGCCACCGAAAGCCCAAATCTGAAGTCCATTTTGGTCTATCTCTTATCGTTTCCGAGATATAACGTCTTGAAAGTACGAAATGTACTAAACTTCTACTATTTGTTTGTGAAATCGTTAATAAGGTATCTGTACACTATTCCGGGATAGTAAAATGTGGTACATTATTCCGGGATACTTTGGATTTTGTCGCAAAATAAGGAAACTATCAGTAAAATCTTAAGTTAATGCAGTATTTAATTAACTATAGATCAAATAGAACCGAAAAAGTCGATTTTCGGATATTTATCTTATCTTTTGAAGCCATGAGGTACCTCCAAATGCGTCAGTCGCAACCACGCAGTGGTTTCTATGGGCGTGTTTGACGGTGAGCTTAACGCGGCAGCGGAACTTCGTAAGGGTTTGCTGTGAAGATGGTAAGTTTTTTGATATTAAATTTGTATCATAATTGTCTTATAGTTATTAAAAGACATTTATATCATCTTTTCAAGTTAATTTAAAACATATTTTTATTAAAATGCCCGCTCCCGGAATAATGTACACCATTTTGACGAGGTGTACATAATTGCGGGAGTATTACGGAATAACAGAAACACAGTCCGTAATGTTTTTGTGTCCTATTACTATTTACGGTTTAGTATATTTATATATTTGATGTAAATACATTAAGTAAAGATTACAGATTATAGTGACATAATTACGGTACATATATTTTTTAGATTTTAATCTCATAATTGAATACGAAATGTATACTCATTGAGTAATACGTGCGAAATATTAGACTGTGGCATCAATTTTAAATTTGTTTTATTTCATAAAATTAAAGCACAAAGTTTATTTATTTCAATGTTTTGAGTGTAATTGTTATATAATCTTCCAATATACTAAGAAAAAATATCTTGTTTATGTTTTAATATAGCCTTTTTTGACTTCCGTAATTAAGTACACGACTTTATATGAGTGTATCTTATTCCGGTATACTTATATAAAGTATATTAAAATATATAAACTCATAAAATAAGGTGCAGAGACCCGGATACTATGTTTTTAAACTTCCTTAGTTAGCTAAAAATCTTTATACCGCATATTGGTTTGCCCGTCAGCCATTCTGTCCGTCTACGATTTAGCTCAATCATCATTAGTACTAGAAAGCTAAAATTTACATGAGGACAATACATAATAGGATAGACATAATATAAATATAAAATAGTTCCTATTTAAACCGATTTCATCAAACATGGCTAAGAAGAACACTCTCGATTAATTCAGCTCTTTCAAACGAAAAAAAACTAATCAAAATCGGTTCATCCATTCGAAAGCGATGCATTAGACAGACAGACAGTGAAACTTATAACACCCTGTCGTTATATCATATAATCGTTATACCGTAAAATATCATATTTCCCTTCCCATTCCAGCTCACCAAAATATTGCCAATTATAAAAAATACACTCTGTATAAGCATTTATCAAAACGATATGTGCATTATATATTTATGTAAACAATATTTTTAATTCGTTTCTTTACATTATGCTTCAACAAAGTGGACTTTAAAGATATCCCGTAATAATGTACAACGACTCCCGGAATTAAAGCCATACCAAAATTGTATCCCGGAATAATGGGCAAACTAAGGGTTTAGTAAAACAACGGTAATTTCTATAAATTAGAAGTTACGATGCAAAATAGTGTCTTACATCAATCGTAGAAGACTTATCCTTAAAATAAAATAGTTAACACGACTAGAAACCTCGCATTTTTGTTTCAATCCTCACTTAAAGTAGGAAACGTCTTAAGTTCCCGTAATATGGTACAGTTACCTTAACGGCGTTCGGCGATAGGGTTGCCTATGGATTAAAACAAATTAATACTCAATAAAATGTTATACTGTTATATTCAGGTCTTGGGTACTTTCTAGGTATATATATAGTATTTATATATTTTTGTTTAAGTTCCATCATCACAAGCCTTATTGAACCTTTCCGGGGGACTTAATCAATAGTAGATATGTGTAAAAATGTCCTATGGTATTTATTTTATTCAAGATATTTATTTAAGTAAACATTATTAGCCAAGCCACCACCCAACAGCCTTATTTGCCAAGAGTGGCACTGAAACGAGTAGTTTCAGGTGCTCTGCCTACCCCTTCATGGGATACAGGCGTGATTGTATGTATGTATGTGTGTATGTATTATTAGCCACACGAGGACAACGCATATGAACCTTAAAAAAAATTCGCAACGTAAAGTAACAATAGAAAGTGCGAACGTGCGTTCCGCGAGAACGCGCGCAACCCCTGATTAGGCCGCGAACTCGCGGCCGCCAGCATGTACTTGTAGCGCGGCGATAGAATCACAGAGTGAGCCGCCCCTGATGTGGGTTAAATTGTGGCGTAGGCGAGAGGCTGGCAACCTGTCACTGCAATGTCACAGTTTCGTTTTCTTTCAACCCCTTATTTGCCAACAGTGGCACTGAAACCTGAGTAGTTTCATGTGCTCTGCCTACCCCTTCATGGGACACAGGCGTGATTGTATGTATATGTAGCTGTAGGTGATGGCCGCTGGTCCAAGATGGTCGCCGCCACAAAAAAAAAAAAATTATTATGGATTACAGAGGCAAGCATGATCGCGCGATAAATGATAAAACCAGCAGGGTTGGCACATGATTGCCGCGAGAGTATGTCACCGCGAGATAGACTACCGGTTCTTATGTCATTAATACAATTACGACAAAGACGTGTCATCTCATCTATCTCGCGGCGACATACTCTCGCGGCAATCATGTGCTAGGCCTAAAGGGGCGGCTCATTCTGCGATTCTATCGCCGCGCTACATGTATATGGCGGCGGCCGCGAGTTTCGCGGCCCGTTCACTGGTGACGACCTTCACGCGGCGCAATAGAATTCTATGTCGGCTGCTCGCGTGCGGTCTGTTTGTTAATGTAGGTAAGAATTTAGAATGGCGGCATTTTATGAACATCAAAGGAGTGAGCCTTCAGTATTTGTACTATTATATTCTGTGATATTCGTACTATTAGTAAGTGCGAAAAGGACGGCCTGGCGCGACCATGCTATCGGTGCTGATTTTTAACCGCCGCCTCAAATCTCAAAGGAAGGGGTTCTCAATTCGTCTGTATTTTATTTTTTATGTTTGTTCCTCGATATCTCCGTCGCTACTGGACCGATTTTGAATTTTTTTTTTTGATAGTATATGAATACAGATTGGTCCCATTTTTCTCAGAACCCAGTTCTGATGATGGGATCCTGGAGAAATCGAGAGAACTCCTCAAATCTGAAAGGCATACATATGGTGATTTTTGTGTTTTTAAAGGAATGGCATGCATTTACTTACGGAACAGTGACATTTGGTGCAGTGGAACTGCTGATGATGGTCAGAACGGAACTCCTCAAATCTGAACGGCACGCTTATAGTGACTTTGGTATTTTTATAAGATCAGCATGCCCTTACGTCCAGAACAGTGACATTTGGTGCACTGGAACTTCTGATGATGGTCAGAACGGAACTCCTCAAATTTGAACGGCACGCTTATAGTGACTTTGGTATTTTTATAAGAACAGCATGCACTTACGTCCAGAACAGTGAAATTTGGTGCAGTGGAACTCCTGATGTTGGTCAGAATGGAACTCCTCAGATCTGAACGGCACGCTTATAGTGACTTTAGTATTTTTATAAAAACAGCATGCACGGTAAGTCTAGAACATCTTGAACGTAAAAAATGTAGGTAAGTACTTAACATACAATTCGGTACTTGAATTCCAAAACACAAGAAATATGACAAAAGAAATAGCCCCCTACAAAAAGAAAGAAATAAAAACCTTAAATTATAAATTTAAAAAACCCCCGACACAAAAAAAAGGTGAATTAAATTAAAAATTAAATAAAAAAAAGGGTGAAAAAAACTAAAAGTGCGAGCTTTCAAAAAGTAATAAAATAACTAAATAAGTAGCTCTAGGAATACCTACCTTCCTCCTAACGAAATACCTACCTTCTTCTTCTTAGGAATATCTACCTACCTTCTACCTTCTTACGAAATACGTAAGATGAAAACCTAACTACGAAATTCTAGAACGTAAAAATTTTGGTACTTAAACATAAAATTACTTGAATTCTTAAACACAAGAAATATGACAAAATAAATTATTAATTATTATTCTCTTTATTGATTTCCATTATTAATTAATGGTAAAGTGTTGTCGCGTCGGGGGACCGCTCTTTGCCTGTCTAACTTGAAACTTAAAAACTAAATATTTACACAGCTAAACTAACTTAATAAATGTTTAACAAAAAATTCACTAGGTACATACAATAAACTAACTACCTGAACATGAACAATGTAACTATACAACCAAAATGTCAAAGGAAGTATTAGAATTACAAGTAACGTATATGTTTACAACCAAACAAACTAGATAAGTGCTGAGCAAAAATTTCAACACCCAATCTTAAAATAAGACTCTAAAGACTGCATCGGAAACACAATCGTCAACGACGTCTGCCCTCGCGCTAATATTGAGAGCGGTCCCCCGACGCGACAACACTTTACCATTAATTAATAATGGAAATCAATAAAGAGAATAATAATTAATAATTTATTTTGTCATATTTCTTGTGTTTAAGAATTCAAGTAATTTTATGTTTAAGTACCAAAATTTTTACGTTCTAGAATTTCGTAGTTAGGTTTTCATCTTACGTATTTCGTAAGAAGGTAGAAGGTAGGTAGATATTCCTAAGAAGAAGAAGGTAGGTATTTCGTTAGGAGGAAGGTAGGTATTCCTAGAGCTACTTATTTAGTTATTTTATTACTTTTTGAAAGCTCGCACTTTTAGTTTTTTTCACCCTTTTTTTATTTAATTTTTAATTTAATTCACCTTTTTTTTGTGTCGGGGGTTTTTTAAATTTATAATTTATCAATTCTAACATCTGAATTTAATCGTGTGGTAGAAATTAAAAAAATCGGTTTGAATTGTATGAATGTGGGTTATATTACAAAAAGTATATAATATAAGTATATAGAGACCCCAAATACAATATTGAACCCAGAAAATAAAATGGCTCTTCTATTGTATAGTTTCGACAGATGAACATCTCCATATTTGCTCAGTGAGCAATATGCAACAATAGTAATGTGGTCCCTATTTTCCTATATCCATTTGTTTTCGAGAACTGTTCCGCTTGTCGTACACAAAACCGTGAATTGATAGGTAGGTACCTCTCTGCTTGCGCCTCGAAACTTAGGAAAATGAATTGCCACGGAGCCAAACAAATCTTATCCGTCCGTATTGTTAAAGGAAACCGTCCGTGATAACATTTCATGGAACGTTATAAAAGAAAAGTTACCCTGAAAGAAATGGCTTTTCTCAAAAATCTTCTGTTTACATAAGTATTTATCGCGTACCTAAAATGGTACTAATAATTTTTAAGAAAAAAAAAACCGCCGGTTTTGGGGTTTTGGTGAAAGGTACTTGCAAATGTTGGATTATGTAGAAATGTGTAGGTAATTTTTAAAACTGCTTTTAATATAAATCTTTGATTATTTGATAGAAACACAAATTTAATGAATATACGTACACCGGTAAGGTTTGAGGAGTTTCCTCAATTCCTCATGAATCCGATATCCGATTACATATATGTAAAAAATCGAGCTTGACTGAATTTGACTTGAAAACTCAATACGTAAGCATAACAAAGAGAACAAACAAATCTCCTAACAAATAAATGTCACTATTATGAACTTAAATGCATGCTGTTATTATAAAAATACGAAAGTCACTATGAGTGTGCCATTCAGATTCGAGGAGTTCCGTTTTGTAAAATCTTCGCTGGTCTCAGGTCTTCGTAGTGGTGGTAGAAATAATAAGCGGACTGTAGTTTGGTGCTGGTTTTAATCCGAATTGTGGAAGACAAAGAAAGTGGTACAGTGAATGTCGTTGGAGGCGGAATAACCGAACAGTAACAACCGTAAGTTTTTAAAAAGCTCTAAAAGCTGTCAAATTTGAATGTGAATATTGCCAATTGTAAATAGTGATTTCAAGTATGATTTTATACACTCCAATGAATATTTTAGTTAAAAAATATGCAAGTAGCATTAATGAATAATAGAATTATAAATGAACATTAAATAAAAATTGAATAAATTAAAACTGATGATTTGCAATGCGTAATGTCAACTTAAATACAATATTGAATATTTTAATGAAAGAATATACAAATTGAAATGTCAACAGTTACATGATAATGAATTAGAATTAAAATGAATTATTATTATTAAATTTATAAAATTGAAAACTGATTTTTAATTACAAAAATGAATATCTTAACCTAACGAAGACAGGATCAAAAACCAGGGTGGTTTTTGAACGGTTTCGTAACATGCTCCCGCCTTGAAGTCTGTGACTTCAACTGTATGCCGAGGGGGAGGGTAGATGATGGTGCAGGCCGTGAGATACCGTCGCTGCCATGGATGCCTTCCAAGTTGTCCTGCAGATGAGTGCCACGAACTGGTGATGTCTTGAAGGCTGCAATCTGTGCATTTGGTCCGAACTGTCATGGTGTGGATCGCCCATCAGGAAGTGGAAAGAGAGGAAAGGACTTTAGGGACTGAAATTAAATTGGATTGAATTGCCCTAAGTTGGATCAGTAGGTAGATGTTCAGTGTATATACATGTGTGTGTATAAATATGAATTGTGAAAACGGAATATAATAAATGTATGGGTGAATCTTCTAGCCCTTCACGCTCTCTTGACAAGTTGCCTAGCAAGAGCTGCACTGTCTTGCTATTCAATAGTGGCCCTGCATGTAAAAACGTGAGACGGTAATACTTGAATATCAAACTGAATACATGATGACGATGCATGACACTGAGCAACTCCAAACTTTCAAGAATATAATCATGGATAGAGGTGCTCGGTCTTCCCGCGCCACGATCGCTATTGAATTTGTGCATTGTATAGCCATGACCTGCTTTGGTGATGGATGATGCGGATTGCTGATCATGAGCAGCTTTTGGACACTGACAGTGTATCGTACAACTGTCTCTCGGAACATTTGAATCTAATTCCCTAACTGGAAACTGAATATTTGTATTTGAGGGAGTTTTATGTGCGGATATGGATACTTGTGTGTTTATCGTGCTATCTAACATATGTTTGATAGCCTGAGTGGATACTTTCACTGCTGAATTAAGTTTTGAATACTTATGAATTAGCACTCGTGCATTCGACATGCTAGCGAAGTAAATGTCTTCGAAGAGTGCCCGCTCATCCTCTATATACTCTCCGCTTGTGCATTCTGACAATATGCCTATGTCTAGCAGCAAAGTCTCAAAATCATTGTACAAAGGCCCTATTTTGTCAAATCGCAGCTGCAGCTCTGCAAGCTGTAACTCGTTTACTTGCGGTTCAGCAGCTAGTTGCGACACAAAATTGTGAAAAACAGTAAGTTTACCTTTAATAAGTCCAACCTTGTAATTAAGTTTATGAAAATCATGTTCCGATGACATTGTGGCATAATAAAATGCTAAAAAATGAGCCTATAAATATTGGTACAAATTATGACCTTAAATAAAAACTTTGCTCTTAAAAAATCTCCAGGCGCTAAAACTATTTGCTATGCGAATCAAATGTATGCACTTGTATTACGTAATCTTGTTTACGACTTATTTGCACTGCAGTTAGTTATCAAGATTGTTTTAAGAACGTGTTTGCCTATTGTTTTTGAAGTTTTTAATTGAAATTAGCGTAATAAAGTTACAAAATTATTGAATTATTGTTATCGTATTGTATAGGAATTATGTGAATGTGATAGTTAATATTAAAATCTTAAGTATTACTGTGAACTGGGTCAAGAGGTTATACCTACTAAAATGAATATCTCTAGTGAATAATCCTATCGAAATGTCTACCGGCTTCTAATGCAAATGATGGCAATGAATTAACTTTCTGCACTAAATGGGAAAGCAATGAATTTGGTATTTGAATAGGTATGGCTGAATAATACCTAATGAATATTGCAGCTACACAGAAAATGAAGAAAACAAAGGAATATGGATTGAATAAAAAGGAAATGGAACGATCTCACTTTTCGTTTTCCCTCCTCCTGTGCTGGATGCTGCGACTGGATATGAATGTGGATGTTGACTCCCGCTGTTCTCCACTGGACTCCTGGACTGGTCTAGTTGGCGCTGAATTGGCTGGATCCCGCGACTGACTGCTGGTCACGGATGGATGCCCACTGCAATGGGATGCTGCGTGTGCTCGTCGCGACTTTCACCCGTCCTGGATCCTGGCTGATGGGATGGGACTCGATGAGTGGAAGCCCTGGAACCTGCACGCAGCTGAATACGCCCTGCGCCAACCTGGTCGACCCACGGCTTCGATGATGAAGACCCGTTGCATAGGTGGAGCCTGACTCGGTGCCACAGTCCTGTCCTCTCACAATCCAGAGGCTTCGTAAGGACCATGTAAATCCAAATTGCGTGGATATGGATTCCAAATTGTAAAAAATGTGAATAAATGCAAATTGTAAATAGTGATTTCAAGTATGATTTTATACACTCCAATGAATATTTTAGTTAAAAAATATGCAAGTAGCATTAATGAATAATAGAATTATAAATGAACATTAAATAAAAATTGAATAAATTAAAACTGATGATTTGCAATGCGTAATGTCAACTTAAATACAATATTGAATATTTTAATGAAAGAATATACAAATTGAAATGTCAACAGTTACATGATAATGAATTAGAATTAAAATGAATTATTATTATTAAATTTATAAAATTGAAAACTGATTTTTAATTACAAAAATGAATATCTTAACCTAACGAAGACAGGATCAAAAACCAGGGTGGTTTTTGAACGGTTTCGTAACAATACTTCTGTCCCTTTTCATCTGGCGCGACTGCCCGCCGTCCTTGAAACGGCCAATCACAGCGCGCTTAACACATTCCCCGCCCGCTCCTCGCACCCCAAACACTGGTGACTCGTATCGCGAACAAAATATACAAGATTGCTACTCTATAGGAGGTTCTCTGTGTCGGCTATTCAAACCCAAGGAGGAAAGTCTGGATGTCGCAGGAGCTATGGCAGGCTATGGAAGCCAGACAAAATATCAAGTCCCAGTTACTGTCCTCTGCGGAGCCTCAGACGACCCTCCTGAAGGAAGAAGGAAGGATGGCAGTCTGCGTTCGACGATAAAAAGACTTGCTCGTCGTGATCGCCGGAGAGTTGCTGATGAGCTAGCAGACCGCGCAAACACCGCCGCTAACCGCAAAGACATGCGACAGCTGTACGACATAACACGCTCGCTCAGCGGGCGTAGTGCTCGTGCGGCTAGGAAACCGCTGAAGGGAAGCGACGGTAGTCTGCTATGTACAGCAAACGAACAGCTGCAGCGCTGGACGGAGCACTTCAGCCATCTGTTGGACCGAACCCAGCCACCGGAGCCCGAGTGCAGCTCTTTTAGTGAACCCGCCTGGAAACTGGACATCTCAACCATGCCGCCATTATTCGATGAGGTAGTCACGGCTCTAAAATCCTTGAAGCCGGGGAAGTCACCAGGGATCGATAATGTGCATGTTGACATGCTGAAGGCTGATGTTGCCACATCTGCAACGCTACTATATCCCCTAATAACCCGTATATGGGAAGCTGGACAAGTACCCGATGAATGGAAGCAGGGGCTCCTGGTGAAAGTCCCAAAGAAGGGGGATCTGTCGCGATGTGATAATTGGCGTGGGATTACACTACTCCCAGCTGCTGCCAAAGTCTTGGCAAAAGTTTTGCTTAATCGCATGGCGCCAAAAGTAGCTGACAGTTGACACTCTACGCGAAGAGCAGGCAGGATTTCGCCCGGGTCGCTCCTGCACAGACCACACCAACACCCTATGCATCCTTATAGAACAATGTGTTGAATGGCAAACGGAGCTGTTCTTAGCTTTCATTGACTTTGAAAAGGCCTTTGACACGGTGAAGTGGACCGCGCTGTGGGCAACTTTGGGCAGGAGGGGTATCCCTGCCTGCATCATACGGATAATATGCTCTTTATACGAAGATAGCACATGCAGGGTAGTACATGAGAAAGAGCTCGGAGCGCCTATACACATTACAGCCGGAGTAAAACAGGGATGCCTCTTATCGCCGCTTTTATTTGTGATCCTCCTAGATGACGTTATGCGCAATGTGGTATCGACGCCGAGAGGTATACCATGGGACACCAACGCTCTGGAAGACTTGGACTACGCGGACGACATCGTGTTAATTTCGCCTACTCTTGCTTATCTGGAAGCTAAACTTGAAAGTCTTCAGGAAGAGGCGGACAGAATGGGCCTGCGAATTAACAAACGCAAAACAGTCAGCATGCGTGTGAAGTCAAGTTCAACGGATCCGCTGACACTGGGGGGCGAGAGCCTAGACTCGGTGTCCAAGTTTGTGTACCTAGGGAGCGTGTTGACTGACAAAGGTGGAGCGGACGACGACATCGACAGCAGAATAAAAAAGGCGAAGGCTGCGTTTGCTCAGTTAAAGGCCGTCTGGGAGTCAAATGTGCTCACGCGTCGAATCAAACGCGTGAAATCTGTGCTACTGTTTGGCTGCGAAACGTGGAGAGTGACAAAAGGCCTAACGAAAAAGCTCCAAGTATTCGTCAACAAGTCCCTGAGGTCGATCCTTCGCGTTTTCTGGCCAAACACTCCGAAATCAAGACCTGTGGAGTATATGCCAGCAAACACCCATTGACGAGGAAATCGCGACACGAAAATGGAGATGGATTGGACACACTCTTCGGAGAGGGGGAAGAAATAATGCGAGCATTGCTTTCAACTGGAAACCGCAGAATGCAAGCCGTGGCCCCGGGCGCCCTGTTCACTCATGGAAGCGGTCCGTCGAAAATGAGCTACGAGCGGCTGGTCTGAGCTGGAGCGAGGCTGTAAGGAGTTAGTTCATAAGTAAGTAATAATGCAACCTTGCTATTTGTACTACTATAAATTAGGTGTTTATTAAATAAAACCTTAGTCATTATTCCGCATTCACTGTGTTTAATTGTACGCCCAACTTCCCGCACCACATGGCGACCCTGCCACGTGAGGTGTCGGGTTCGCGCGCCGCCGCGTGTGCAGAACTGCATTAAAGGACGTGATCCGACACACTCGTATATCGCAATTTTATTTAAAGCTACAAATATGTGCAATTCAAGAGTAGAGAAAGAAAATGTCTTTATTAGCCAAAACGCCGCAGGAAGATCCGCCAACGACGCTCCATTCCACGAGATGAAATATCACTTGTCATCGATCAGTATTGTCATGATAGTGATTTGCTCATTTTTGGGCATCGGAATACTCTACAGCTGCTATAAACTGTACAAGAAGTGCCATGACAGATGGTCAAGAGATTTGATTGTTCAATACAATCTTCGTCGATCTTTTAATCGCGATCTGCGTGAGGCTCACTGTCATCAGTGCGGACCAGCTCGAGGTGTCTCCTACACAGCGGATAGAGCAAACGAGTGACCCGGTACATCCAGCATCAGGACGACGAGTGCCCCAGGTCACCCCAGCGACCACAGCGTGTGTACGGTAAAGTGCGCGTATTCGGAAAAGTGCAGTGAAATTTAGTGCGTGCATAAAATCGGAACTAAGGTAAAAGTGCGTAATGTTACGTTTATTATACATAGAACTCCATTTTCTTTAATTTTAGGGTTTAAATAAGTACCTATTGTAAGATAACTGCATATGCTATTCTGACATGTCAAGTCAGTTACAAGAAATATTTAACGAATTGAAAAGCATAAAAGATTATCTAGTTAAACTTAGTTATGATAGACGGACATCCGAAGTCCTTAACTTAAAGCTAGAGGAAGCATTTTTAGTTTATTCTGAATATTTAAAGCTTTGTGAAGTAATAAAGAAGGAAATAAATGACAAATTAATAACGGGACAAAGGTTATTAGATATTGAAACTTTTTGCGAGCATATTAGAAATTTGTATAAACAAATAGAGGATTTTTGTCAGAAAACCTATACAAGTTCAAAAGCTATATCTAAAGAAAAATTAAAAATGGACGAGTTTAGTTTGAAAATAGCGCTATCATTAATACCATCAATGACAGATGGTGAAGTTGCCATAAATCAATTAATAGACTCCATTGAGTACTACGATTCTACTTTAAAAAGTGACGGGAAGCTACAGCTTATAAATTTTGTCTTAAAAAATAGGCTTACGCAGGTAGCAAAATTGAAATTAAGCTCGTCCTACACTACTGTTCAAGCTTTAGTGGCCGACATGAAAAAGCTATTGTTGCCTAAGAAATCAGCCACTGCTATTCAAAATAAATTACAGACGCTGAGACAAGGAGATCTTTCGATTGACGACTTTGGTCAAAAATTGTCGAAAATGTTTGTCGATCTCACGATCGCGCAATCAGACGGAGACTCAAAATCATTTAATATATTAAAAGGATTAAATGAAAAACAGGCAATAAAACGATTTGCCGACGGATTGCGCAATCGTCGAGTGAGTACTATTATTGCGGCTCGTGACTACGCGTCTTTAAAGGATGCTATACAGGGTGCGAAGGATGAGGAGACGCACTCAAATAATACGACAGGTGAAGTATACGCCTTCAATAATCAACGTAAAAATACTTATTTCAGTAGAGGCTACAGTCGAGGGCGAGGTTCTTCTTACAGAGGACAACTGCACTACCCTACTACTGGTGCGAGGACGCAGTACAGTCCCTCAGGTGCTTGGACTCAACACCACCCAGCCCAAACATCAGGAGGATACAACAGAGGCAGAGGAGCTGGCAGAGGAGGCTACCAGTTCCAAGGCGGTCATCGAGGCCGAAACATACAGGGGAACCGAGGTAAGTCAAACACTTTTCGTGGAAACAATGGATATCGCAACGAACGCATTTTTGTGAACGAAACTCATAAAAATATTGAGCCGAATCAGTTTTTTCGTGAATAAAGAATTTATTTTTGCATGTGAAAATACTTGCATAATTTATTTTAAAGTGAAAAATAAAATTCCCATATGGTTATGTGACACTGGCGCATCATTATGTGCTTTGAAATTAGCGACGGCTTTGAAATTAGATATACCGATTTATAAAGACGACTTAATTATTAATGGAATCGGTGGAACAAAACAAGCAATCGGATATGCTTACATTGAATTGTGTGAACGTGACTACATATTTCAACATAAGTTTTATATTTTTCAAGATTTACCTATCAAATGGGACGGAATTATAGGCTATGATTTTCTTAAAAAATATCAGTCTAACTTAGATCTACAGAGAATGGAATTGAGATTAGTAGTACCAAGTAATAATGATATAGTACGCATACCTTTGCAAGATGTTCAAACACATTTCATTCTCCCCCCCAGGACTGAATCATTACATTTTCTTACGACTGACTTACAGGAAGATTGCGTAATATGTTCATCAGAACTACAGGACGGTATATTTTTGGCAAGTTCAATTGTTAGGCCTTTTAATGGAAAATTACCTGTAAAAATTCTAAACACAACAGAAAAGGAGATTAAATTAGATGAAATACGACTAGTTATACATAAAGCGAGTGATTATGATATTTGCTGTTTTGACAATTGTGACTCAAAAAATGTTGATCGCGTAAAGGAATTGTTTTCTCATTTAAATTTACAAAATCTTAATAAAGAAGAGCAAATCTCCATAGAAAACTTATGTGCAAAATTTTCCGATATTTTTTATTTGCCCGGGGATAAGTTAACAACAACAGATATTTACAATCACTCAATAACATTGAAAGACAATATTAGCCCTATATATACAAAGCCCTACAGGTTGCCTCATGCCCAGAAATCAATTATAAATACCCAGTTAGACAATATGCTCAAGGAAGGTATAATAGAGAAGTGCTCAAGTGAGTGGTCTAGCCACAGACCAACCCCTATAGACATCTATTACAAGACGACTCGCGGTGGCCAGCCTTCCTAGTATTTGCACTGATATAAGCGCGGGCGCTCGCCGTGCCCGATCAGTATCGACCAAGTAACAGACCCGAAAGCAGCGCGTGTTTTTCGCACAAAAAAATTGGAAAAGGGTATTTTGATGCCTTAAAGATGTCCACCTGTAGTGTGAAATGGTGTGGAAAGGTAACAAGAAGCTCAAATTTAAAAACAGACGGCATTACATTCCACAAATAAGTCATATTTATAATTTATTCAGAGCCGGCATAGGTCAACTTACATTGGCCACTTACGCGTCAGTAGAGGGACAGTCATACTTCTGTCCCTTTTCATCTGGCGCGACTGCCCGCCGTCCTTGAAACGGCCAATCACAGCGCGCTTAACACATTCCCCGCCCGCTCCTCGCACCCCAAACACTGGTGACTCGTATCGCGAACCAAATATACAAGACTGCCACTCTATAGGAGGTTCTCTGTGGGTCTAGCCCACTTCTATTAGTTCCTAAAAAGAAAGACAAAAATGGTGAGAAAAAATGGCGTATCGTTATTGATTACCGTAAACTAAATAATTGCATTCAAGATGATAAATTTCCACTTCCTAATATTACTGAAATTATTGACTCTTTATCTGGTTGCGTATATTTCACACATTTAGATTTAGCAAACGGATATTATCAGTGTAACTTAGACGAAAATAGCCGAAACTATACAGCTTTCAATTCAGGTCAGTACCGCATGACTCGCATGCCCCAAGGGTTAAAAACATCCCCCAATTCTTTTTCTAGAATGATGAATATAGCTATGTCGGGCTTAACCTATGACAAATGCTTAATTTATTTAGACGACTTGATAGTTTTTGGGAAAAATCTAGATAACCATAATTTAAATTTAATGGATGTCTTTAAAAGACTACGAAAAGTCAACCTTAAGCTAAATCCGAGTAAGTGCAATTTCTTGAAGAAAGAAATATTATACTTAGGACACGTAGTGTCATCTGACGGTATATTACCTGATCCAGAAAAGATAAGTGCAATTAAAAATTATCCAACGCCAACGAACTCTGACCAAGTGAAAAGATTTGTAGCATTCGCTAATTATTATCGTAAGTTTATCCGTAATTTTGCACAAATAGCTTTGCCATTAAATCATTTATCTCGCAAAAATGTAGAATTTAATTGGGATGTTAACTGTCAAAAATCTTTTGAAAACTTAAAACAAGCTATAACAACCGCGCCCGTCTTACAATACCCAGATTTTTCAGATAAAAATACGTTTATTCTCCAAACTGATGCGTCAGGGTACGCGCTTGGTTCTACTTTAAGTAATTTTGACAATAGGCCAGTAGCATTTGCCAGTAGAACCTTAAATAAAGCCGAAAAACGCTACCCTACTGTGGAAAAGGAATTGCTAGGAATATTGTGGAGCATTAAGCATTTCAGACCTTATTTATATGGGCGTAAGTTCATAATTAGGACGGATCATAAACCATTGGTTTACTTGTTTAGCATGCGCGATCCTTCTAGCCGTTTACTCAAGTTCAGGCTCGCGCTTGAGGAGTACAATTTCGTGTGTGTGTGGATTGAGTGAGCACCTTCCGAAAATAAAAAAAAATATGCTGATCATTTAGTAAAAGTTCTAAAACAATTGTAAAACGAATCTCTGAATTTGTAAAAAGATAAATCAAAAGATACAGCCATTAACATGTGCTCACTCAGTTCTCACAAACTACCAACGAAAACAGTGAATATATTCATTTAACATATAATATTTATATACTAACATTTAGTAAAAAATAGGCCAACCTACCTCTATAAATATTAGATCACCTAGTGACGTATTAAATTTTTTACAAATAGTTTCTTATGCTCACTCAATCCACACACTTTTGAAAAGCCGAATTTTGATGAAAAACATAAGATTTAGACCGCTATTATATGTGTATAGTTTAGTAAAAGTGAAATGGGAATTTGTAAAATACAAAACGAACCACTAACGTGTCAGGTTTTTTTATAATAAATTTTTGTAAGTGCTCACTCAGTCCACACGTTTTGAGAAAGTTAAAAATGTAAATATCTTACGATTTGTAGCACCTAAGACACTCGAAAGTACTTCAACATTTAGTAAAAATTTTTACTAAATATCCACCATCTAATATTTTATATTCGTTGTCTGGTTTTAAAGATAATCAGACATAACTTTTCTCATACAAATGTATCAAGTACGGTGACCACACTATGTCGGCTCCTGATTTTCCCCACCTTCCCATTGTCATATTGAGATTGGGGAGTTTCGTTCAATTTTGATAATAGTTTACCGGATTTGTAAGTGGGAGCGAGAAAAGAATAACTATTTCTCGCTCCCACTTACAAATCCGGTACGCTCATCTGTTAGCGCGATTAGATTACCAGGTTCTGGTTTCTTACTAGTGAAGTATTATATTCTTTGTTTCTTACCAATTATTATTCATGTCCTTTTTAATGCATGCATGTCGATATGGTTATTATCCTGACGTCGATAAAAATTACACAATACACATCATCACTAGGCCAAGAACATAACCTAAAAACAGTTTGCAGATGGAGAATTAATATGGTATTAGTTTAATATTATCAAAATTGAACGAACGAAACTCCCCAATCTCAATATGACAATGGGAAGGTGGGGAAAATCAGGAGCCGACATAGTGTGGTCACCCTACTTGATACATTTGTATGAGAAAAGTTATGTCTGAATATCTTTAAAACCAGACAACGAATATAAAATATTAGATGGTGGATATTTAGTAAAAATTTTTACTAAATGTTGAAGTACTTTCGAGTGTCTTAGGTGCTACAAATCGTAAGATATTTACATTTTAAACTTTCTCAAAACGTGTGGACTGAGTGAGCACTTACAAAAATTTATTATAAAAAAACCTGACACGTTAGTGGTTCGTTTTGTATTTTACAAATTCCCATTTCACTTTTACTAAACTATACACATATAATAGCGGTCTAAATCTTATGTTTTTCATCAAAATTCGGCTTTTCAAAAGTGTGTGGATTGAGTGAGCATAAGAAACTATTTGTAAAAAAATTAATACGTCACTAGGTGATCTAATATTTATAGAGGTAGGTTGGCCTATTTTTTACTAAATGTTAGTATATAAATATTATATGTTAAATGAATATATTCACTGTTTTCGTTGGTAGTTTGTGAGAACTGAGTGAGCACATGTTAATGGCTGTATCTTTTGATTTATCTTTTTACAAATTCAGAGATTCGTTTTACAATTGTTTTAGAACTTTTACTAAATGATCAGCATATTTTTTTTTATTTTCGGAAGGTGCTCACTCAATCCACACACACACTACAATTTCAAAGTTGAATATGTCAAGGGGTCGGATAACGCGCCGGCCGATGCATTGTCGCGTATTTGTTTAGATAGCGAAGAATTAAAAGAAATGAATAAAGATATGTATGTCATGACTAGGTCCCAGGCTAGGAAAATTTCTGCTACTTCTAGGCAGCCTATTGATTCTACAGATAATCGGCCTGATCAACCGAAAATCGTGGAAACACATAGTAAACCTAAGGAGTCAGTAGAAATACAATTTTTATCAAGGCAAGAATTACTTAAAAGACGGAGGCAAATACAAGCGCCTAGTGAAAATAAAATATTTCTCTATGATTCTATCAAGAAAATATTATATATTAAATTATTAGATTCTTCATCGCAACTCTCGCCAGGCGAATTTGTGAAAGAGCTAGATAATTTTTGTACTAAAATAAACGTCGACGTATTATATATCAAGAAAACTAAAAATAATAATGTTTTCATAGATAAGTTATTGCATGAATTTAAAAAATCAGATTGCAATTCATCTTTAAAAATATGCATCTTAAAAGATTTAATTAGAGTAGACGACAAAGATCAAAGGAAGGTAATATTAAACGACTTCCATCTCTTACCCACTAGTGGCCACGCGGGCATGAGACGGATGTATAACAACGTTAAAAAATATTACTTTTGGCCCAATATGGAGGAAGACATACGGAATTTTGTAAGGAGTTGTGACAAATGTCAAAAATACAAGTATTCTATTCCAACAAAGGAGCCCATGGTTATTACAACTACGGCTACCTATGCGTTTGAAAAAATATATTTAGATCTGATTGGCCCACTAGAAGTTGATGATAATAATTATTCGTATATACTAACTGCACAGTGTGAACTATCTAAATATATCGAAGCATATCCATTGGTTTCAAAGAAAAGTGAGGAAGTCGCTCGAGTGTTTGTTAACAATTTTATTCTTAGATATGGTATTCCGAAACGAATTGCAACCGACAAAGGCACAGAGTTCCTGTCAGCTACTTTCAAAGAGGTAAGTAAACTTTTAAATATAACCCAACTAAACTCTACAGCCTACCACCATCAGAGCATTGGAGCGCTGGAAAACACACACAAGCACCTGGCTGCTTTCTTACGCATACAATCGGAGCAGCATCCACAAACGTGGAGCACTTGGCTGCCTTATTGGAGTTTTTCTTTTAATACCACTGTCCACACTGAAACTCAATATACCCCATTTGAACTTGTATACGGTAGAAAATGTTCACTTCCTAGTAATTTAACAGGTGATATTGTAGAACCTTTATATAATCATGAAAGTTACCCCAAAGAACTAAAATATAGACTTCAAGTATCTCAAAAGGAGGCTAGACATAACTTGATAAAATCTAAAATTAAAAGGAAAGAAAAATATGACAGTAACAAGAAACCTGTAATGTATAAGCCCAATGATTTAATTTTAGTAAAAAATGAAGTAGGTAATAAGTTAGAAAGTATATACATGGGCCCATATAAAGTATTGAGAGATCTTTCACCTAATGTAGAAATAGAAATTAATGGAAAACCATTGTTAGTTCATAAAAATAGAACTAAGTTTTATTTTACTCCAATATAAAAAAAAAGAAGTATTGTAAATCTTCTTCTTTTTTTTTTACTTTTCCGTGGGAGATGTAAGGAGTTAGTTCATAAGTAAGTAATAATGCAACCTTGCTATTTGTACTACTATAAATTAGGTGTTTATTAAATAAAACCTTAGTCATTATTCCGCATTCACTGTGTTTAATTGTACGCCCAACTTCCCGCACCACAAGGCCACGAGGGTGGCTGAAGATAGAAAGGCGTGGCGCGAGCTTGTGAAGGCCCTTTGCACCTCTGGGGTGCCTTAGGACTACAACAACAACAACAACTCAGTGTCAAAGCTACTTCCTATGGAGACTTTCAGCCTTCAATATAATCTGTATTTCTTTATCTAAGGACTGTATCGTTAAGTAAAAAAAAAACCTGGTCTAAATGTTGACATGTGCATAATTTTGTATTATTGTGTTCCGAGAGTATGAACTGAAGGTAGTGGTAAGCACTATTTGATATAAGGTCTGATATCTATTTTTATTTTATGGAGTTTATGGTACTTTCATTAAGGTCTAGCAAATAAATTTCGGACAACCCCTATGTGGCTTAATTTGAGAATATTCCAATGACTCTTTGTACGATTTCAACAAGCAAAGGTTAATATGCTGCCAAAACATATTCTTTAAGAGTCTTCTTCATGGTTGTTCAATTGGAATGAGAGAAACAGATAAAAAAATTAGCCATAGGCCAAAGTCTAATAGACATTCATGGTGTTTGAACAGTCCCTAAACCAGATCGATATAATCACTGTATGATAAATTCGACATCAAAGCCGGAGTTAGCGTAAGTGTCATGCCACATTCTCTACCTCTAAATGGCCACCATACACAGATCCTAAACTTTATTTTTTTTAAATAACAGTGGCTAGACTATGTCCAGATATTCTGCTTTGTGGATCGTGTGTAGTTGACGTTCGCACCGTACAATTTTTTTTCGCAATCGCATCGTCTTGTACATTTATTTTTGTGGCGCCATCTATGTGTGGTGTAGTGTATGCGCGTTCTTAGGCGGTCGCATTTTAATGTATGGGATGGTATGATCTTCTTATATTGAATCTATGACGATACAGTCTTTATGATGATGTGATCATTATCTGATGAATTTCTTAGCGAGGTAATAAATAACCAACTTAATTCATCTCTTTCCTCATTCAGTGTTGATCTCAGATCTCAGATCAGATATGATATGGCTTGGGGTACTCGCAAGTCATCTAATGTACCTCAGGCAGTGAAGATAAAAATGTAAAGTCATAAGGAGTAGGTTACGGTACTTGCCGCCATACGTGGTCATGAGTCTGCCCACCTGTAGCACGAGTTAGTTGCTTGTTACGTTCGACACCTCACGCTCTGGCCCCGTAGCCGAATGGCATTTCTCCGACGCCAAACGAAAGCGATACGCCGCTGGCTCTGTCGCGCCAATACGCAAGCGCGATAGAGATAGATATCTACTAGCCCTTCGTTTCGTGAGCGTTTCGTGAGCGATTGTGCCATTCGGCTAGCCACCCTGGAACCTCACGGCGCCTACGTGAAAGACTTAAATGGCTCCATTAGAGAGTTTACTCTAAGTTCGACATAGAAACTAAGCAAACTTAAGAATCGATAGTAGATTTGCATATAACGGAGCAGAGGGTATGATTTTCTTGAGAACTTTAGGACGTCCTAGCGAGATGAGTTTTGAACAGCATAACATTGTTGTTTTAAACATTTCTCAATGTTTAGCACTCTATTCACTCGTATTATATTATGTTCGTAGCTGAATTACTAAACAGGTACGAGTAACTAATTCCACTTTACAGGACAGTTACGAGGTTGGGAATGGTTAAGGGAACATAAAGGTTAAATATTTAAATGGAATTATTTATTTATTGCAATATGATTTATATGATAAACATATTTACAAAAAAAATGGCGGCCTTGGTCAGTTAATCAATCTTTTGGCTAAACAGAAACTATTTAGTGTATGATTGCATTATTGATACCAATTTTAAATATTCTCTGTCAACCTCTATTTCTATACATACTTATACACATATGTGGCGGCTTGAATGTCCGAGCGAGCGCCACACCCCCATTTACGACTTGCATGCCAGCCATAGTCACCGTACCAATGGAATAGCTAAACCAATACAGGAATAGCTTCTGTCCTTTGTTTTCATTACAAAATAGCACTAAGAATTTGCACCGAAATAATAACAAATTGCTAGGCAATGAGAACAAACACTTCCGAGTATTTCAGAGCGTAGGTAGATGGTTATTAGTGAACAAGTTGCCTATGCAATATTGCCAATCATCGGTTAGTTTTCGATTAAAGCAATCTAGGTCACACGAATAACACAATGCGCTTAATTTAGACACAGGTATGGTAGTTAGTCGCTACAATAACGATACCTAGGTACAGTAGCGATCATAAGTATTTTGACAAATATAAATCTTTTTGTAACTTTATGAAAACTTTGAATTCACTAATTACTTATTTATATATTTATTAAATAAGGCTAGACTTAGTTATTTTATATTTTATTCCTGAAAGCAATACACAAACATAAAAGAAAAAAAATAAATTCACACTTTGAGTCGCTCAAAAGTACTTTGACACTAGTATAAAATGTCCTACTCAAAGTGGAAAGATAGTTATATGAAAAAACTTCTTCAATATTTGGTTGCAAATCCTTTAGCCTTACGAACAGCAACGCAACGAGCCGGCATGGAATCTACTAACTTCGTTATACGTTCGTAAGGGATCTTTGCCCACTCCATCTTTAGTGCTTCAAAAAAAGCTTCTTTGTTAGAGTATTTTCTGCACCTTACTCTGCGGTCCAGTTCTTCCCATAAATGCCCTATAGGATTTAGATCAGCACTTTGGCTAGGCCACTCAAAAACCTTCACTTTTTTCCTTTTTAGGAAAGCCTGGATGTGCTTGGATTTGTGCATAGGGTCGTTATCGTGCTGAAAAATCCAACGAGGTGGCATATTCTCTCTGGCATTATAGTATCATGTGTGTATTAAGTATGCTTTCATACACAAAACAGTATTGTCACTATTACCCCGTCAATCCTTACGAGAGGGCCGACACCGTGGCGTGAGAAACATCCCCAAACCATCACACTACCACCACCGTGTTTTACTGTGGGTACCTGGTATCGCACATCGTAACGTTTATTTTGTGGACGACGTACATACGTAATACCATCCGAAGACATCAGATTGAATTTGCTTTCGTCACTCCATAAAATTTTTGACCATTCGGCACTTGTCCACGATTTGTGACGAACTGCGAACGCCAATCTCGAAGCTTTGTTCTTCGCCGAGATATGCGGCTTTTTAGATGGACGTCTACCGTGTAATCCTTGCTCTATCAGACTTCGTTTAATAGTGGAAACATGAACATTTACATTATAGTGTTCTTTTAATTCATCGTTGATCATTACTGCGGATTTCCGTGGGTCTTCAGCGGACAACTTTTTAATCACGCGATCAGTTGTTAAAGTTGTTTTTCGAGGACGACCGCTTCTAGGCTTATTTTCGACAGTGTTTCGAGCCTTGAATAATTTATTCCATATACTAATAAGCTGCCGTGATAGTCCAAACCTTCTTGAAACTTCAGCTTGCGACGTACCCTTCTTGATTGCTGCTGCAACAGCTTCCTTTAAATCCTTCGAATATTCTTTTCGTTTTGGCATATTATTAGAGCACCTCTGCTAATTTATTTATAAAATAGTGATCCTACGTTGGCCCGTTTGTAATTACAATGGAACGAAAAGTATTGTCAAAATAATTTTGAGCTTGTTGAATTGCTTTTTTTTTGTGGCCAGTTTGATTGAGGCTTAGCAAGATAAAACATTTTGCTGGTTTTGATAAGGTATTAGGCTGGTAATTACCTACGCATAAGTTTTATTTGGATAGCTAATAATTTATACTAAAATTGCAAAGTTATACTGTTGTCAAAATAATTTTGATCGCTACGTATATGATTAATATATGTAAGTACCTATACCTAACCTGTGATGTTCGTCGTGATTAAGAAATATTACGAATTTGAAGTCTGTATTGTTCTAAATTCGTTAAACAATTTGGGTATTGGGAGCACTTACAAGTACCTTTTCAGTTTCACATTATAAGGTGGATGTACTAGTGCTCGACGCGGTACTAGTACTCGTCACCCATGGTTTAAATAGCGATTAATAAGATAAGATTACCGTTACATTCATCGCAATTAGATTTATTAGATGAGAAATGTTTGTAGCCTTCACATTTCATACGCCATATTATAAAATATAGAAACTTTTTTCAATTAATGAATAATATATGTGATGACATTGTCATGAGCAATCAATCTCTCAATTTTGTTAGCGATTTGGTTAAGCTTTGCTCGTATTTGCTGACTTATTTAAAATACTTTCACGGTAAGTTGTGAACATATTCTATAATTGTGTTGGTGCTAGAATGTGCGGGAAGATATTTAAGTAATTAAATGTCGATTTCGTTCATTGTTACTGTGATAAACAAGCGTGTCATTTATTAGGACTGAAAACCGTCGCAAGTCTAAAACTCGACACGGCTGGCATTTATTGGGACTGTTACGTTATTTTCCAAGTCCCAATGTTTGTCGAGCCGTTTTTTCAGGATATCACGATTAAAGTAGCCAAAACGAATCGTTTACAGTTTCATATTATCAGCATATTTTTCTGTAAGTCACATTAACTTTACTGAAAAAAACAAATTACATGCACATAGACAGTTTTTTGTATATCTTTTACGGTTTTATTGATATGTTTTCTCGTTAAATGTAGTGAAATCTGTATAATTTCTTTGGGTAGTGCTTGACATGTCATTTTTCACAAAACATTTTCCTGGATCTGTTCTTCGTGATGCTTCCAGATACAGAGGTGGATTTAAACGACGAAGAAGTGGAGCCGGCAAAGTATTGCAGAACCTGTGGAATACAATTTTTATTTTGGGGAATCCCTATTTTCGTTCATTACATAATTTATTTTGCTCAAAATGCGGAGCCGACTTATTCTATTTTATTACATAAATGTAGCACGTAAAAAGTAAATGTTATCAACAGAATACGTTTTTTTTTATTAAATTATTTAATTTTGTAGTAAATTTTAACCCAAAACACTTGTTTTTTACTGTTTTTCCTGAATCATACTTAGATGTCATCTATTAGGACTGCCAGCAAAAGCACCTGTCAGTTATACGGACAAGCGTATTGACTTACGTTTTATTTAATTTTGAGATTTTTTTATATTATCACTGTATGAAACTAATTGCATTTAATAAAGTTAAAGGTCACATCTCCCAAAAAAGATGGATATGTTTTGTATAGATGGGTAAATTATCGTAATATCACGAAACACATAAATATTTTCCCTTAACCTGTCGAGCAGTGGTACATCCACCTTATCAAGCACAATAGGTACAGGCTCAATGTTGTTTTTACTTGTAATTGAGGCTTTTGTTTTTATAACCTTCAATACTTACCTAATTATTTTGTCGCCGTTATCGTAGCATAAAAATAAGTAGGTATGTATAATCTTTATTAGGCCACTGTCGAGTGTCGGCTATGCAAGTGGCATTGGCGACCGACGCCCTAATCGATTCCATCTTCTCACCTTCTCAAATTCACATAACCAAAGAAAAGTCACTGCTAATTTACTCGTAAGCATAACCAATAGGTTAGTTCCTTTCGTTACTTTTTGTTTTTGTTAATTTCACACATTTAAATAAACCTTTAACTGTTGAGTTATAATAATACGCGTAAAACGGAAAAGTAATATCTTTGATGTCGGTGCTTTGACTTTCTTTTTTACGTGGAAGAGGCGCGTCATGAAGATGAATGATGTGATGGCGTAAGTTGAGTAAATTCTGCTCCGCGAGGAAGGAAATGGCATCTGCGAGATTGTGAAGCGTAAAGGCGTGTATTTAAACAAAGTTTCCTTGCGTATCATCACTCACTGGGAGGCAGATTTCATTGTTTGGAGTGATAATAAGAGACGGTGTTTGTAGTACCGTTTAAAAAAAACCTATATCTGAATCATATTATTAATAGCAGAACATCACAAACAAACGGAAATAGCATTTTCTTAGAAACAACTAAAGTTTTATTTCCTAAAGGTGTTAAAAACTGTGCGTTTAACATTCGTAAATAAAATGATATTATATATATATATTAGCTGGGCAGCCGAGCGGAGGAGTTCGAAAACTGGAAAATTCGCGTTTCCCGGGACCTAAGCTCGAAGATCGATTTTTCACCTTCGAAAACCCCCACTTAACAAATTTCAGCGAAATCATTACAACTATTTAAAAGATCGCCGGTATAAATAAATATACAAGAATTGCTCGTTTACAGGTATTGGATAGATATATTAATAATTGAGTCATCCAGGCCTTGTATAATACTTAAAAGTTTTTGCGTGCAAAATATTCAATACACACTACACAACACAATGTGCACCACATCATATATTTAGTTGACGTCGAATCTATTTTAGGACTGTTAGCAGTGGAATTATTCGATTTGCAAATTGGGCGGATTTGGCCCCGCCCGTCCGAGAGCCGTCACTAAAAATCGGTTGCGACGTGCGAGGGGTCGACAAGCGAAATTACCTCGTAAATAATCCGCGTCTACGGGTTTTAATGTCGTGTTCCGCGTTCCGCGACACAACGCGGCTGTTATCAAAATCTAGCACGCGATAGTCAATTTCAGGGCAATGTTGGCGTTATTGATTCAAAATAAGCGTTCGTCGGTTACTCCGGTACAGTTTATTCCATACTAATAAAAAAAACTATAAAGGTCTGCATGGTGTCAACAGGTAAACATGAAATCACCTGTCAAAAATAATCACGTTCTAAGTAGGTATTAGTAAGGAGTATAGACGTCTAAAATATATGATTATTTATTAATGTAAAGCTTAACATAAGAAAAGATACTAGACTTTAAGAACTAAACATCATAAATATTGAATTAAAAAAAAACCTGGGTGCGTAGCCGAATGGCACCAACGCTCACGAAACGCTCATGAAGCTAAACGCTAGTAGGTATAATATCTATCAATATCGCTCTTGCGTATTGGCGCGACAGAGCCAGACTACCGTTCGCGGCGTTTCGATTTCGTTTCGCGTCGGAGAAATGCCATTCGGCTGCGGGGCCTGTACCGAAAGTTTCACAGGGTGGGTTACTGTCTGTACGAGTTCATAGGAATTTTTGACATACCTATCAACATAACGTAAACAGAAAACAGATTTGATTCTCATCTAAGTACCTAAGTATTTAACAAGTAGATAAGCATCTGTAATTAGGTAATTAAACGTTACCGGAAAAACGACTGCGATTGCTCTCCGTGTAAACTCATTTTCCTGTAATGGTCTCATTGAGATAACCGACAATGTTTTAATTCTATTACACTTACAAGCGGCTGCAAAGTTACAAGTATAATTTAAGTTCCCTCGCAACACCCATCTTACTGATTATACCTATGTACCAAATAAGAAGATTTCCAGGTAAAATTCGAATAAAGATAATCTGAAATATGACGTCAAGTTTTAACTCAAGTTTCTTGAAAGTATAAATCTCTCAACATTTTTAATTCTGAAAATATCTAACACTGTCTGTAGGTACCTATAAATACCTATAACTAACCAGCCGTGTAGAAAATCATTGCGTAAAGAACCAATACAAGTTCAATTTACGTATACAATTAAAACAAGTCCCTACAATCAGTGTCCGTCAGCCCAGCAATTATCGCGACATGGATCAAGTTGGCCGGAAAATCGCTATGAAAATAACGAAGCCTACTTCTTGTACCTAAATAAATATTGAGTTGCTGCCTGTTGGCGAAATATACCTACACAATCAAAATATAATATCTAACGAGCGGGACAAATGTCGTTCTGTCGACCCTGGTATCACGAGCTGACTTCGGAACAATCGGAACCCAACTGGGCCTACCCATACATTTTATGTGAACTAGCTTAATTTTGCCGTTTGCCGGATGCACCCGGAACGGTGGGCCAAAGTGACGACTGAGTGGTTACCGCAAATTAGCCGGGGCAGGGGACGACCAAAGAAAAGATGGCGGGACGACCTCGACGTGTTTTGCAGCGACTGGCAAGAGCGGGCATCAAACCGTGAGGACTGGAGAAAGGAAGGGGACGCCTTTGCCCAGCAGTGGGACACCATATAGGCTAATAAAACAAAAGCTTAATTTTACTACAACAGAAGCTGACTTTGGAGCCCTACCAAGTCTACTGCATGTACATAAGTATTTGATTACAAATAAGATGGAGAAATTATAGTAGGTACTTATTACGAAATGAGGCAATAACCCAACGAAATTAGTAGGTATAGTACGAGTTTATTACTAGCCTTAATATACACAGTAAACTTTTGTAATATATTTTTCTCAAACATGGTATGAAATATTGATGTTATGTGCCTTATAATTGGCAGCGAAGTATGACGTTGCAGGTGCGGCTAGGACGATTGATAGATAATGGAATTTCATACAAACCTTGCAGGCCAAGGCCGGCAAAGTCCTCTTTTTATTTAACTTCCAAACACAGATAATTGTGACATAACATCCAGGTATTTAGCCAATTAAAAAAAAAAACTATAAGGGGCTTTATAGACGTGCCGACTGCAACTGGTACGGGCCCTAGACAATATTTGATTTTGGGTGCGTTTTCATACAAAAAAAATTTTTTTCGTTTTTGTTTTTTTATAAGCATATACGGGGTATCAAAGGGGAACGAAAATTCGATTATTTTTGCGCTACGACGCACCGTTACTATTTTCAGTAGACTTTATTTATTTCACATACCATGTTTGAGAAAAGCACTATACATACCATATGTCTATATGTCTTCGGCCGGCAACCCCCTTTGTCCCGGCCTCTGTAGTAATGTACTATTTCAGTACAGATGGTCGCTTTTTTACGCACTAGTTCGATAAGTTGTTCGTTATATGCCAGGTCGAAACTTCGGAGGCTCATCTGTACTGAAAAACGTCGTACGTTACACGTGCGAAAAGGAAATTCGTAACTCGTGTCGATTTAAAACACTCCCTTCGGTCGTGTTTTAATTTATCGCCACTCGTTTCGCACTTCCTCTTTTACGCACTTGTATCGTAATGTACTTATATCCTTACAATTGAAATAAACTCAAACATTAACGTTATGGGGAGAGACGCGAACAGCTAGCGCGATTTTTTTTAGATATACCTAATAGATCATTTATGATTTATGAATTATGAAATTATATTCTGCAATGAATTCACATTGGCATCGACGTCATTGACTCTTCACTACATAATCAATCATGTTTTGCATGAGAAACACAAAACAAAAAAAAACCGGCCAAGTGCGAGTCGGACTCGCAGACCGAGGGTTCCGTACAAACTTTCTTTCAAACTACCTAGTTAAAATAATCTTACGTTTTCATATAACTCTAATGACTTGACTAGAAGATAAAAGTATAGGTACTACTGAGCATTATTGTGTATAGCGCCATCTCTCGGTGAATTCGCTAACTAATTAGCGCGACATGTATAGTATGTTGGGCTTTCAGGGATAATTATTTATAATGTTAACCAATTTAAAACAGTTTTTAGTTTATTAGATTGGAAAGAAGATGGTTTACGTAACATCTCGTATTAATTTGAAGTACGATATACATCCGCAAGGGTGGGTAAATTGAAAGTAAAGATCTGAAAAGTTTTTTTGTGAAGTAAGAAAAAAGTTTTCAAGATACAAACACGATTATATTTTTCCTGTAATATTTAGCATAAAACCAATGTTTCCTAAAATCTTCATAATTTTTCGTTGGTAAACTTCGGAGATAAGGAGGGGGGGGGGCGGCGGTATTTTTTTTTTACATTTTCCTTCAAAATTCTTTCTATTTGTAATAGAGGTACAATGTTCACAACTGTCTCAAATTTCAAGTTGATAGCATTAGTAGTTCTCGAGATATTTAGGTATGTGACAGACGGACAGGCAGACGGACAGAGTCGCACCATAAGGGTTCCTGTTGTACCTTTTTGGTACAGAACCCTAAAAAGACACGCAGGCAGGCAACACGATGCCAGCATGTGATCGCAAGTTCTAAGTTCAAAATAAGCATCTAGGTTTCTATAATATGTATGTAAATTAACTCAAAACCTGTTCGTTCACATTTTATTTAGATAAATAAACGTAGTTTTTGTTAAATTTGTTATATATGAGTCGGAATACGAAAGCAAAAAGAATACTACTTATTTAACAACATACCTAAAGTGCTTGCAATGCTTAAAACGCCCTACCAAAAAAATACCTGGGATTCAATACACACAGGACAGATGTCTAAATAACGGATTGAAAATATTGAAATATTGTCTGCGGTTACCGCGATAGTTACTCATGAAATAAAACTATTGAAACTGATTAAGTCTCAGAGCAGTGGAAAGTATATCGAATTGCATGTAGGTAGATTTTGCACATTGTAATTTTCCTCAGTCACCCGTTGACCACGAAAATGTTGTAAACGTCGGGATGTATTGTAAATTAATTATACGCGACATAATCCATTTCCATAGCTTTATTTAATAACGGATTAAACTTCTAATGTACATAATGTAGGGTAGGTACATACCGGGGATGAAAGCGGTCAGGATTGACTAGTCAGGTGGAGCGGGCTTAGCATTCTGGAGCGTATCGATCGGGCGCGGCGAATAACTGGACGCCATGAAACTACCTGCAACATCCCACGGGTTACGGTCTACCGGTTATGTTTGTCATTCAGTGGTGCGATGATACATTTGAGCATTCATGTAGAGAGAATACTTATTATATCTACGGTCTCTCTACTTGGACATAACAGATGTTTTGCAATTGCACAATGCACCTATACAGATTTGTCATTGCACAATGCACCTATACAGAATACAGATGAATTGAATCTGATCTACTCCAAAATCGGCTTAAGGGGTTTACACGGTACGATTCATCTTTGTAATCCGTCGTTACAAATTAATCATAACGACCGATCGAGTGTATTTCATATTTTGAATATCGTTAACGATTTACTTGATCGAATACGATATCGGAAATCGCAAAAAAACCATGCAATCATGAATAGCTCAACGATGGATCGAAAAGGGCCTCATTCGCGGTACGATTAATTGCTTCGATCGATTGGACGAATATCGTGGCGATCGGTCGCATCGAAATTGCCAGCTATATATATACGAAGTAATTCATCGTTACGATCGAGCCATACAGGAAGCAATTGACGTTACGATGGATCATGTACTCGTAAGAAAGGGAATAATAAAATCACTCAATTTAAAAAATGGATTACGAACTTCTTTTTCTGATGTATGTGGCGTTATATTTCATACGGCTATTCTTCATAATGACACTAGGATTATAATATAAAGTCCTTAAGTCACTGAAATGCAACTGCTAGCAGAGGTACCCACTACCCAACCACTTACTTAAAAATCAACACTACAACAAAAGGCAAAATTGCTAACTTAAGTGGCAAGTATTTAATGCTCTGAGGTGGCAACCCACACTCAGGCGACGCATGTCTTAAGCTAGGAACATACTACGCGGACGTCCGTCGTAAAACGACCGCGACCGCGACCTATCAGTGTGCACGGAACAAAACATCCAGAGAGCCAGATTTCGATCGGACGTCCGTGCGCTCAAGGCCACGTCCGCGTCCGTCGACCGATAGTTTGCACGGTTATGTGTATTTCCATTGTCCAGATTCCCGACCGCGGTCGATTTACGACGGACGTCCGCGTAGTGTGTTCCTAGCTTTAAGCTAGGAACATACTACGCGGACGTCCGCGGTCGCGCGACCGCGACCGCGACCAATCAGTGTGCACGGTCTTCGGGACGTGGTTTCGGCTGACCAAAACATCCAGCGAGCCAGATTTCGATCGGACGCCCGTGCGCTCAAGGCCACGTCCACGACCGACGACCGATAGTTTGCACGGTTAACACTTTCGCTACCAAGAACCCGACTGTCGGGCACACCGCTCGTAGAAGCGTAGCCGATTACATGGGGAAACCCGTATGTAGCGAAAATGTCGTAGCGCCGCGTAGAGCCCGGTTTCGAAAGTGTTAAGTGTATATTCATTGTATAGATCCGCGTAGTATGTTCCTAGCTTTAAGACGCGGAACGGACGTCAGCGCCGCGTCGCTTGAGTGTAATTTAAAAGACCGGCCAAGAGCACGTCGGGCCACGCTCAGTGTAGGGTTCCGTAATTTCCCGTATTTTTTTCAAAAACTGTTCAACCTATCAAGTTCAAAATATTTTTCCTAGAAAGTCTTTATAAAGTTCTACTTTCGTGTTTTTTTTTTCATATTTTTTAAACCTGAGGTTCAAAAGTTAGAGGCCGACGCATTTTTTTTAATTTTTGCAGCGATTATTTCCGAAAATATTAACAATATCAAAAAATTATTTCAGTAAACCCCTATTCATTTTTAAAGGCACGTATTTAACCGGGCGACTGAATAACCATGGAAATGGGTATCAAAAATAATAGTTTGGCGACTAAAATGGGGCCTCAAAATATTTAAATATGAGGTAGCATTTTAATGTCATTACGGCTACGGTTTATTCAGACGCGAGTACCAACTATTTATTTGGCAACTGAATTATTATATTGGAAACAATTTAAGAGATACAGTTTAATAGGAAAACGGCTGTCTATTAATATAAAATATACAGTTCTTTTAAAATATTTATATAGCAAATTAATATAAAAACTACATTTAAAATTTATACATCGGCACTCATCACCTGAGCTGTCAATTTAATAAAAAAAGGATTCTTATAAAATATAACGGTCGACAAAATATTATACTTATGGGTAAGAAATTAGGTGTTTGGGGGTGCAGGCAACTTCGTCTATACAATTAATTTAACTTTTCATGACGTTTACTCTATCGAATCTAAGGCTGGCCTTACGCAGTCTTAACATCACTCTGAAAGATTATTTTTTTTGGCAGGAAAACCTTAATCATAATATGCTTTGGCATAAATCGTTCCGCAGATTTTATAATATCGAATCTTATGCTGGCATAATGTTAAAGAGCAAAATAATCTTCTAGATTAAGAGTACTTCCGTAGATTTTTGATTGCATAATATTTAGGCGGTAAAAAGTTGTCCATTTTCTTCCTATTTCTGTTTTGATAGCGAGTCATGTGTGTTGAGGATGCAAGATACCTAACACTCCTCCTCGCTTCGCTCGTCGTCGTACCTAACGGTGCCTCTGGGACTGTATTTCATTTCCTTTTTGCTATCGTTGTTTTGTTCATACAAAGTACCTGAGAATATGACATAGCAAATTTGGTAGGACTTATATTCTACAAAAAAAATAACCTAAAACCCTAACCCACTTTTCTGCTAGCAGAAAATAATTCTGCTCTTGTTATATTATACTATACGATTGTCATGGTAATTTTTTTGAATACCACGTCGGTGGCAAACAAGCATACGATCCGCCTGATGGAAAACGGTCAACGTAACCTATGGACGACTGCAACTCAAGGGGGTGTCACATGCGCGTTACCGACCCATTAGAAGCTTATACACTTCTTTTTGCTGTGTACTTATTATAAAATGATTTGGTACGCGTTCCCTCGCTTGCAACTCGCTCGAAAATAGGATGTGAAATATTTAAATACTACCCGTGGTTTACGGGTCTCAAATACGATGTTTGGATAGAATAAACATTTATTCGTGAACACAGGCAAGACAAATAACACACATTAACAACACGACAGAAAGGAATGAAGTGCCACGAAATGGCCTCACCTCAGCGTGTTGCTGGTGACTTCCAGCGCTGATCTTCCGATGAGACCAACGTTTCCATAAAGAAACGATTTTATATGTATTTTTAAATTAAAGGAAAAATGTAAAAATTCACACCTCCGGCAGGACTCGAACCTGCGACCTGGCCTTGCCGGGGCCATCGCGCTTACCAACTGCGCAATATGTAATATCGCTCGCAGACGTTTCTGCATGATAAAAAAACAGATTTTATATGTGTTTAAAAAAAACCCACTTCCCAATAATTTTTTTTAGTTGCCTCCGCCATTTAAATACTACTTTAAACGATGAGCTAAGTATAATTATTTAGGTGCTAACATCTATATGCCTACAAATATTAAAAATCTTACGCTTTACAATACTAGGTGCCAATTATTATTTTAGTCGCCAAAGTATTGTTTAATGTTCCTCGGCAATATCTTTGTCGCTTGAAATTTGCTGCCGTTTTTGCAATAATAATGGTGCTTAGTATTTGAGGCTCATATATTTTTTTTGTCGCCACAATATTAAAACACAGCCAAATTATATTATTGTATGCCCGACATAACTTCCCGTTTAATATTTTAGTTGCCCGGTTAATTATATGCCATTTTTAAATACCTATCCAACAATATATTACACGTTAGGGTTGAAATGAAAAAGAAACAATCACTCCCCACTCACTATACGTGTAGGGGGGGGGGGTACCCTAAAAAATATTTTTTTTTCCACTTTTTATATTTGCACTTTGTCGGCGTCATTGATATACATATTGGTATCAAATTTCAGCTTTCTAGTGCTAACGGTCACTGAGATTATCCGCGGACGGACGGACGGACGGACAGACAGACGTGGCGAAAGTGGCGAAACTATAAGGGTTCCCAGTTGACTACAGAACCCTAAAAACGTCTCCTCAGTACATTTTGTGTAGGAAGTACGCGCACGCGGGACGTCGCTTGGGGCGCGTCGCTTGAGGCGCCGCAAGGGATGTCGCTTGGGGCGCGTCGCATGTGGCGCGCACCGCGTCGCCTGGGGGCGCGTCTTACGTCCTTCCTATACAAAGTGTACTGAGGAGACGTTTTTTTAATTACATTCGGGTGGCGCGGCGCTGACGTCCGTTCCGCGTCTCAGGACATGCGTCGCCTGTGCGTGGATGGTCCCTTACAAACAACTGAATTCATATGGTCAGAAACAGTAACATATCTAAAATCCATACTAATATTATAAATAGGAAAGTGTGTGTCTGTTTGTTTGTCCGTCTTTCACGGCAAAACGGAGCGACGAATTGGCGTGATTTTTTTAAGTGGAGATAGTTGAAGGGATGGAGATTGACATAAGTAGCCAACATAGGCTACTTTTTGTCCTTTCTAACGCCAGCGAAGCTGCGGGCAAAAGATAGTAATTACATATACACAAGAATACATATTACATAAGAATGTCCTATAATATAAGTAAATATTAAAAAGTTAAGAACAAACTACTTAAACTAGGAACAAATCAAAAGGACGCGTCCGGCGGACGCCGTCCACTGCCGCGATCTAGATAATGAATATGCAAACTGATTTGTGCAAACTATCTGACATAAGCCGTGGACAAACAACGATATATATAATAATAGCTTTTGCCCGCGACTTCGCTCGCGTTAAACTCGAAAATTGCGGAATGGTTCATACAAACTTTCACCCCCCATTCTAGGGAAATGGGAGGTTGGACAGAGACAAAAAGTGGCCTATGACACTCTCTATCCCTTCAACTATCTTTACTTAAAAAATCATGTCAATTCGTCGCTCCGTCTTGCCGTTAAACACGGACAAACAAACAGACACACACACTTTCCCATTTTATAATATTAGTATGGATACATAAATACGTACGAGTATATACATAGAAAACACCCATGACTCAGGATTCTCAGGAACAAATATCTGTGCTCATCGCACAAATAAATGCCCTTACTGAGATTCGAACCCGGAACCGCAGCGTAGTAGGCAGGGTCACTACGCGCTAGGCCATGGCCAGAGCGCTCGTCAAAAACAGTATAACAACTTCTTACCTGCCTAATAGTATGGAAAGTAGAAGTAACCTCTAATCTGCCTAGGTAATAATCTAATAATACATTCACTATATAAAGCCCTTATCTCGGAGCTGCTAGCCTGCATCAATATCTTCTAATCTATCATAATAATGATAATCATAACTTTACTGTCCTATGAAATCACTTATTATTTTTAATGTTAATGTTATTTCTTTAATTTAACTACCTGTTCGTGCCCGTGATTTAATGTAATTAGTCCTATTATAAATATTTTAATTCCTGTGAAACATTTAGCTTTGCAGTTTGTACAAACTTGGTAATTTCGAAGTTGGCAAAAATTTGAAGTATTTTGACGTTTCCTAGAAGAGGTGTCATGATATTTATTTCACTGGCAACACTACTGTGTCACCCATCCAACGAAACGAATTTCCTGGTTTCCATTTATTTTAATGTGAATTGTGAATACTACTTAGCTTCTAAAAATTAATTTAGATAAAATTAAATAAATGTGTATTTATTATTATTTCATAACAATATTTAGTTAGCGTCTCCGATGTTCGGCGCGCGCTGGTGGCGCTGCAATCACGCATGCGCAGTACACTCGTGCAATATCAATGGCCACTGTGACCAGAGACAATATTCGTAATCTGGCAAATTCTGCTTTTCGTTTGTAGGTTATGTTTAGTGGTGAATTGTCAAATTTAGTGTTAAATATTTTCCTGGAAACCTTATAGATATGGAGTGGACTAAACCCAAACGTTTTACTTATTAGTAATCGTGCGATTTTGAACCTCATTGGATTGGATGTGAAATTGTAATTGTTTCGTCATAATGGCTGTGTAGACTGCCTTGTCGCTTTGAGATGTGATTCCGAAAGTTGATACACATTTTTCGATAGGAATACTATCATCGTAGTGAGCTTACAATAGTTCATATTTATCACGAATGATACCAGTAAACGACTCAGAGTAAACCTCATATCAAGATGACGTCGAGTCAATCGTCCGTTATTAAACTTTACAATACAGTAGTAGATGACGTTATAGCCGGAGTACGGGACTGTTTTTTAGATGACGGTGTGGATGAGCAAGTGCTGCAGGAATTAAAACAATTATGGAAGACCAAATTAACCGACAGTGGCGCATTGGAACATCCTCCATTGGAACCGGCGATGCCACCACCACCAGTGTTACAACATTTTCAAAAAGCAAATGGCAGTAATACGATCCAAAAACGTATTCCAGATGCGCATATGGCGCAAAGTTCAAGTCATCAAAGTTCAGGCTCTGAACATGGAGCACCAGGCCCCAACTTGGCCGGTACTCATCCCCACGTTTTAGACCCCAGCAATAAAGTTCCAGTGCAACTGACTCTTCCGGCGCAGCCTGGTGTCCCAGGCTCGCAACCGCGCTCTTTCACTATTCAAATTCCAGCCTCAGCTCTTAACGGCAACAAACTTCATCAGGTATTGACTGGGCCCATAATCAATGCCACTATTAGTTTACCTCAGCCGCTAGCTGCAACTCTACTTCAACAACATATCAACTCTGCTCTAGCAGCGCAACAAAATGAGTTTGATGGTGGAGGAGGTGGCCGTAGTGGTGCGGCCCCATTTTCCCTAGATGGAGCACTGGATTCTTCAGATGATGAAGGCTCAAATGGAGGTGAGGGCTCAGATGATGCAGCAGGGGATGATGATGACGATGAGGAATCTGGAGAAGAGCCAGCAGAGGAGGAGGAGGAGGAGCGGGATGAAGACGGAGGTGCTGAGGAGGAGCCTCTCAACTCGGGCGATGATGTATCTGATGAAGAGCCTGGTGATATGTTTGATACAGATAATGTGGTTGTATGTCAATATGACAAAATTACTCGCAGTCGCAACAAGTGGAAGTTTTACTTAAAAGACGGGATAATGAATTTAGCTGGTAAAGATTATGTCTTTCAAAAAGCCAATGGAGATGCAGAGTGGTGAAATGTTCTCCTACCAAAAATACAAGTTCTGTGTATTTTAATGTGTAAGGTGTCTTATGACTATTATAACAATTCTTACCAAATGAAAATGTTTAACGGCAAATGGTGATCAGTAATATAGACAGGCTATTTTGAGTCAAAAGACAACTAGTGTAATGCAAGTAACAGCTAAAAATGTCAACCAAAATATGTTCCACCATATAATTATATCATGATATTAAACAGTTAACATGTTAGCTCATATCAGTGATGATTTGTCCGATTTCCCAATTATAACTGTGTCAGTCTAAAATTATTTTCCAAGAGGAAATATTTCGAAATATCACCTACCTAATATTTTCAATATTTAGTTAAAAAAATGTTATTGTTTTATGATTCACTCACAATTGTCACTTGGTATTTATTCTAATTTTAAAAGATGTTTTATTGATAGAATTTCAATGTCTAAAATGCATAGTCCAGAAAGTGTTAATTTGAGATTTTTTTTTATAATTCAGGGTATTGGTTCACAAGTAGTTTAATAGAAATACCTTATCACATAGATACTTCATTTTAATTTGCTTTATTAGCTTCACTAATTAAATGCCAACTAGTAACATTTTGAGACTTGTTTGTTTTCTTATTTGTAACCAGTTATCAAGATCACTCTTGTGCCATAACAAAAATATTTAAGAGCTGGATTTATAAAATATTCATTTTATTTATAGAAAGTAAAGAAGCATTCTGTGTACAATTGTTTTGGTTGTTTAGTGACTGTTAGAATGAAACAGTTTAGTGAAGCTAATTAGCATTAATAAAAAACTACTTTTAGTACAAACAACACAAACTATGTCAATGACAATATAATTCCTAAATCTTAAAATCAAAATTGTAAGAAATAAAACTTATAGCATTACATTTTAAGCACAAGAAAATCACAAGAAACACTAAAATATTTTGCTTGGAAAAACCTTCCTATTTTTAAACATGAAGGAAAAAGTAGGTAGTACCTATTTCTCATGTGCTATTGTCATTGTGTTTCATATGACATCTGTGCAATCCCGAAATAACTACTGATTTTAATATTTTTATGTAATCAATTCCATTGTTCACCAAAAATTTAGTTAAAAAAGTGAATATCAAATATGTATAGTATACATTTCATTTATGAACAGATTCAAATTTCTGTATACATCCTTGGCCTTGGCATATGAATTTACACAAGGTAGACTCTTAGCTGAGCCATGCTTTTGATGGTCAGTTAAAAAATGTAAAAAGTCTGCATTTTACAAAAATAAATTACTTTATACTTATTACTGTTAGTAACTAATGTCCGGTGTTATTAGGTGATACCTTTCTCTAGTAACACTTTATTTTCACTTACCTAAGTAAATTTAATTAATTTTATGTATTTTAATTTAATCTCTATTGGGATATTACAGTTTTGGTTATAACTAATCTACTACCTATTTTATCAAAGGCATCAGTGTTTGCTTAGCATAAAGTTTTTATCTATTATGTAACAAGGTATCATATTGACGTTTTAGTTTAAAAACATGGTTAACTGTCTGTTCTTCTCACACACGGATGCCTGACCAAAATGACAAACAGTTGCGCCAAAGAGAACGAAACGCTATTGTTTTTGTTGCACTAATATACGAGAGTGATAGAGAGTATAGTTAACGTATAAAATATAGACGCGAACTAAGTGCCTAAAATATGTATCCACACCCTTAACGTATAAGGTATAAGCAATAAAGTCGTGTATAGATATTTTTGCCACTTTGTTCGCGTCTATATTTAATACCTTGACTGATTTAGTTCTTACTGACGTAACGATTGGCATCTTTGATAGCCACCCTGAGTCCTGCCGGCGTATATAAATGGAGGTGAGGGCACAGAAGCATAATACGGCGGCTGGTCTAATATCGTTATCGTAGCTATCTTTCTCTGATACTTTTCCGTATGGGCGCGACAACGACAGTCAACGTTGTCATTTTGGCTAGGCCGGCTGAATGTCTAGCCTCGTGGTGCTCATTGTACATTGAAATGTACATAATTATAATCAATTTTCCTACAAACAAAGAAGAGTTTATTAGCTCTATAAAGACCTAACAAATGACATTAAACCCTATTCAATTTAAATTATGATCCAAATCCCTGGCAAGAATATTATCGTGAGCGGCACGAGGTTAGAGATTCGTTAATTATTTCGTGACTTTCTGCTCTGGGTGCGTAGCCGAATGGCACAAACGCTCACGAAACGAAACGCTCGTAGATATCTATCTCTATCGCTCTTGCGTATTGGCGGAGCCAGACTACCTTTCGCAGCGTTTCGTTTTCGTTTCGCGTCGGAGAAATGCCATTCGGCCGCGGCACCTGTGATCTGAATTCACGAGTGTCTTAATCCCGTAATGTTGTGTTATCTACGGAATCGAACACACCTAAGTGGTAACCCACTCACATGGAGATGTCAAACCATAGTTCGAGTTTCTACGAGTCATATAATACTTTTTTGACCTAGGCAATTTGTATTGATCAAGGTCACAATAGTATACGTGGACCATTAAGTTTCGATCATGAATTATTATTATTGTCATAAAATGCCATAAATTTTAAATGATCTTGGATGGAAATGTCTAGAGGGCTTACTGTGAACGACATTTCGTTATCTACTTCTCTATATTGATCGAATATGCGTGATTAAGAGGCGGACAACACCTTTGGATTGATACTTATTGCAAAAGTTTTAAAAGACAACTGTTTTTTTAATATGTAAAAACTATATTCATTGTATTTCAAATAAAATAGAGTTGAGATTGATAATTCAATGATATCATCAATTCGATAGAAAATAATTACAAACAAATAATTAAATAAAAATCTAAAATAAACTTAAACGATTTTATGTTTTTGACTTATGAGTCTGGAATAAAAACCACAATTTCAAAACATGTAGACCTAAAATATTAATGTTTCATACTGGACCATTTACCCTTAGTTTATTTTCGTATTACATATGTATTTTCATGCTCAATATCAATAAAAAGTGATAGTGCTATCTCGTTTACTCGGATACAAATAAATAACCGGGTGCACGATTTAAGTCTGATGAGCATCTTAATAAAGAGACGGATAACGAAATTTCCAGATTTAGGTACTTACTCGTCTAAGCTACAACTTATAATTTTACGGATTACTTATAATTTGCCGTTATGGGCAAGCTCTTGGCCAATGGCGTCGGGCCTTTCCAGCCGCTAAGTAGTTCAGATTCATACAATTTTAAGTTTTAGCTTTATACTGGGGTCCAGAAATGATATCTATTAACAAATTGTTACATACCTAAAAGAGAAGGAATGTGAAAAAAAAACCTTTAGTTTTTTAGCATATATTGTGATATGATCAATAGTATCTAATTTTATTGTTAATTTTAATAGGTGGGTTAAACAATACCTATTTTGGAACGTGTTCTCTGTATGTGTTGTTCTGTTCTAATATTGTATAGGTAGAAATAATGCATCAACTTAGTTCTCATTTAAGTTTCTTGCGGTTTGTGATGATTGAAATTTTGGACGAAAATTGTAATTATAATAAAAATATGTTACATTATTCCTAAATTATTTTATTTTTAATATCCTCAAACCGAAACCTAAAAACCTAAGGTAATCTAGCCAAGATGACCAACGCCGATTATTTAACGAAAAGTCACGCTCACGCGCTTACAGTGCGTAATGCGTTATCCTACTCAGGTTTTGTTTGACGTTTTCAGTCAATAATGGCACTTTGGCTAGGACCTGACACCAGTGTGAGTAGCCGAATGCTCAAACGATTGAGCATTCGGCTACGCACACTGTTTTCGCATAAGTACACTTTTTTACGGTTCCGTACCGAAAAAGATTAGGATAGTGCGTTTTCACATCATCCGATCCGATATCGAATGTAGGAACTTAGGAAGGATATCAAAGTTGGCGGCTGAAATATATGGAATATCGGTCCTACATCCGATATCGTATCGGATAATGTGAAAATGCACTTATTATGATGCGCGTCTGTCTGTCCCATCTATCTCGAGAAGTACGCATACGTAGCGACGCAACTTTTCATAGACTGGATGTGAGAGACAAAATAGTTGCGGCGACAAAGTTGCCCGTGGCACAGAATATACAGGGTGTCCCAAGACTATGGGACATGAACGGAAAGTACTTTAAATATCGTGGATAGGGTATTTTGCTAAAAGAAGACTTTATTTTATTTTTAAAACTAAGTAAAACTGCATTCATAGATTTTTAAATAATTACATGGTTAAACCGGGAATCAAACCCGCTACACGAGAAAAAAAAATCATTCTGTAATTTTGTCATACCGATCGATACGTTTCATCATAAGGATTATTTTTTTCTAAATAACATAGTGTCGGACATAAAAGGAAGACCATGAATTTTAACATTTTACATAGCATACTCCTTAGCCTTAAATTTTGTCCATGCAATTTTTCAAAAAAAAAAAAAATCTTTAAATGCAGTTTTACTAAGTTTTAAAAATAAAATAAAGTCTTCTTTCAGCAATATATCCTATCTGTGATATTTTAGGTACTTTCCCTTCATGTCCCATATTCTTGGGACACCCTGTATAATAGTACAAGTACAGAAGGCCCACTGGTTTTTTTTGATGTTCACGAAAAGCCGCCTTTTAAATGCCTATAAAATTCTAACAAAAAAACGAGCCGCACGTGCGCACTGCGCAGTGTCTGACGATAGGGCTGCCTATGGATAAAACGAATTAATACTCAGATAAAATGTTATACTATTATATTCCAGTCTTGGGTACATTCTAGGTATACAGGGTAGGTAGGTATACAGTATTTATATATTTTTGTTTAAGTCCCGACATCACAAGCCTTATTGAACTTTTACGTGGGACTTAATCAATAGTAGATGTGTAAGATTGTCCTATTTTATTCATGATGTCTATTTAACTAAGCATTATTAGCCATTCTCACGCGGACATCGCATATAAAACTTTAAAAAAAACACGCGACGTAAAGTAACAATTGAAAGTGCGGACGTGCATTCCGTGAGAACGCGCGCCACCCCTGATTAGGCCGCGAACTCGCGGCCGCCAGCATGTACTTGTTGCGCGGCGATAGAATCGTGGAGTGAGCCGCCCCTGCCCGTGGGCGCATACCCTTATTCTCCACAGACGGGAGGACAGAATCAAAAGTTTCGGACTTCAATTTCAAAGAGAAACTTCAATTTATAAGCGTACCTAATCCAGCGCAGCGGGGCTGCTGCCCACGATAGCTGTTTGTAATCGACTTACCGCGTGATTTAATATTTCACTCGATGCCCGCCAAAATATTTACCCCCATTTGCGCCGGGGGGATTTGGACGCAGATATCCGCAAAATGAAGTAGCTCTAGCTCATTGATTGGATTTCTCACACAACTATCTAGTTCACCTACTTTCTCATATTACACCTATCACGTCTATCTAATAACGTTGTAGTAGCATGGAGTATGATTGAGGGTTTTTCTTGCGGGTTATGATAGAAATCCGCCGTAGTGCTTCGTTATATCACTCAAAAAAAACTTTCAATCTTACCGCACATTATCTTAGCGTGATATAATTAAATAAATTCACAGGAGAGCAGCACGGGAAGCATTGTCGCGCGATAGACGATAAAATATCAGGCCGTCCCTATCGCACTTACCAGATAGAGCGATAGGGACGGCCTGCTATTTTATCGTCTATCGCGCGACCATGCTTCCCGTGCTGCTTATAAAGTTAGTTTTTATTCGTATCAATGTAACGTTGAAGAAAAATTATAATTATGTATTTTTATAAAATATACGCGGCTTTCCATTAAAGTACTCCGTACCTATGCGTAAAATGCAATTTTTCAATTCAATCAAATGAATAAAAATGCCTCACGTGGCATGGACTAACTTCACTTGTACTTAATTATTTTTTAACAGAAAGTACTCGTCATAATAAGCTATCATCAAATGAATGCTAACATTGCTAACCCAGCCTAGACATACATACCTACACATAATATTATTGACCTTACACCCTAACATTTGAGAATTAATGTGAGTTCACCGGTTTAATCAGTCATTCTATTCTAATAATGCTTGTCGTAACTGTCGAAGCACAATAGGTAATAATATAAAGACATGACACGACGTGCGATGTTAGTCCGTTTTCACATTATCCGATCTGATATCGCATGTCGGAAGGATTTCTATGGAAAAATTCCAAGATGGCGCAGCTGTAATGTATGGGATATCGGTCCTACGTCCGATATCGGATCGGATAACGTGAAAACGCACTTACGATGCAACGTCCTTCGTAGTCGAGTCTTTACTTCAATATAAGTAGGTCGTAGGTAGGTACCTATACATAACATACCTGTGTTTGCTTTCAAGGAGACGTAAGTAGTTGGTGATTAACGCCTCGCGCTTTAAATAATATCTGAGAAAGGTTTTAAGTTGAGGGACCCGCGCAGCGAGTCGTCTTCGAAAGATCTGGAGCGACGCGAGCGTTTTAATCCGAGAAAAAAATTCTCCGTAGCTGATACACAAAAGTATAGGTATAATTTTTAAGAAAAAAAACCGCCGCTTTTGGGGTTCTGGTGAAAGGTACTTGCGAATGTTGGATTATGTAGAAATGTGTTTGGTATTTTTTTAAACTCTTTAAATCTGTGATAATTTGATGGAAACACAAATGAATATACATACGTACCGACCGACCGGTCTGGCGCAGTCAGTAGTGACCCTGCCTGCTGCGCCGCGGTCCCGGGTTCGAATCCCGGTAAGGGCATTTATTTGTGTGATGAGCACAGATATTTGTTCCTGAGTCATGGATGTTTTCTATGTATATAAGTATTTATATATTATATATATCGTTGGCTGAGTACCCACAACACAAGCCTTCTTGAGCTTACCGTGGGGCTCAGTCAATCTGTGTAAGAATGTCCTATAATATATAATATAATATATAATATACCGTTAAGGTTTGAGGAGTTTCCTCAATTCCTCATGAATCCGATATCCGATTACTTATAAGAAATCGAGCTTGACAAAATTTGACTTGAACACTATATGTAAGCATAACAAAGAGAACAAATCTATCTCAAGAACTACTTATGGTATCGATTTGAAATTTGGCATAGTTATGAATATTGCTAACCTCTACAAATTGAAAAGATTATCTTTTTCTACTTGTCGACTGTAAAGGTGGTTTTCCACCGGGAGAGCGTGAATGGGCAGAGCGGAGAGGGAATTGAAATTTGTATGGCGAATTTTAAATTCTCGCCCAGCGCATCTTTGGTGGAAATAGTAAAGATTGACTTGGATGTGCGGGACTTTAATTGAGATATTTGTTAGTGTAAAAATGAACTGTATTGTTTCCGACTTAAAGTATAAATTAACTCTGATGTTAGTTTCCCGCCAGCAGAGCGAGACGAAAAGTGGCTTAGCGTGGAGAGGAGTGGATTGACGTGGATGTGCGGGACGTGAATTGAAATATTAGTTAGTGTAAAAATTAACCGTATTGCTTCCTATTTAGAGTATAAATTAACTCGAAGGTGGTATTCTACCGGCAGAGCGCGACGAGACATGGCGAGGCGCGGATTGAAGAGGATGTGCGAGACTTGAATTGAGATATTTATTAGTGTAAAAATGTACCGTATTGCTTTCGACATAGAGAATCGTATGAAACCTACAATCTGCGGCAGGCACGCGCAGGCACGCGCGGGCTCGCGCAGGCCCGCGATGGCTATTAATTGGCAATTTTTAGTGGAAAAGGGTCCGGGCGATTTCAATTCCCTCCCCGCTCTGCCCATTCACGCCCTGCCGGTGGAAAACCACCTTAACACTTTCGAAACCGGGCTCTACGCGGCGCTACGACATTTTCGCTACATACGGGGAAACCCATGTAATCGGCTACGCTTCTACGAGCGGTGTACCCGACAGTCGGGTTCTTGGTAGCGAAAGTGTTAAGTATAATCTGTCAATTAGGCCACCACAGACTAAACTATAAGTGCTAACTTTTCAGTGTTGGATACTCTATGGCAGTTCCGACTCAATTATAATAAGCTCATTATAGTTGACTTTAGTTAACTGTAATAATTTCAAAAATAGAACTTCATACAATTTCTATACTAATTTGCGATACCTGGCAAATTTTCCTGCATCTGAAACACATTTTTTTTATCTGTCGCGTTATCGGCCAATCAGAGACGGTTATTACAAACAATTGGTTGCTAGGTAATTCGATGTTGATTAATTTGCGATACCTGGCAAATTTTCCTGCATCTGAAACACATTTTTTTTATCTGTCGCGTTATCGGCCAATCAGAGACGGTTATTACAAACAATTGGTTGCTAGGTAATTCGATGTTGATACAACGGTGAACGACTCTATTAACATTAATTTTAACTTGCATGAATGATGATATTTCCGTCCATTGATGATGAAGATGATGACTCGTAGAAAAAGTATTGTATACAATAGTGATATAATTAAGCTTTTAACTCTCGTACCGTACTATTAGGCCACTCAGCAAGCTTCGTGGCCTAAACATGGTACTCGACTGAAAAGCTTTGTATTATACCACGACTGTATAAAATACTATTATAAATTTATTAATATTAATTGTAGAAAATGGCCAAAATGAAAAGGGGGCAAACTGTAAATTTCAAGGTCAAGTGGGGTATTTTTTATATACTGCGTCGGTGGCAAACAAGAATACGGTCCGCCTGATGGCAAGGGGTCACCGTAGCCTATGGGCGCCTGCAACTTGTATCGTATCGTTGGGGTATGTTAATAATAATAATAATCTCTCACCTTCTGTACATGGACGATCTCAAACTATTTGCACCGAACACCCAAGACCTGATGGTGCTATTGAAAACCACAGAAGTTTTCAGTACCGCCATCAGAATGGAGTTTGGTGTCGATAAGTGTGCGGTCATGCATGTGCAGCGGGGGGAGGTTGTAAATTCAGAAAATTTACAACTTTCTGAGACGATGTCGTTCAGATCTATCTCTGAATCAGAAACCTATAAGTACCTTGGTATGTCACAGTCGTTGGGTATTGAGGATGTTGGCATTAGACGGTCGGTGAAGGAGCGCTTTTTCAGTCGGCTGACAAAAGTCCTTAACAGTCTTTTGTCAGGAGGCAACAAAGTGCGCGCCTTTAACGCCTGGGTAATGCCTCTACTCATATACTCCTTTGGCATACTACGGTGGACCCAGACTGAGCTGGACGCCCTGGATCGGAGGGTCCGCTCACTGCTTACCACACACCGTATGTTACACCCGCGCTCGTCTGTTATGAGATTGTACATCCCACGGAAGTGCGGAGGTCGAGGCTTCCTAAACGCCAAAGATCTCCACAACCGTGAGGTGTACAATCTCAGGAATTACTTCCTTAACAACGAGTGCGGGATGCATCGTGATGTGGTGGCAGTGGACGGAAACCTCACGCCGCTCTCCTTGGCGAAACAGAACTGGCGCAAACCTGTGGTACTAAGTACTGCGGACCGCAAGGCGGTATGGGAGAGCAAGCAGCTACACGGGCGGTTCTACAAGGCCCTCACGGGACCCGATGTAGATCTGCTCGCATCGGTGAACTGGTTACGATTCGGGGACCTCTTCGGAGAAACCGAGGGTTTTGCCTGTGCAATTGCGGACGAAGTTATGATGACGAACAACTACCGGAAATATATCCTGAAGGACGGTACGGTCGACATTTGTCGGGCATGCCGCCGTCCCGGAGAGTCACTCAGGCATATTATTTCCGGTTGTTCTCATCTTGCTAACGGCGAGTACTTGCACAGACATAATCTCGTAGCCAGGATTATTCACCAGCAACTTGCTCTTCAATACGGCCTTGTGGACCGCGAAGTACCGTACTACAAGTACTTACCTGCGCCAGTTCTCGAAAATGGTCGTGCCACGCTCTATTGGGATCGATCTATTATCACTGACAGGACTATTGTAGCCAATAAACCTGACATTGTGATAATAGATCGACTGCAACGCCGGCAGTGCTCGTTGACATCACCATCCCCCATGATGAGAATCTCGTGAAAGCCGAGAAGGACAAGTCCAGTAAGTACCTAGACTTGGCTCACGAGATAACCGCCATGTGGGATGTTGAATCAACGATCATTGTTCCGATAGTCGTTTCAGCGAACGGTCTCATAGCGAAGAGTCTCGACCAACATCTTAAGAGACTCTCGCTAGGTGGCTGGATCAAGGGCCAGATGCAGAAGGCGGTGATCTTGGACACAGCACGGATAGTTCGACGGTTCCTCTCTCTGCAGCCCTAACCACCGGCAGCTTGGGCCCTGCCCCGCTGCTGGCGGCACCCTAGGTTAGGTTTTTTATAATGTGTTTATATGTGTTTTATATTGTTGTGTATGTGTTTTCGTATTTTACTTTTATATTCATATTATAAACAGCCTAGCCTAAGAAAGAAAATAAATAAAGAATATAATAATAATAATAATATTAATTTATTTAGGACCAACTTGGATCATTTTTGTTAGTAACATAATATATAGAACAACTTAAGACTAGTGTTAGTATACGTAACTATTTACATTTAACTTAAATCTACTTATTCCTAAGTGCATGGGTCATGCAGCAATTATTTAGGTATAGGCCATCAACCCTGTCCGCAATCATGGTCAGGATGCTGTTGGAGCTGGCCCGTATCCTGCGCACCAGGGATGTGGCTCGCTTACGCATAGTGGTGTAGAAGCAGTCTACCCGCGCCTCTGCGAACATCCCTGACGCGCTACAAAATCTGGACAGCCCCATCAGCATCCTGTACGCGTTGTTATATTGAACGCGCAGAGCGTTGTACCGTTTATATGTATAGTCTGCCCACAGGCTGCTTGTGTAGAAACTAGTACAGTAGGCTCTGAACAAACTAACTTTGACTTCTTTAGAGCAGCAAGCAAACCTGCGGGCTATCATATTTGCCCTGACGGACAACGCTCTGCGCTCACGCTCAATATCGGCATCGTCTTTAAGGTCAGCGTTTATCAAATGTCCTAAGTATTTAAATTGGCAATTTATACTTAAAGGTTGTCCATTTAATTTCACTTGAGGAAACATTGGCGGACATTTACCCTTGACCCTAAAGACAACGCATTCGCTCTTGCGGACGTTGTAAACCAACCCATGGCTCGCCGCGTATCGTTCACAAATCGAGATAAGTTTGGCGAGCCCACATGCTGAGGCGCTGAGCAGCACCATGTCGTCCGCGTAGCTCAAGTTGTTGACGCACACTCCGTCTATGTGACACCCGACACGAGTGCTGCTCAGCTCCTCAATAAGGGCGTTTACATAGATATTAAAAAGCTTCGGTGAGGTAAGCCCGCCCTGCCTAACGCCGCATTCGAGCCCGTACGGCTGCGAATACGCGTCCGACCACCTTACGACATTGACCTGGTTATGGTACCAGTATTTAAATATACCTTGAACATCGGCTGGCATTTTTAACTCGGCCAGCTTCTGCCACAAAATGTCATAATGAACCAGGTCAAATGCCCTAGATAGGTCTAGGAAGCACGCGTAAATCGCCGTCCGTCTGTCCGTATAGTACTTTACGGTCTGCTTCAGCGCCAAAATAGCACTCTCTGTCGATAACCCTGATTTAAAACCAAACTGGTTGTCGTGGGCCTTAAAATGCTGGTCTATTTGGCAATTAAGCAGTCCATCAAGCACCTTTGCAGTTATCGTAGCGAGCGAAATGGGCCTATAGTTGCCTTTGTCACTAATATCGCCCGTCTTATTTTTCACTATTGGGACCACCACAGTCCTCATCATGTCGGCGGGTAAGTAAGTGTGCTGAACGCAAAAAGTGTAAAACATCGCCAGTACCCTTGCTAGGTGTGGGCCGGCATGACGAAGGTGCTCGATACTGAGGCCGTCGTGGCCAGGAGACTTCCCTCGCGCCATGGACTTTAAGGCATTCCTAACGTCCGTCGCGGTAAATGAGGTCTTCATCTCCTGCCCACCCGAGCCACAGCCTCCAGCATTATCTGCCCGCGATGGTCCCAACGGTGATTTAACAGAAAAGTGTTCTTTAAATAGTTCGGCTATAGACTGACTTTCGCTCACTCCTTCGATACTAACAGGCAGACCCGGTCTGCCACCCAACTTATTGGTCGCCTTCCAAAATTGACAGAAATCACGCTTAGAATGGTGTTCCGCAATGATGTCCATCTTAATCTGCTCTTCGTGTTTCTGACACCATTTTAAACGAGACCTGAAAATTTTTCGAGTATTACACATTTCGTCATAAATCTGACCTGACCTGGGTTGACCATGCCACTTCCATAATTCAAATTTAACTTTAGCGTTCATGTGCGCTTCACGTACATATTTGTTCCACCCCAATACAGGTTTTCTCCTTTTGAGAAACTTAGGGTCGTGGTCATAGCTTAAAGTTGCGGCCTCACTTAAGGCATTTATAATGTCACTATACAATTTATCAATAGCAGATTTATGATTTTTATCACTACACATTTTACCACAACAGTTGCGAAATATATCAGGAAAATCTATAACTTTTAACTTTTCATTACATTCATGATTATAAATATTTATTTGTTCTTGCTTTCTATCGCCCCATACAACTTTATTAACTATTTTGTTTGACTGGGCCAAATGCTTAGGTTTTACAAAATTTAAATCACATTCTATTATTAAGGGGAAATGATCGGACCACATTACATCGAGTTTGACATAAATATCAACAATAGAACGCGCAGCAGCCTTTGTTACCACACAGTGGTCTAACCATCTTCTGGATCCGTGCGCGTCACTAACAAAAGTATACGTTCCCGACTGTAAACCTAACTCGTCGACGTCAGCACAAGTCCATTGCTGATCCGCACAGAAACACGATAGTTCTTTATAAAACAGTTCGCCTGGGTGCGCGTTGAAATCGCCGAGTAAGTACACAGACTCCGCTATGTTATTATTAGCAATCGCACTTACCACAGCTAAACAATCCGTAAACTCAACTAAGTTTTCCAACTTGTCCGTGGGCATGTAGACGTTTAACACCAAAAACGACCTTTGACCTATGGTGACATTAATGCCACACACTCGCGGGTTACCACACTGCACAACACACACATTTTTAAACACTGCTTTGCTCCATAAGAGTGCTACTCCCCCATGTGGCCGCCCTTGCAGCATACCAGCCTCCGCATCCACTGCCGATGTTCCCGTGTAGCCAAAGGAATCGTCGATACTGTCAAGAAACTGGATATCCCACGGCGTCAACCAGGTCTCTTGTAACCCAATGATGTCACACGACTTACATAGCTGTCGTATACTGTCAATAGATCTTTTGACACTTTTACAATTAAAACTGGCTAATTTGTAAACAGTACTATTCATTTAACTGTCGATTATTATTGCCGCTAGGGCCACTCAGCCCTTTCGTATTTCTATATTTAAAATGTACAAATCTTCGAAATATTACGCCCTGGGGCCATAATGATTCATCTAAAAACAAGTCCAGCTTACTTTGAGCCACGAAAAACTTATACGCACAGTATTCCTTATCTTTATTAATCGTCAGTTTTTGTAACTTAATATTTTCACCGGTTTTATCGTACACGTACTCTTCTATCTGTTGTTCGGTCGTTTCCTTATGGACTTTGGTTATAAACATAAGTACTTTGGAGTCAGCTGCTCGGAACTTTCCATCGCTAACACTGGCACACCCTTTTCTACCTAGAAAACGACCGTTGGTTTTTGGTTTTGACCGTCCTACGGTTTTCCATTTCTCCATATCTTTAGCGACATCTGCATACGATTTAAGCTGGGATACTTGCATATCTCTGTCATAAATAACATCTGGGCGCTGAGGCATATGCACTGTAAACAAGTGATCGCCCGGCTTATCGATAAGCGAACCGGTCTGAGTCTCGGCCGGCTGAGCCGGCGCGGGTTCTGACGTCACCGCCGCCACAGCTGATGGATCTACCGTACGTATATTGTTATCGTAATTTTTAAGCGGTGATTTGCGCGTCTTCGCGAAGTCATTTTGGCTTATTGACTGTGTATGATTATAAATCGGTGTTTCAGAGGTTTTAAACGCTATCGCATAAAAAGAGCTCAAATTGCACATATCAAAACTAGTTTTATAATTTTTTTGTAGTGAAAAAAAAAAAAGAATTATGAAGGAAAATGTAAAAAGAAGTTAAATGAAGTTTACCAACGAAATATTATGAAAATTTTATGAAACATTGGTTTTATGCTAAATATTACAGGAAAAATAAAATCGTGTCTGTGTCTTGGAAACTTTTTTAATAAAAAAAACCCTTCGGATTTTAACTTTCAATTTAATTACCCTTGCGAATTTATATCGTACGAGATTTCACGTAGAAAAATATCTTTTAAATAAAGTAAAAACTGTCGGAATCGGTTAATATTATAAAGAATTATCTCCTGAAGAATCTAGCTGTTCCAGTCTATTACGTAAATCCCAAAACTTTGTATCTAAAATCTTCTAAACCCACTATTAATGTGCTACCTACACATGATAGTTAACGTAGATACCACATGTACGTACCAAGTTAAATCGAACTTCTCGATATCCGTTCTCGACTCGCTGATATCGCTCAAACTAACGATGCAATCTCGCCTCTATACGAGAGCTGACTCAATTCTAATATCAAATCGTTACGTATCTATTGAACAACTTATAACGCTGTATTAGCTACGATTTACCTAAACATATGGTATTAAATAAAGGCAGTTACAGACTAGCATTTTATAAGCGCGATGTACGTAACACTTCTAGAGTTGTAGGCATCCCATAGGTACGTAAGCTGTTTATCATCAGGTGGGCCGGATGCTTGTTGCCTTAGTGCGTTTTCACATTATCCGATCCGATATCGGATGTTGGACTGATATCCCATACATTACAGGCGCCATCTTGGATTTTTCCCTTTGAAATCCTTCCGACATCCGATATCGGATCGGATAATGTGAAAACGGACTTATACTTAAATACTTCTTTACTTATATGGGTGAATCAACTTTTTCTTGCCTGTTATTGCCATGGTTACGGTCTCCTGAGTCACGCTGGTTTTATGCGAAATTATGCTACGTAAACTATGCAAACATGCATTTTGCTGGTGTTAACTAAGGAATGCAAACCGGTAAACCGGTTTACCGGTTTCCCGGTAATTTTGCCAAATTTGGGTTCGGTAAATTACCGGTAAATATACTCAAAAACCGGTTTTTTACCGAAATTTAAATTTACTTAAAAATTACTACAAAAAGCACTTCTGTCGCTGTTTCTTCGTAAATAAACACTTGTAGATACTTCTGGTAATAACTTTATTTAGTAAGAATTCGTTTTCTACATGAAAACGTTTATTTTTTGTATATATTGTGCTATTGAAAACATGTCTGTTATATCTTACCCACTGTAATTCGTCGACAGTCAATACGCGCGAGAGGGATGACTGGTTGTCGTTTCATAAACGTACCTAAGTACAATATGTCTGCCGACATGTTTCGTGGCATATGAAGAGTATGGAGATCCATCATCAGGCATGCGCTCTTGCAGCGGCTAGAGTCCGCGCATTGTTGCCTGCACTGTGCGTGCCTGCATAGTCGGTTCCAAGATAAAAAAAACCTGATTTCTATAAAACCAACAAGTTTGGACTGTGGATAATCAGTTCACTATCCACAGTTGGGTTTATAAACTCCAAATTTAGACCCCGAATGAAGGATAAGACCATTAATTCACTCATTGAGCTTAGCTTTTAAGATAAGACCCCCTCCTCCTCGCCATGGTATCTTCATTGCTGAGGGTCGTGAAGTCCCAATATAATCAGTTTTATTCTGACTTTCTGTTCCGGTTCTGAAGTTGGGTGTAGAGGATAGAAAGGATCTCATCTGTCCATCTTGCGACCTCTGGATGATTACTTGCTTAAGGTTGTGGCCTTTTTCCCTCCAAAAACTCTAAATTCTACGTAAACAGATGGTTGATAACCTGGTGTTGATTTTAAATTCGCGTAAGATAGACACATTTGTACGGAAGGCAATTCAGGGTATTTGCAAAATCTTCATCTAGCACCACATCTCGAAAACGTCAATGCGGTTGCAGCCTTTTTCAGACTCCAAGTCTCAGCTCCGTAGATGAAAATGGAGAAGACTAGAGCGTAAACCAATCTGGTTTTGGTTTTTCTAGAGACATGCGGTTCTCAGGAACCAAGACTTACGGAGATAATCCTCGTAGCTAGGACTCTTTTGGCCATTCCTATGCGTATTCTGATTTTTTTTTTCAGAAGAACCGATATTGTCGATGTTTGCGCCGAAGTATATGAAGTCATCTACTGTTACTGGCCTAAGAGCATCTGTGTGTTGTATCTATCTACCACAATCCACCACCATGAGCTTGGTTTTTACTGTGGTTAATCTTGAGATGCGTTTCCAGACTGATGCGTTCCATTTTACCAATGCTGTCAACCATTTCCGCTTCATTGGCGGCCAGAAAATTAGTGTTATCTGCCTATCGAAGATTCGTTATTTTGGTGCGCACCAATGATGATTCTTCCCTCCCAGCTTCCGCAGGCTCTTCTGATGACATATTCACCAAAGGCAGGTGACGGGTAATCTTATCAACACCTTTTACAAAAGTAAAAGGGCTCGAAGGTTCTCTGCCAATTCAGTTTCCTTTTTCAACGGAATTTCAATTCAATGAAAGCTACCAAATGCTTGATGACAAAACGATGCAGTCAAAGGCTTTGCTATAGTCGATGAAGCAGAGGATCATCGAAGTACTGAATTCATAAGCCATCTCTATCAATGGACGTATATTTAGGATCTGTTTGCACCTTTACCCTTGACGAAACTTGCCTGTTTTTGCGGGATCTGCCAGTCCAGCATGTGACATAACCTGCTGTTTAACACAGCACGTTTCTGGTGGGATATAAGAACCAGGGTCCTGTAGTTGTCCTTTACGCAATTACAAATACGTGATACTTAATGAATAATCTATGATGATTTCTAGTGTCTTTGTTGATTTTATCGAAGATGAGTGCTAATTGTAAGATTTAGCATCTAAAATGTATTTATTTTTTGTAACAAAGCCCTAAAACCTGCTTTTTAGGGTTCCGTAGTCAACTAGGAACCCTTATAGTTTCGCCATGTCTGTCTGTCCGTCCGTCCGTCCGTCCGTCCGTCCGTCCGTCCGTCCGTCCGTCCGTCCGTCCGCGGATAATCTCAGAAACCGTTAGCACTAGAAAGCTGAAATTTGGTACCAATATGTATATCAATCACGCCGACAAAGTGCAAAAATAAAAAATGGAAAAAAATGTTTTATTAGGGTACCTCCCCTACATGTAAAGTGGGGGCTGATATTTTTTTTCATTCCAACCCCAACGTGTGATATATTGTTGGATAGGTATTTAAAAATGAATATGGGTTTTCTAAGATCGTTTTTTGATAATATTAATATTTTCGGAAATAATCGCTCCTAAAGGAAAAAAAGTGCGTCCCCCCCCCCCCTAACTTTTGAACCATATGTTTAAAAAATATGAAAAAAATCACAAAAGTAGAACTTTATAAATACTTTCTAGGAAAATTGTTTTGAACTTGATAGGTTCAGTAGTTTTTGAGAAAAATACTGAAAACTACGGAACCCTACACTGAGCGTGGCCCGACACGCTCTTGGCCGGTTTTTTCAAGATTTCATTAATCATATTTGTCTTTTGAAAGTGGTAGTTTAATGAACAACAACAACAACAACAACAACATACAATCACGCCTGTATCCCATAAAGGGGTAGGCAGAGCACATGAAACTATTAAAGCTTCAGTGCCACTCTTGGCAAGTAAGGGGTTGAAAGACATTTTCTTTTCAAACTGTGACATTGCAGTGACAGGTTGCCAGCCTCTCGCCTACGCCACAATTTAACCCATATCCCACAGTCGCCTTCGTTTAATGAACACTACTAAAAAAACTACTTAATTATCGATTTTGACGGAAAATATTGATTTTTCATGAAATAAAATCAAAACCGGGAAATTACCGGTTTACCGGTTTTTTCGACGCTATGTCGGTAAATTACCGGTTTTGAAAAACGAACGGTAATTGCATTCTCTTGTGTTAACAATTCCTTTCCCTGTTTGCGTTGCATACGTTCATAGGTTACGGTGACCGCTTTCCATCAGGCGGACCGTATGCTTGTTTGCCACCGACGTAGTATAAAAAAAAAAAATTTGCCACCTACAAACATGTACTACATGCATGCTTGCTTAATTTCAGTAGCATAATTTTGCATAAAACTAGGCGTGACTCAGGGGACTGTAACCATGGCAATAGCAGGCAAGAAAAAATTGATTCACCCTTATACTACAAAAACAAAATCTTACGTTAGCCTAGTGAACCAAGCAGGACTTGTTGAATGCGCCCCATTCTGTGAAGGGTCGTGCGTGGGTGCTGCGGTGAACACGAGTAGATACTATAGTAGAGTAATCCTACCCGCCATGGACGGGAATAAAACTAGTCAACCCCCACACAACTTTCCGGACAATTTATCACAAGAAGACTAAGCAATCTGAAGCTAGACCAATATGCGCTGTCAATTAATAAAGCACGTTATAAGCTGACAGTGGTTACATATTAGATTGCTTTATACTTAAGTATGCCATTTGCATGCTCATGATGCATGCATAATAGAATTACCTCCAGACTGAAATACTATCAATAGCCTATACAGAGTGGGGCCTGTAATAAAGGCGAAGAATTGAACTGTAGGCTATTCTCCTTATACTGATCAACATTTGTTCAGTGACTTTTAAAAATTATGAAGTCTTTAAATTTTTAATTTTTCATACAAAATAAATATTAGCTTCAATGTACGCCATTATTGTTGTCATTGACGTTGTCTGTCACACTTTAGACTTAACAGAATTCGCAATACATTACCTCTTAGAAAAAACTTTCAAGGGTGATAAAAGTCAAAATACAAGTTATTTTTAAAAGTCGCCGAACAAATGTTTATCAGTATAAGGAGAATAGCCTAGAGTTCAATTATTCGCCTTTGTTACAGGCCCCACTCTGTATTAACACAATAAACATATTGCCTACATTTTACACACACTCAAGAAATAAGACAACTTGGTTAAATCAGATACGGTTCGTCATCTCCTGAATTACCTCTACGACATTACCGCACGAGTTGAAAATGTTTTGGATAGATACTTGTATCTAGTCATGTTACATATAATATGACTATATGTACCTATACTACAACATGTGTTCTCTTTTGTTTCAGACAAAGTACCGTCGAGCTCGCGAGTGCCAAACTGTGTAGTGAGTGATATTAACACAGTGCAGTGATCTATTGTTAATAGTTCAAGCTAAAGTTTATAATATGTCGTGTTTTGGAGGTAGCGTGCTAATTCCCGACTGAGGGCGGTGCAGTGAAGTTCAGTGTAGTGCAGTGATGTAAGTTTAAAGCGAACAGTGCAGAGAGGAAGCCACCATGCTGCCTACAAATGTTATGTCCTTTATGAAAAAGGTAAGGCATTTTCGTACTGAATGATTTCGATATTCAACTCTTTACAGTTTGTTACCATACCTGTCACCAAACAAGTATGAGTGTTCTTGAGTGTCCTATTTGTTCTGATCTACAATTTACATTACCTATAGGAAGGTAGGTATCATCATCCTCCTTGCGTTATCCCGGCATTTTGTCACGGCACATGGGATCCTGGGGTCCGCTTTGACAACTAATCCCAAGATTTGGCGTAGGCACTAGTTTTACGAAAGCGACTGCCATCTGACCTTCCAACCCTAACTAGACCTTATTGGAATTAGTCCGGTTTCCTCACCTATAGGAAAGTAGGTATACAGCTAGGCTTCACATAATGAAGTTTATTTCCTTTCTAAACAAACGCAAAATCAATTACATTCGGCTTAGTCTAAAAACGCGAGAAATAAAAAAGACAAAAAGTAAAGTCTCGTATTATAAAACTGTACCCTCGATTCTAAAAGTTTGCCCGAAGTCCAAAGAGAAACGCGGGCGTTTGACGTTCATGTTTAACAATTTGAAACTTGTACTCTTGAAACGTCGAGTACCAAAAAGTTTTTTTAACGTTGCTTCACTTTTCTGCATTCCTTACTTTTATTCTAATATTTTTCATATTTCACGTATAATGGAAATAATACCCGAGAACATGATTCTGTGGCTTGCATTTATTCCACAATTATGATGTATTTAATGCGATGCCGGGATTCGCTATAAAATTGTACTCTGTTGCGCGGCCAGATAATTAAAATTGCGGTGTGCTCGACCAGTTCCACAAGTAATTTGCTATTTACTATCTGCCTCTCCTAGTTATTTTCCTGAATACGAAAGATTATTATGCTGACCGACCGTATATGAAATTAAAATTTACTTTACTAAACGGAAACGAAGTTACCAAAGAGGATCGAGTATTATAGAGAGTTACTGTCAAAGTAAAATGTGTAATCACAGTGCGTAGACAGCCATCTCTCGACACAGGCTTAAAACTTTTGAGCCTCAGTTTTGACAATTTGGCCCATATTCTTAGCTTGATATTTGTTAAAATGTCAAATATTAATATTGGCGCCATCTAGCCGAGCGTCCCCCAAAGGTATATCGCCATCTAGGTCACCGTACCTTTTTCTGTATGGTATTAAGGTACGTTTTTTTCTTACGCCGTGGCTTGCGTGGGCGACGGTCGCGCGATGCGATGGTCGCGCGACGGCGATGCGACGCATACGAAATCAAACCTTATCGATATGGAAGTAGACGATGCGATGAGACGCGACGGCGACGGTCGCGCGACCATCGCCCACGCAAGACACGGCGTTAGACTTTATCTGTCTATACGGAGTTACATATGTCTTTGAAGTTACATAATTCCGACCAAATTATTTTATAAAGGTTTGGAATACACGGCCTTTCTTTCACATTCTGGCCTTATTCAAACTTTTTGACGGATTTATAATATTACTGTTTTTAATCATCATCCTCCTTGCGTTATCCCGGCATTTGCCACGGCTCATGGGAGCCTGGGGTCCGCTCTGACAACTAATTCCAAGATTTGGCGTAGGCACTAGTTTTACGAAAGCGACTGCCATCTGACCTTCCAACCCGAAGGGTATCTAGGCCTTATTGGAATTAGTCCGGTTTCCTCACGATGTTTTCCTTCACCGAAAAGCGACTGGCAAATATCAATTGACATTTCGCACATATGTTCCGAAAAACTCATTGGTACGAGCTGGGGTTCGAACCCGCGACCTCCGGATCGAAAGTCGCACGCTCTTACCGCTAGGCCACCAGCGCTTCACTGTTACTAATATTACTGTTAATATTACTGTTTTTAATAAGAAAAAAAATATTCACGTAGGTGTACTGTGGTAACAATAAATACTCCTTGTTATTATGGTATATTCATGAAATAGTACTCACACAAAATACTCGATTTTGAAAAAAGATGGTTATGCCGTTACATTAGGTTTAACTAAATTTTGTGAACATCTATGTGGACGAAAATGTATCTAACAAGTACTCAATAAGGCTTTTACTATGATACTAGAGAAATATTCATGTCTGTCACAACGTTTATGGCAAGGGACTACCGTAAAAATAAAAAGAGGAGGAAGGAAAGAAGAGGAGACATTAAAGACATAGTAATCGACAAAATGTTTTGTGTTTTGGAACAGTTTTTCTTTGATATTTATTTACTAAGCGGGGAAGATTGTGGTAACAATAAATACTCCTTGTTATTATGATATGTTCATGAAATAGTTTATGGTGGTATGACATACTGTCAATGTATCAGTTTATGTTTAGCTTGCGAAATAAAGCTTTTGTGCTTCGATCTGAGATGGCGTATTAATTAATTACTCATCGATATAGTACAAATACAACAGGTACTATATTCTAAGGTTCTACCCAGACAGATATACTGCGGGCTCAACGTATTCCTGTTTATAAAAATAATGTCAGTGTAAAAATTAAGCAACAGTAAATCATCAATCACCGGTTACATTTAGGTTGTTATGGGCTTTAGGCTGTATTTTAAGAAAATCCCGGCCACTGAAGTGTAGGAAGATCCCCTGAGATGTTTATTCGAGCGACTGCAAATCCGTAGCAGATTTAAAAGGCTCGTATTATGTGTTTAGGCACCTTTTCATTACTTGTTCATGCATATGAAAGAGCTTGTAAAGGGTTAGCAATGGATACCAACCACTTTGCGACGATTTAATCGAATAGAAGTAAGGCGAGGAACTTATTTTTAGGGTTCCGTACCAAAAAGGCACAGAAAGAACCCTTATGGTGACGCTCCGTCCGTCTGTCTGTCTGTCTGTCACATTTCTAAATATCTCGAGAACTACTTATGATATCGACTTGAAATTTGGAATAGTTATGCACATTGTTAACATTTACAAACTGAAAGTATTTTTTTATTTATTTAATAATATTAATTATAGAAAATTTATGGTCAATATGCAAACTGTAAATGTCAAGTTACTAGGTCAAGTGGAGTATCGTTAGAAAGAGCTCAAATTGTACATATCAAAACTATTTTTTATATTTCTATAGTAGTGGAAAAAAAAGAATTATGAAGGAAAATTTAAAAAAAAAATACTTCTAGTCACGTCTTTAAAGTTATATTAAGAATCATGCGATTTATTTATTTAAACTTTATTGCACAGTAAAAAAAATGTATAAAAGGCGAACTTAATACCAAAAGGCATTCTCTACCAGCTAACCTACCAACCAAAGCTAAGCTAACCAGATTATTTTAACTGTTGAAAGTTTGTACGGATACGGAACCCTCGGTGGGCGAGTCCGACTCGCACTTGGTCGGTTTTTTTTTTTTTAACTTAGGTAGGTACAAGTTTGTTTGGTTTATAAGAGAATTGATCTATGTTACAGTATGTACCATTGAGAAAGAATATATAATTATATAATATAATATAATATATTAGGAAAATGTATATAGTAAAGCCGGGAACGAAAAGCTTTAATCATATTTTATAAATGCGTAAACGCTCACGCAGCAGTAGAATTGGAAAGTAACTAATTATTTATTGTGCCGGGTTTATGCTTGTAACTACACGTCTTGACAATTGGAACTAAGAATCACTGCAAAAGTGGTTTCCTAATCGGTCCACTACTTACAAAAATCGTAATAGCATTGCTGCTCCAGTAGCAACAAAGCAAAGGAAGCTGGGAATTGAATTAAGTAGTACGGGCAGAACGAACCCGATTGCTGTTGCTGTGGAGGAAATCTTTTTACCCTGAGTGCAGTATACAATTTGTAGGAATTACCTGCAACATGATTAAAGTCTGTACTGTTTGTAGGTACTTTGTAGTTTCTTGAAACAACTTGCTTGGTTGCTAAATACATCTGTTAAATGCGCGAGTATAAATGCTGTTTAGTTAGACAGACCACTCTCTTCTGCAGTTAATTAAATGTTGGCTCTCTTGCTTGTCCACCATACATTCAATTTCCTTTGTGCGATATTTTGAAAACACTTGCAACAAGAATGTATGCAAACTATGGGTATAATCACCTAACCTCCTAAGGCCCAAGGTCCTTCCTATAGTAATAATTAAGTTGGTCATTCAGGCCCAGCTTCTTCAACGACTATATAGTCATAGCGTACCACGGTCCTACCAGTAGGACTTATTATAAAAGCCGACATTTTGATTTCAAATTTCGCGCCAATCTAAACTGACGTATCCGATTTTCTAGAGGGGTGTTTAAGGTTCAATGTGAACACACTCATAAGCTTGAAAAATAAAAACAAAGTGTCAAACTGACAAGTTACAGACGGCGACATGGGTATTCCGTAAAGGAGAGGTTAGTAAATCCAATTTTATTCATGTAATTTTGAGTACTTTCTTACTAATTTGTAAATAATCTTCTTTTTTATTAGTTATTTTACGAAGTTAAGTAATAATTTCATTGATTTTGCTTATATTTTACGAAATACGGGATGAAAAATATTAAGTCCTATGAGTAGTACCTCGGTTTTATACAACTACATAATTTAATAATAATGTTTGTGGTGGTTGCAAAAACTGACACATATTGCTTTTATTGTTGTAGGATTAAATGACAAATAAACATAATTCGCTCTTAGGGAATCAGAAATAGAAACTGAAGATGAAAAAACAGACTTTTGCCACATAAAACTCATAGAAACAAATTTTGTTCAAACCAGATCCCGGTATGCTTCCTCTAGTTCCTATGTCGATATTTCTCTGTCAGAACTAATTCCAAAGCCTATCCACGGCAGGACCCGATATTTCACCTTGCAGCTTCTGCAGAAGGACGTCGTGGAGCGCCTACAAGAGGATGATCTCACGCTCGCAGTGGAATAACATACGTCGAAGAAGAGCGTAAAATCTTAATTTTTAAGTGATTTAAAAGTGATTGGTGCATTGTATTATTTTAATAAGACTATTATTTTATCTCATTCTTTCTATAAAACTAAAAAATAAACAAATCTTAAGTGAGTTTTTTCATTTCGTAATATAAATAACGTTTCTTTATAAGCCCATGGTCCTTCCTGTAGGACTTTTTTTAATTAAAAACAAATTATCCTAAAAGGCATCGTAAACTGATAAAATGCCCCAAAGCTGTTGGTGGCATACAAGTACAATAACATTTAAAAAATGTATTCCTAATGTTTGGGCCTGAACGAGTATAAAACAATAGTACTACTGGTAGGACCGTGGTTCGCAATAACTAGTAGCCGAATTTCGTCTTGGGCCTTAGGAGGCTAACATAGTTTAGAGTAACAAAATGCACCAGTGGCAGTAGTTAGGTACAATAGGTATCTACTAATATGATTCAAAAAGTATTAAGTATTTACTTTTAAGACGTACTAGCTAGTAAGACGCTACAGTAGGGGTAAATTCTCCATACAAACGCTCTCGACTTTCCTCCCTGGTTTTTGAAGATAGAGCAATGATTTTTTCAACACAGATTACTATTACTTTTATCTGTGTCGGACCATTTAGATTTTTTTTGATATTCTAATTTTTAAAGACGCTATAGGCCATCAAAATTTCCAAAAACGGCGTTATTGTTTATTGCGTAAAAAAAAGGTGTGGTATTAAAAATTGGTGACACTTAGCCAAAAACACTAAACTATTTCATTGTTACTCCGATTGTCAAATTTCGTTACGATTGATTAAGTTTTGAAGGAGGAAACAGTCGAGAGCGGAACCTCGATTTAAAGATTTTTTCGCAATATCTTTTAACTGAGTTTGTTAATAGACAATTTTTTTTTTGATAAATCTATTTAATAACACTAGTATATTAAACTAGAATTCTCAAATTGAATGGGGGGCTCCTTTCCAATTTAGCATTTTCGCTCCTGTAGCGTCTTAACCACAATTTATCCTTGTACTCGTAGTATCTATCTGTAAATTTGTTCCACCGTTCCTTTGCAAGTCGGCTACATTTTGTCCTCGTAGCGCTCGAGTCGTAGCCGCCGTAGCCAAGCGTAGCCCGTAGCCGCTGCGCGCCTCACTCGCCGCATGATTGCATAATTGCATATTTTAAGCTATCGCGGCTAGACAGTGGGTGCAAATACTAAATTCATATTTCTAAATTTCGAGAATGTTTGCAGCAGAGATGTGCGGGAAGTATGACGACAATTAAACACCTTGAGTATTGCGTAAAGACTGCCTTTATTTCACAGTTCATACCTATTTAAGTACATATACTTAATACACTATTCAGCACAAATATGTATAACTCCTCACAGAGAGGATGCATTTAAGTTAGCAGTTTTTGGTACCATTGGAATACTCGTTATTAGGGCTATCCATTAATAACGTCATATCAATTAATTTAGAGTGAGTCGGGATAGAAAAAGGTGATATGTTATGAGTAGGGAAGGAGGAGTTCCCTTAACTTCAGTTGTATAACCATATATTTGTTAGGGTTCCGTAGTCAACTAGGAACCCTTATAGTTTCGCCATGTCTGTCTGTCCGTCCGTTCGTCCGTCCGTCCGTCCGCGGATAATCTCAGTAACCGTTAGCACTAGAAAGCTGAAATTTGGTACCAATATGTATATCAATCACGCCGACAAAGTGCAAAAATAAAAAATGGGAAAAAATGTTTTATTAGGGTACCAACCATACATGTAAAGTGGGGGCTGATTTTTTTTTTCATTCGAACCCCAACGTGTGATATATTGTTGGATAGGTATTTAAAAATGAATAAGGGTTTACTAAGATCGTTTTTTGATAATATTAATATTTTCGGAAATAATCGCTCCTAAAGGAAAAAAAAGTGCGTCCCCCCCCCTCTAACTTTTGAACCATATGTTCAAAAAATATGAAAAAAATCACAAAAGTAGAACTTTATAAAGACTTTCTAGGAAAATTGTTTTGAACTTGATAGGTTCAGTAGTTTTTGAGAAAAATACGGAAAACTACGGAACCCTACACTGAGCGTGGCCCGACACGCTCTTGGCCGGTTTTTTTTAGTTTGTTTACGATGTATAATAGTTAAATAACTAGTTGTACGTAATATAGATTTAGATATTAAAAATGAACTAGGGACAGGCCTAGGTCAAAAGAAAATAAAATTGTAACTCTTTATCTTTTTAGGGTTCCGTAGTCAACTAGGAAGTTTCGCCATGTCTGTCTGTCCGTCCGTCCGTCCGTCCGTCCGTCCGTCCGTCCGCGGATAATCTCAGTAACCGTTAGCACTAGAAAGCTGAAATTTGGTACCAATATGTATTTCAATCACGCCGACAAAGTGCAAAAATAAAAAATGGAAAAAAATGTTTAATTAGGGTACCCCCCCTACATGTAAAGTGGGGTCTGATATTTTTTTCATTCCAACCCCAACGTGTGATATATTGTTGGATAGGTATTTAAAAATGAATAAGGGTTTACTAAGATGGTTTTTTAATAATATTAGTATTTTCGGAAATAATCGCTCCTAAAGGAAAAAAAAGTGCGTCCCCCCCCCTCTAACTTTTGAACCGTATGTTTAAAAAATATGAAAAAAATCACAAAAGTAGAACTTTATAAAGACTTTCTAAGAAAATTGTTTTGAACTTGATAGGTTTAGTAGTTTTTGATAAAAATACGGAAAACTACGGAACCCTACACGATTTTATAATCAGTCTAGCGTCAAAATACTAAGCATAAGTTTGAATACCTAAAATATATTTTAGGTAACGCGATCTTGCGAACTTTTGATTTAGCTCAAAGCTAAATACTTTAGCTGACTAAGAAAATAGGTTTCTGCATGTAATTTTTGGGTTGGTAAGAGAATGAGCGATCGATTCCACATAAAATTTTTGAATCTTCTTCTATGGTCGAAAGTATATAAAGGGCGAGTCGCACAGTTTCTCGTCAGTCATTCACTAGCTGTCGCCGAGCTAATATAAGGAAGAAAATGGACGAATTAAAAGTGCATGTAAGGCATTGCTTACTATATGAATTTCAGTCTGGCCATTCAGCCGCCGAAGCAGTGCGTAATATATGTCAGCGTGTTGCTCCTGAAGTTGTGTCTGAGGCCACGGCGAAACGATGGTTCCAGCGGTTTCGTAGTGGCGACTTTTCATTATCAGATCAACCTAAGTCTGGTCGACCGGTGAAGATTGATGTAGCCAAATTAAAAACCTTAATTGAAGGAGATCCGAGGCTAACGAGTCGTACTCTTGCTACCGAGTTAGGCTGCTCTCATGTCACCATAGAAACACATTTACACGAGTTGGGAAAAAACTACAAATACAGTGTTTGGATACCGCACGAACTTGATAGAGATCAACTAAACCGCCGTGCCGATATCTGCATACAACTTCTGTCTTTTCGCCGCACATTCAACTGGTTGGACCATCTTATCACTGGAGATGAAAAATGGGTCTTATATATAAATCACACACGCAAACGTCAGTGGCTAGCTCCAAACGAAAAAGGAATAGAGGCACCAAAAACAGAGCCTCACCCGAAAAAGTTATGCTGTCCGTTTGGTGGGATATTCATGGTATTATTCACTGGGAACTCCTACCAAGTGGAATGACTGTTACCGCATCAGTATACTGTAATCAGCTTGAAAATTTAAACCAAAAATCTGTCAGAATCGTCCACAGCATGCTAAAGTTTTTTTCTTACACGACAATGCTCGCCCACACATTGCAAAAGTGACTCGGCTAAAGCTATTGGGGCTAGGTTGGAAAGTGATACCTCATCCACCGTACTCTCCAGACTTGGCACCTACGGATTACGCATTGTTCAGATCGCTAAGCAATGCCTTGAATGAAAAAAAGTTCGATGATCAAGCCCATCTACGACAGTACATAGCTGAGTTTTTGAATCTAAACCTAAGAACTTCTTCGCCGATGCTATTCATTCTTTACCAGAACGATGGAGACAAGTAGTAGATAACGAAGGCCGTTATATTTTTGATAAATTATTAAAATAATAAATTAAATAAAAATTACAATATTGGTTATGATTAGCTCATTACTTTCTTACCAATCCAATAGTTAATTTATTGGGTTGGTAAGAAAGTAATGAGCGAATCATAACCAATATTGTAATTTTTATTTAATTTATTATTTCTTTTTTTCATTCCAGGCATTGCTTAGCGATCTGAACAATGCGAAATCCGTAGGTGCCAAGTCTGGAGAGTACGGTGGATGAGGTATCACTTTCCAACCTAGCTCCAATAGCTTTAGCCGAGTCACTTTTGCAATGTGTGGGCGAGCATTGTCGTGTAAGAAAAAACTTTAGCATGCTGTGGACGATTCTGACAGATTTTTTGGTTTAAATTTTCAAGCTGATTACAGTATACTGATGCGGTAACAGTCATTCCACTTGGTAGGAGTTCCCAGTGAATAATACCATGAATATCCCACCAAACGGACAGCATAACTTTTTTCGGGTGAGGCTCTGTTTTTGGTGCCTCTATTCCTTTTTCGTTTGGAGCTAGCCACTGACGTTTGCGTGTGTGATTTATATATAAGACCCATTTTTCATCTCCAGTGATAAGATGGTCCAACCAGTTGAATGTGCGGCGAAAAGACAGAAGTTGTATGCAGATATCGGCACGGCGGTTTAGTTGATCTCTATCAATTTCGTGCGGTATCCAAACACTGTATTTGTAGTTTTTTCCCAACTCGTGTAAATGTGTTTCTATGGTGACATGAGAGCAGCCTAACTCGGTAGCAAGAGTACGACTCGTTAGCCTCGGATCTCCTTCAATTAAGGTTTTTAATTTGGCTACATCAAACTTCACCGGTCGACCAGACTTAGGTTGATCTGATAATGAAAAGTCACCACTACGAAACCGCTGGAACCATCGTTTCGCCGTGGCCTCAGACACAACTTCAGAAGCAACACGCTGACATATATTACGCACTGCTTCGGCGGCTGAATGGCCAGACTGAAATTCATATAGTAAGCAATGCCTTATATGCACTTTTAATTCGTCCATTTTCTTCCTTATATTAGCTCGGCGACAGCTAGTGAATGACTGACGAGAAACTGTGCGACTCGCCCTTTATATACTTTCGACCATAGAAGATTCTAGAACTCTCTCAAAAATTGTATGTGGAATTCAATCGATCGCTCATTACTTTCTTACCAACCCAATATATAAAAATGTTGGATGTTTTTTATTTTGTGATAATAACATCACAAAAGAAGAATGAAGTACCTACCCACCTAAATTAATTACCTCTTGTAGCTTTTATCTTATACTTTTAAACGAGCAATTCTAGTATATTTATTTATTTATTTATATATACTGACGATCTCGGAAACCGCTCTAACGATTTCGCTGAAATTTGTTATGTGGGGGTCTTTGGGGGTGAAAAATCGATCTAGCGTAGTCTTAGATCCCGGAAAACGCGAATTTTCGAGTTTTCATGGGTTTTTCTTGCGCGTTAGTACACATAAAATATGGTCGTTAATTTCGCCGCCCGCGCGCGTCGCGTCAGGCCAACTGTATGGAAAAAGACGCCGCGTCGACGCTTTGCCCATACAGTTGGCACGACGCGACGCTCGCAAGACGCTAGATGTGGGGGGGGGGGCCTAATGTTCGCAGACAGATTGAGGTCTCAGGGTTTCGAATCCCGGCCAGAAATGAAGTTTTTGTTTTTTGTTTTTGTATTTATAAGAGTTTTTTTTTATCTAAAGACGTGATATAATAAAATAGAACCGAGCGAAGCTCGGTCGCCCAGATATTAATATATTAAATAAAGATCCTCATTGTAATTCACGCTATGGGATGGTACAATACAATAGGTACAAATAATATTTTTTTATTGCTCACCAATATAACAAGATGACATAAAAAAAATTAAGCACATAACTTTAACTAATCTACCATAGTTACAACAGGCGGTCTTACAGCTCAAGAGCGATCTCTTCCAGACAACCTTTGGGTAGTGGAGACAAGACAGAAAAAACAACTGATTTGGTACTTTGGTATAAATTATGAAATATCCAGAATTATATTTAAATAAGTTTGTAACCTTCTGCAATGATTAGCTACAAGGCCCGTAGACAAGAGGTCAAACGTTCACGATCCGTAGCGTACCTATAGTTCTCTCTATTTGCGAAGAGCGATAAAGAGAGAGAAGTATAATACATTTCGGATCGTAATAGAAGGGCCTCTTGTCAACGGTCGTGATAGAAGGGCCTCAAAATTTAATTTTATATGAAGCTAAATGAATCCTAGAACAATATCTTGCAACAATAATTTATTCAAAACTAAACCTCAGTGCAAAACAATCTTTAAATAAACGACGGAATGAGTCCACTGTTGATACTTTTTGATAAATCTACATCTTTTTAAAAGTTTTCCGCCTCCCTTGAGGAAGGGTGGAAGGAGGGGGTTAGAAGCAGAGCGGGGCTGAAAGGCCGCCACCGCGCGACCGTTCGCTTTGACGGTTCTATTAGCGGGGCAGCTTGCAGAAAGGTGCAGTTTATCGAAGCCTGCATATTTAACGCAACCCTTTCAGACGGGGCTACTTTCAACTTGCCCCTTGCTGTCAAAATGGGTTCTAGTTATAAATGGATTACTTATTGCCACACTGTGTCAGCCAAAAGACTCTCTTTTTTTTTGTTCGTACATCGATAGACACTTTTGGCGAAAAAAACAGGGATATTTTACGACAGAGTCACTGAGAGCCCCGACATTTTATACATGCACGGAAATAAGTAAGATCCTTTAAAATTAAATAATATTATTCTTTTATATTCAGATATTTAAATGTCACTGTCACCATTGAGAATAAAAAACATTTTGTTTTACCACGTTTAAAACTATGTAGGTACTAGGTACTTATATTTTTATTATAATGCGAGAGCTATATTAAACTTTTTATGAACATGAAAGAATAACCACGAGAAACAAAAAACTTCGTTTACCGTGGAAGTAGCGAAGCTGAAATACTGAAAGAAATGTTTATTCAAAGCTTTAAAGAACCTTATTAAACCAATTTCACTCTTCTCACGTTCAATGAAAACAAAGCGGCGCGAGCGAACGGAACGTCTGCTAAATAAATGTTTTATGGCGTTTCTCTTTTTAAATGCTAATTCATCCTAAGGTGAGACGAACGCTTCGAGATAAAAGCTTTGGAATGAACCACATTAAATTCTGGGTTTCATACTCGAGAATCGACTTTTGTATAATCGCGATTTTATTTGTTATGGCCTCGCATAACGTTTTGTCTGAGAACGCTAACGATTTATCCCGCCCTAGTGCTTACGAGTACATATAAATATATGCCGTTCTCTAGAAAAAGGTACATTGTAGATAGATAGATAGATAGATAAGAACTTTATTCATTCCCACAACATACATGGTAGATAAAACAAAAGATAAAAGGCATGCATCTTAAAAGAGAAATTAAAAGCTAATTACTTAGTTACATTTTTAAAAGAATACAAATTTTCAAAACCATGTGTCGTGGCAGAGAACAGGCGCTGGCTCAGCATTATGATGCGGCAAGCCACATCGCTGATATTCTGCCAGGACCTTACAAAGAAAAAGAAGACTTCAACACTTAAGCCTTAATTCCTGAACTTCAATATATGCTCACTATGTGTGTATGTGTGTGTATGTGAAGTTATGTGTAGTTATGTGCCGAGATGTAGCAATATCCTTCTCTGTAGCATTTGTGTATATTTTGATATACATTCTTAATACAGATTTAAAGTAGTATGTTATTTAAATTTGGAGGGAGATTCAGCCTTGAAGTTTTTGAAGGTTTAAGAGGTATATTCGATATTTCATTTTAAAATTGGATTTATTTTTTAGTTTACGGATTGGTGGAGGAATGTTGTTCCAACATTTTGATGCACGATAGCGGAAACTCCTCTAAATGCAGCAAGCTTGTGTTTAGGGATTTGTAACATGGCCGCTCGTGACGTTCTAGGTTGGTGATGGTTGTTAGAAAGCCATACAAGTTTATTGAACAAGTAAGACGGCAGTTTCGTCTGAATCGTATCAAAGAGTAAGCATGCGAACATAAGATCTTGACGAGCCATCATTTTTAGAAGACCCGAGTTGTTTAGGTAAGGTGTAACATGTGTCCGGGGAGGAATTTTAAAGCAATACCTAGCGCACGCGTTTTGAACTCTTTGAATGAGACGCTGTGAACGAGCAAAAAGACATGAGCCATAAGCAGTAAGGCCATAATTAAGTTTGGATAAAACTAGGGACTCACAGAGTTTCATTCGAAGTTGTACACTAAGTAGGTCACGAAAATTGTATAAAACTTTTAGACGATACAGACAATTCCGGACAGTTTCCATTACATGGCTTTCAAAACGTAGATTGGTGTCAAAGAGTACTCCCAGATTACGGGCCTCATCGACACGATCAACGGCCACGTCATTTATAATGATTTTTGGATGCTTACTAATGATCGTCCTTGTCTGATTTACAGACCCGAGAACCATAAATTTCGATTTCAATGGATTCAAGACTAGACAATTGGTGGTGGACCATTCTGATAATCTTTTTAAATCATCGTTGACCTTATCGACTGCTGTAGAAATTTCATTTGGGTGAAAAGATAGAAAAATCTGCAAATCATCGGCGTAGAGCTGGTATCTGCAATATTTTATACAACTGACGATGTCGCTACTGTACAGGATGAACAGCAGAGGGCCCAAAATAGATCCCTGTGGGACTCCTCTGTGCACCTGGCACGGACTGGACACTAAAGAACAACCGTCTTTTCCTGTTAATTTGACCATTTGTCTACGATTTTCGAAATAATTTGAAAACCAACGTATTGAGTGATTATCGAAACCATAATAGCGTAATTTAGACAGTAAGAGATTAATATTGATACAGTCGAACGCTCTCGAAAAATCCAGTAAAACCATAATCGTACCGTGCCCAATATCCTGTTCTGCCAGAACCTCGTCAATTACATCCAGGAGAGCAGTAGTAGTACCTCTATTTTTTCTAAAGCCTGACTGGTTTTCAGGCAAGATATTGTTGGATTCTAAATAGTGGGACACTTGGTTATAAATTACTTTCTCCATGATTTTCGAAAGGTACGGCAAAATACTAATCGGTCGCAAATCTTTAAGTTCTGTCGGGTTGTTCACCTTTGGGATTGGTCGAACTATGGCCGTTTTCCATACTGAAGGAACTTCGCCTGTTAGAATCGAGGTGTTTATCAAATCCGTAATAGCAGATAATGTCCGCGGAAGTGTCAGTAATATCATATCGTACGTTATTTCGTCATACCCCATAGCATTAGACTTTGTACTAAGTAATAGCTTTGTTACCAACGTGTCATCGACAGAACGTAGACTAAAAGTGGAAGAACCATACCGATGGGTATCAAAAAAAGCTAAAGTGGCATCGTCTACAATATTGCTTCCTGGAACTTTAAGAAAATTATCATTTATTACTGAAGGGTCATTAAATGTGTGAGGCAAAGTAGAGCTATTTTTAAAATCAGGTATTACGTTAAGCTTTAGATTTTTCCATAAAGTCTTAGGGTTGTTTAAATTAATGTTGATGTGTTGCTCGAAATAGGCCTTTTTTTCAAAGTATAAACTACTGTTAACCAGATGTTTCAATGATTTGTAATTTAGTTTATCGCAGTCTTGCTTACTTTCTTTATATTTTTTGTGTGCCTTGTTACGGAGACTCATCATATGGCGAACATTGTCAGTAAGCCAAGGTTTAGCAGCCTCTTTTAGAATTTTTTTTTGGACTGGTGCATATAAATCAAAGATTTCCAATATATATTTGTTAAATAAGGCTAGCTTATCCTCGAGTGGCTCTAGGCATGCGATGCTATCCCAGGGTAACTGATTTAAGTAACTGTTGAAACAATCCATATTTTCACAACATTGTGACTTAATAATAAGGTCTGTTATATTTAGTCCATCACTTTCATCAAAATAGACCAGTTCATTTTAGATTCCATTAACTCTCAAATAGTCCTTACACCCTGGCGGGTGTTGCCGCTGCGTGTGTCCCATGATACAGGCAAGGGCAACATCCGCTCGGTGTACCCCTTACATTTCATTAAAGTGTCGAAAGGGCCTCTACGTGTTGGCTTCGGCCCCGCGCACGCCTCCCAAAGGTCCGGAATACCATTGTTCCGTGATGGGAAAGACAGGTCTGTTAATTTTGTCTTTACGGTAAGCGACAATGTGTTAACTTGTACTTGACAACGTCACATACAAGTATCGTGGATATATTGAAACGCCGTGGACGTAGGCAAGGCTTTCTTATTGCTTATGACCCGACCGCCCACGCATTACGACATGTAAACAAGTCCCCGACGTTTCCCATTAAACACACGTTACAAGCCGAGCTACCCCTCCCCGGCTCCACCCGGGGCTAATTAATACATCAACCTTTATCAAATACATCGATAACATGGAAAATGTTTATCTTAGCGGAGAAAGGTAACTATTATTTACAGTTTGATGGCATAGCCTGAAAATGATATGTGTCAGTTAAATCATACTTTGGAATTAGTCTCAAAGTTATGATTAATGTATAACCATAGGGATTGTTTACTACTGTATATGTACCAGTGGCGGCTGGTAAAAATTTCTGCTAGGCAACATTGAGCAAAAAGAAACCTTCCTTAACATTAGGTACTTTACTAGTAATCAATTTTAGGCAAGCCGGTGGGAATCGGCTTGTATGGACCAGCCGCTGCTGATATGTACTTATATATACTGTACGTAGTTGAATTATGTAGTTGTCTGCGTGACAGAGTGATAAGGATAAGGACAGCGTTGGTCAATTTTAATTACAAGGCGATACGAAGTGACTGTTACTTTCTTACCCTAGGTATATAGATATATCCTGCAATCTCGCGCGTGAATGGTCTGTATAACATTTCGTCCTTGGTATATTTTTTAGAATATCGTACGTTTATTACTAAACTACATTTCTATAAAAGCATGAGCAGAATGTCTTAAAAAATGCATCAAACATATGAATACTTCATAATTAGGTACTACTAAGTAGTAGTTACTACCCACTCTATGAAAAAATAAAAACCATACGGCGCTTGGACTATGTATAGGTAATTAAATTCTGGGTGCAACAACGCATGTTAAAAAGATCCCTATAAATAAATAATGCAGTCTTGCCATAATACGTTAAAGGTGCTGATGTGAACACAATATGCTGGTAAATAAACAGACTCCACATATTTTACGATCAATGAGAAAAGTCTGTTTTATTTCGCTTTCGAATAAAAAGAGAAATTTTATTATAATCAGTCTCAACTTTCCCTATTCACGGCCTACTCGTTCTCGGTCCCATCAGTAGTAAATTCGGCAAATGTTACGTAATATTGGTACTGTAATAATAATAAAACCTGGTTCATAGCTTCGTATTACACAAGTTTGTATGTATTTTTAAATGATATAAAATAGAAGATTACTTATCGGAAAAATTCAGATTGTTTAAGTTCCCTGACCAAACTTTCAGTTTTTAGAAGGACAGGATGGCATTATTTTGCTAGATGCTGTACTTTTTCTCCGTTTGCCCCTCCAAAATATTTCACTCCGCTACTGAACGCTCGTTGGAGGCAGTCAGTAATTTGCATGACATTTTAAAGTAATTATTTAATGCCGCTGACGAAGCATAAGTAATGAGGCCCATTATCCCATGAATAGCTAATATAATCCTAAACTTCGTAGCGGCCGTATGGACGGCTCCGAGACTCAGCAAATAAACTGCCTTAAAGCGTCCCACAAAAATATGCCCGAATTAAGCCATAATAATAGTCTTTAAGTCTGTGATATAAGAACTCGGACTAAGATTTTATTTTCGTAGCTGTGCTTTACTACCCAGTAATTAATTCTGTTCGCTTTAAACTTTAGCCGGAAGTTTTTCAATTGCGCAGGATGCAACGTTAATATTGTACAACTCGACAAAGGCTTCACAAATTCAAGAGATTGTTTTTATAGTTATCCCTCTTTCTTTATACAAATTAATTCTATCTATATGTAGGTATTTACGTGATTGGTACTTAGCCTATAAAAACCTTAATATACCTATTGTAACTATACCTACATATATTATAGTCCTGGCAGGCGAGCATGGTCGCGTGATAAACGATATACCGTCAGGCCGTCCATTTCGCACTATTTGTAAGTGCGATAAGGACGCACCGATGCGATAAAGTTTATCCAACTAGTGTGCTACGCCCGCTGTAGCACCTAAATTAAAAATAAAAATTCTTTGTATTTTATATCATACCTACTGAATCTTTGTTTAACAATCTAGTTGAGTTGCCTTATGTTAGAGCCTGTCAATTAATTTAAAAAACCGGCCAAGAGCGTGTCGGGCCACGCTCAGTGTAGGGTTCCATAGTTTTCCGTATTTTTCTCAAAAACTACTGAACTTATCAAGTTCAAAACAATTTTTCTAGAAAGTTTTTATAAAGTTTTAATTTTCTGATTTTTTTCATATTTTTGAAACATATGGTTCAAAAGTTAGACGGGGGGGAAACACTTTTTTTTCCTTTAGGAGCGATTATTTCCGAAAATATTAATATTATCAAAAAACGATTTTAGTAAACCCTTATTCATTTTTAATTACCTATCCAACAATATATCACACGTTAGCATTGCAATGAAAAAAAAATCACTCCCCACTTTACGTGTAGGGGGGGGTACCCTAATAAAACATTTTTTTCCACTTTTTATTTTTGCACTTTGTCGGCGTGATTGATGTACATATTGGTACCAAATTTCAGCTTTCTAGTGCTAACGGTTACTGAGATTATCCGCGGACGGACGGACGGACGGACGGACAGACAGACAGACAGACGACATGGCGAAAGTATAAGGGTTCCTAGTTGACTACGGAACCCTAAAAAAGAACCATATCACAATAAAAAAGATAAAATAAAGAAAATAAATTCCATCAAAACACGTAATTTAATAAATAAGCCAAGCCTCGCAAGCTAACTTTCCACCATAAAAAGTTATGAGATGTGCCGTACAGCGCTAAAGTCTTATTTTTGTATCATCGAAATCTTCAATAAAAAACAAATTTTGATATAAGTAGTGTAATCTCACACATAATCACACATGTTCATCTTATATTACTATAATATAGAACTTGCTTCATCGTTATAATCGATAGAGATTAGTCAAAATACATTCACTAGATAACGAATGTCTTTAGTAAGTTAAATATTAACCTCTTGTGATGTTATTGTACTTAAACCTTTCATAGAATTAGATTTTATGAGAGATTTTGTGGTGTTCCTTACAAATCTTATGACCCATGTGCAATTGTGCACTTGTGCTGTATCAGGTTTCATTCAGTTTTCCATCCATTACAACGCCTCACTTTAGGCTCTTGTCCTCATTAGTCTAGTTAATACTACATTTGTGTGTAATCGATAGAATTCGTATCCACACATATCAAATGAACGGTCATCATCCTCATTGCGTTATCCCGGCATTTTGCCACGGCTCATGGGACCCTGGGGTCCGCTTTGACAACTAATCCCAAGATTTGCAAGACCGAAAAGCGACTGGCAAATATCAAATGACATTTCGCACATATAGGTAAATTCCGAAAAACTCATTGGTGCGAGCCGGGGTTCGAACCCACGACCTCCGGAACGAAATTCGCACGTACTTACCGCTTGGCTACCAGCGCTTTTTATCAAATGAACTGTATAGGTACCAGTGGCGGCTGGTGAAAATTTCTGCTAGGCAACACTTAGCAAAAAGAAACTTACAGAAACTTACCTAAACATTAGGTACTTTACTAGTAATCAATTTTAGGCAAGCCGGTGGGAATCGGCTTTTATGGACCAACCCCTGCTGATAGGTACGTAAACACAAATACGATGTATTAACTAGGCTTGTGTCGTTCACGAACTATGAACTGTTAGGAATAAAATCCCATCAATGACCGAAATGAACTGAATCTTTCCGTGGTCTGAGAATCGGTCTTTGCTCATTTAGTTCAGTATAGGATCGGCGAGCGCGAGCGGTTTGGATCGAGAACGAATGTGTGACTGCGCCGACCGAGAGCGAGAGCTACTTAGCAGAGCAACAAAAAAAGTCAAGTTTTCATATTAAACTTCGGTTACTTACAACCTTTCGGCCCGGAATGTTACTATCTGTGGACTATTCGTATAATTTTGACACTATTCGGTCCCATTCGTTCTGATCTTTCCGACCGCAGTGATCGCTGGTCTGGCTGAACTAAATGAGCAAAAGACCTAAAAGAGCAAACTAGTTCATGGGAGCGATTGAACGAGATCGGAGCGCTCCGATCAACGAACGAAACGGCACAAGCCTAGTATTAACGTGCCAGTAAATTGATATGTACCTACTATTACTTTAGCTGCAGAGTCCCATGATGAAATAATGCGCCTTCGTGGTTTCGTCAAATCCCCGCTTTGTGCAACCAACGCGACGTTACGAACAAAACCTGCAATTTCATGCCCCCTTCAACAATATCTCGACAACGTGTTAAGCTCGAAATAACTGGCCTAAAAAACGTTAAAACTAATTTCTGCCAAGCGAAGGTAGGTTACCTACTTCAATCTTAAAGTTTAATCTTACTCTTCCACTTGACAAATGTCACAGAAATTGTAGCGTTCGCTCCAACCGCGACCGTTAACGCTTTTTGAGCATTTCCTCGTCCCAAAAAGATAAGCAATTTTGTAATACGGACATCAGAACCATTACGTGAAATAAAATTAACAATAACTTGACGTTTGTTTACGCGATCTCCACCATTGAATATTATAATTATGGTTGATAGTATCATTCGTCTACCTAGCAGTATACTTAATGGATAAGTTAATTAATAAATCATTTTTTTTGTAACTGTCATTATTTTAGATTGTGTGATGCCAACATTATAAACATAGGATAGAGTTTAGATGGATGCTGAAAATAGCCTAGAAGAGCAATCGTGTTGTATGTCGGGGACGCGTAATTACATTCCATTGTTGTTCCACCCCCGCGCGGCCGCGGAGCCACGTGATACCCTCAAATGTCTATTGGGGTACTTTCCAGCGCTAAGGAAATAAAAGGGGAAGTTAAGCAACGTCTTTTTAGGATTCCGTAACTCGAAAGGAAAACACGGAACCCTTAGAGGATATCACTTTGTTATCTGTCTATCACCCTTATTCTCAGGCACGCCTGTAGGCCTAGCACATGATGGCCGCGGGAGTATGTCGCCGCGAGATAGATGCCACGTCTTCTTCTAACTGTATTAATGACATAAGGACGGGTAGTCTATCTCGCGGCGACATACTCCCGCGGCCATCATGTGCTAGGCCTACTGGAGGTATCAAGCTGGAATTTATATCAAATACTCAGCTACTGCCCTTTGGAGCTGTAAAAAAAAAGACAATGCCGTAAGACAGCCGTTTATACCGCAAATGTTTGACACTCGTAAGGGAATCAAAACCTGCTACTTCCCGTGAACTCAAAATCTAGAAATTTGCTACGAAAGAACGCCTTATAGCACACATATCTAAAGAAAAAATTGCGAAAACCGTAAATTTTTAGCTGCATCCTATATTACTTATAAATATTTTTAATAATTTTAAATTTTGTTCGGAACCCTCGGTGCACGAGTCCGCCTTGCACTTGACCGGTTTTTTTTTACTTCGTAGTAACTAATTAAGCACCTGAGCTAAAGACAGACAGTCATCTTTATTTACGATAGATAATATGTACTTGCCAAGTATTACTTGGATACAGTAAGCCAGTAGTGGAAAGCTCTCGTTTTACGTGGAAGTTGAGTTGCAGTTGTCGTTTCACGTGGAAATTCTAAGGTAAAATTAGACTAAAAGGTCGGACAAGCAGCACTAGCGTATGATATTGCAATTATTTAGGAGAATACTTAATGTTAAATAAATAAAGTCACACTAAGGAAACATATCCTTTTTCACTGTACCTACTACCTATCGTTCGTTATACATTGGCGGGATTGGCAGAAATACAACTGTAGGCTAAATGACGGAGCTTTAGTGTCATTAAGCCTGATAGCGTTTTGAGCGCAGCCACAAAGCAGGTCAGCTTCAAACAAAGCCGTGTTTGAGTTACCAAAACAAAACGTAACCCAATTTGCGATTCAGCCATAATTTGTGTAAAAAGCTTAGGGAATCGATGTTTTGTTATCCGTGTCGTTAATGTTAATTCCCCGTAAAAGGAAAAGCCGCTGGGACATGACGATCGTTTATGTGACATTAAAGGATGCGGACGGTTCTCGAGCCATATGTTGTCAGCAATTAGAGTTGTAATGTAAATAGCGTCAGGCAACAAGTGGGTCACCCAGGGCCGTGACCCCCTCCGCGCCCCGCGCTCTAGCGATAGCGGGTCATGAACACCGCCTGTTCATGACCTACTTTATCTTTTAAATCTGCCGTTACCTACGCCGACTACGATCGTAATATCTTCGGCACAGGTACCAATAACTTTGATGTGTTTTTAAACTTTGATTACTTTTCTTCCAACTTCGTGGTCGGAGTGCTATGAGGGTAACAAGACTCCATTAGTTAGCTATGTAATATATATCTATCTCTAAAAAGTTCCTAAATATTTTGATATGATTCTTGTCGTGAAATAAACTTTAAAACGACATTGAATAAACAGTTGTCTGATTTTAAGAGAAGCTTCATCAATACAACGGGGTTTCGTTATCACTTACTCAAGTATGTTAATTTACTGTTTGTGTTTTTTCCTCTATAAACCCTTTTGTTTGGTAACTGAGTTCGAGTTTTTAAGTTAAACTTGTGTTGAGCTACAGTGTCTTGAATTAAAAGTGTTTTTTTTTTAAATAAGTGAATTATTCGTCGAATTACATTATTATAAGATTTATAAGCGTAGTTTTTAGGAGATTGAGAGTAGATTTGTGGGTACGCAAACTACAGTGAAACTATCTAAACGCTCCTATATTATGAAGAGATTACGAAGGGCGAGAGTTGGAAATACATAGATTGAGATTTGGAAGATTGAACAGAACTGTTTTTTCTATTTTATTTTGTACCCCTTCCAGAATCTCTTTCTCGGCAAAGCCTCAATAAGCGCGGTTGCAAATTTGATTTATAATTTAACCGTAGGGCAAGTCACGAACGCTTGGTGGCAAATTCAATAACGTCAGGAGCGCGGGCAGCGCTGGCGAGCGGCGTACGCGCTCCCTGAGGGCAGCGAGGCAGAGGCCTCGAGGCAGCTCTAATATTCATGAGACTCTAACTACGAGAGGCCAGTTTAATTGTATAAGTACCAACATGATTGTATTTTCTTGGAAAAAAAAACATTTTTTTAATAAACAAATTTTTAATACATGATATTATAAGACATTCTTACACAATTTGACTGAGTCGCACGGTAAACTCAAGAAGGCTTGTGTTGTGGGTGCCCAGATGACGATATACTAATAACTACATACATAGAAAACATCAGGAACAAATCTCAGTGTTGATGTATCACACAAATAAATAAAATACCCTTTCCGGGATTCAAACCCAGGACCGCGGCTTACCAGGCATCAGGACCACGACCCGCCTATTGTACAAAACAAGAAAAAACCAGTTGATTTCGCCTTACCGTTTTGCAAGTGGTTTTAGGAGCAACCGGTACCCCCGAGACCCCCATTATCTCGGAACGGCTATAGTTTCCTTTCCTTCCGCGGCGCGACTCGCCGCCCTTTACGAGTACAACGTCCGCTTGGAGTTAGCTTTGTTCAAGGCTTACAAGGTTCCTTCCGCTGAACAGAAAATGGCTTTTTTGACATTTACGTAAAATATAGCGAGTTCATTATTTCAAGGTTTGTAATTAATTTATAGATTTTCTTTTTTATTTCTAATATAAGAAGTTAAGGAACAAAACATTATTAATCCCGGTATTATTTTGCATTCGCCAGCTAATAATAGCTACTTCACGGAGGTGACAAAGGAGGAAAACAATATGTGTACAGAGGGTTGTGACATTCTCAATACACCCTTTCAGCAACGTTATTGAACGAGTGGAGTAGACACGACTCGAACCAACAGCCAAACGGCAGTGGAGTTCGGGAGACGGCAATATTGATTTCCCCTTCTGATGTATTTCAGACTCCATCTGTTGCTCTCCATAAAATTTACGATAGTATTACTGAGTCGTTATTTTTGTATGAAGAGTTTTATCGCTCCGTGGCGACGCTTCCCGCGACACGACTTTTTCTTTGACGCGTTGTGACTTTTATTTTCGATGGAGCTTTTTACAGCTGTTTTGGTACGAATATTTGTTTAGAAGTATGTTAAGCCGTTAAGAATATTTGTTTAGAAATATGTTAAGAATATGTTTAATCTAAAGTTAAAATAAGCAATTTAAGTACATGGTTACACAAATCTTTGCCTACAACAAAACTATGTACGTATGTAGATTGGTGTACGATTTCATCATAATAATCATTTATTAAAAAAACCGTAATCCAAAATAATTATCATCCTCACGCAAGTTTAGTTCAAACTTATATTTATAAACTACAAAAAACATGAAAACTATAGCTATCTATACTTGTACATAGTATTTCAAGACCCAAAGGAAACATTACCATCCAATCAATATATATACAAATGTTATGTATGCTCCTCATCTAATACACCCACTACATTTCCCGAGGCGTCAACGAAGGTCTGTTTTTATTTAATATTAACAAATCAAACTAGGCAGTAGTTACTTAAAAATTATTTAGATTATGGAAGATATTTACGACAGAATCTTGTATTTTCAGATGGTGGCGACGGAGGACACAGCAAACACGGTGCCGGGGCAGATTGAGGCGCCCGGCACCTTCGGCAAGCTGCGGCAGACGCTCTCCTCCAGTCTACTCACGGCTCAGGACAGAGGTACGACTAGCGAGGCAACTCACCAAACACGGGGCCGGGCTAGATCCTGGCACTCTCCTCCAGTCTACACTGAGAGAAATTTGCATTGTGAATTTAACAAGTTCGACTTGTTGCGGTTTATCCGTTTGAATCAGCCAAACGTATGTTTAAAACAATATGTGTCAGGTTGTTTTTATAAAATCGACTTGTTGATTCAAATATATTGCCGATTCAAATGACAAGTAGCTTGTTGTTTGAACCAAAGAGCACGTAGGCGCTATTTTAACCAAAAAACTTGTTGAACGAACATGAAAACTGGTTGTATTTTCTCTCAGTGTACTCACGGCCCAGGACAGGAACGAGTACCGAGCCAGCTCAACACGGTGCCTCGATCTGCCTGGCACCGTTCTCACGGCCAACCTGCTCAAAAAGACAAAGACACGAGTAGTGAGGAGGTAGCTCACCAATTAATAAAATAAATTAATAGGTAGGGCACAATCTTACACAAATCACTGAGCCTCAAACTAAGCAAAGCTTGTAATATTAGGTACTTACTACTAGACACGTACTAGATGTCGAAATCGACCTACAAATAAATGAATAGATACAATGCAACGTATAATATGTCATGCAGAAAACACTTGTGACTAGGAACAAATTTAATATTTGTGTTTTGCACTTACCTAGATTTAAACCCAGGATCAGGGGCTTCATATCCACAGGGAGAGATTGATCTTTATTTACATCCTTAAGATGATGTCATTGATGTCCCATGCAATCTTACTTATTATTACGTATAACCCTATCATTATCAGGGACCTTCAGTACAGTCACAATCATTGCAACAAATAACTTCGTGGAAATCTTCTTCCAATTCTTAAAAATATTTTCTTAAATACAAAACCTAAAAGTAATCAAACCCAACAAGAAATCTCTTTGTTATCCCGGCTGAGAAAGTTGCGTTGTAAATTGCTTGAGCTTATCCCACGTTCTATTTTGTTAACATATCATTGCAGTAAAATAATATGTTCTTAGGATATCGTACTTGAACGTAATTTACGATTTTTTACGAGAAAAACATAATAACAACAATGTAATGCCAAAGGTAAATTAATAGAATAGGTATTTGTTAAAGTTAGCTCTGAACTTGATAAATAGCTTCAGGCACAACTTGCATGATATTACATATTATAGATGTTCACTTGGTTATAGATATACGCGCGAGGTAGGTGCTTACAATATTGCTGTCGCTACGTCTCCGGAGAAGCTTCAGAGTATGGTAGACAAATTCAATGCGGCGTGCAGACTCTTTTCTATGTCCATTAACGTCAAAAAGACAGTCATAATGGCTCAAGGCACAAATCGAGACCCAACCATACAGTTGGATGATCTGCCTCTGGAGGTTGTTGAAAGTTTCTGCTACCTGGGTTCAACCGTGACCAATAATCTGTCACTGGATGCAGAGATTAACATCCGTATTGGTAAGGCATCCACGATGTTTGGGAGGCTCAGTACAAGAGTATGGGACAATAAACATCTTACAGTAAACACGAAGGTGATTGTTTATCAAACATGTATTTTGTCCATGCTCTTGTACGGTTCTGAAACTTGGACGTCGTATGCTAAACAGGAGAGAAAATTAAACAACTTCCATATGCGCTGTCTTCGACGCATTTTAAACATCTCATGGAAGGATCGAGTCACAAACGAGAGGGTACTTAGCATCGCACGTTTACCCAGCATCGCAGCAGTCTTAAAACAGAGACGTCTGCGGTGGTTGGGACACGTGCATAGGATGGAGCCCTCTCGTTTGCCACGTAAGACTCTCCTGAGTGAAATAGCGCACGGGAAACGACCGGTTGGGAGACCAATGCTTCGTTTCAAGGATAGTGCGAAACGAGACATGTTATCCTTCCGGATCGATCCCAGCGCTTGGGAAAAGGAGGCAGAAGACCGCGACCACTGGAGGAAAACCCTGGGCCACGGAGTTGCTGCTCACGATGAAGCATGGTTCAACCTCCTTCACACTAGGCGAAAACTGAGACACCAACGCGCTGATTTACCACCTTCGTCATCTAGCATGATATTCTCCTGCCAGTTGTGCGGCCGCGGCTGCCGTTCTCGCATCGGACCTACCAGTCATTTGCGTAAATGCCGCAATCTTACGGACGCTGCTTAATACATCATAATAATTGATGTCAAAGGCCCATGATGATGATGAGGTGCTTACATAAAATTAATAATTGTGGGCGGCTACAAGAAGAATAGTAGAAGGTTATCTGGATTCTAAATATAATTCTTAACTAAAATTAATATTTATTTTAATTAAGAATTATATTTAATTTTAATTAAGAATATATTTAATTAAACTCATAGTAAAACTTACCGACGTACATTTCACACACGTGTGTCACGTTCCGACTCTTGTTTCTGTGTTCCTTTTCCGCTATCGTTACATTACATTATACATAATGTAAACATGTAATTATAATGTATTTAAATAGAGGAACATCACGATTTAAAGACATTGTAGTCGTAACATATATAATTATACCCACCGCTGCAGAAACATGCGTAACTTGCGTAAGTCCAAAATGTGCTCGGTATTATTCCGCAAACAATATCCGTTTAGCAAACAGATGAGTGAAATTGTAAATAGTACGAGCCCAAATTCCATCACTAATTCCGAAACTTGAATTTTCCGTTTGCAAAGTCTTTGAAGCTTAGTCGAACTGAAACTCGGCGTAACAATTATAACGCAAAGAGCATTGTTAATTAGAACCGCCCAAACTCCGTTATTGTCCGAAACAAAATTATCTCCTGTAATAAAGGAATTCTCTTCAGTTGTTCCCAATTCATTTGCTTATGCCTACTCAGGGTGCCATCGCTCGCCGGTCTGATATAACTAAATATCATTAATTTTAAATGGAAAGATGAAGATTTATTTTTCACTGAGGTTTGTTTTACTAATTGTCTTTTGTAATTATTTTATTACTCTGATATGATATTAGTTACTTGAAACAAAATAATATTATTAAGAAATAGGCCACGAAAAATATACGCTAGCACTAAACACCTGCCTGATAAATTCATTTTTAAAGGTCACGTTCCTCTTTTGACCCACGTAATCCCCTGGAAATTTGACAAAGGTAGGTGACAAGCGAAACACATGTAACATATGTGCTCTTATCGCGATAGGTGTAAATTCTGTAGCGAAAGCTGCCGGGGTATGTGTTGGAGTAGATGGAGTAAAGTTTCACACTTGACTAGTTTAACCCTTATTTACGCGTCTCTATGGACTCGCAGTGCGATTATTTCATTCCGCGGGTAAACTACTGCTATGAACTCACAACTTATTTACGCTAAATGAAAACCTTTCTACTGTAGTATTTCTGGACGCTCTATATAATTTTTAACCGACTTCTTTACTGAAAATAAAGAAGAAAGAGGTTATATATTCGGGTTCATTTTATGTATGTTACCTGATTACTCCGAGTCCCTTGGTCCGATTTCAATAAATCTTTTTCAGTACAGATGGTGTATTTTTTACGCACTAGTACGAGAAGTGGTTCATTATATAACAGGTCGAAACTTCGGAGGCTCATCTGTACTGAAAAACGTCGTACGATGCACGTGCAAAAAGGAAATTCGTAACTCGTGTCGATTTAAAACACTCCCTTCGGTCGTGTTTTAATTTATCGCCACTCGTTTCGAACTTCCTTTTTTACGCACTTGTATCGTAATGTACTATTTTTGTTTGAAAGGAGCTACCTCCAAGGTAGTCCTATATTAATCTGGAGCTGTTCTGATGATGGGATCCATGAAGTGTTGAGGGAACTAAATTATACATATTATTATTTAAAATTTATATCAGTGTGGGTTGAAAGGTTAGGTACTTGATAGGGTAGTCTTGAGAAATATATGCGATTCCTAGTTCTAGTAATTAAACGTTTGAGGGCGCTGTTAGTTTTCGTTCTAGTTCTATACAGTGACACTACTTTTCATATTCTGACGTTAAGAAGTAGAGACTCTTATGTTAAGACTTTGTATACATATGATAATATGTAGGTATACGAGTTGATACTCTAGCTTTAGAGCTAATACTCTTGTGAAGTTCATCAAGCTTACGCTCGCCCCAATAGCGGGTCAATTCCATCATACTTCGCGTGAATTTGGGACAATAACGTGCAGTATTTGACAGCAACTCAGAAAAGTTCGCGCAGGAATTTATGAGCATTTCTCAATATTCACATAGCGGGATATGACGGCGAGCGCTCTTTGTTGTTGGCGAATTCCTCGCGGCTCACCTCCGCGCCAGCGCCACCTAGACACAAACTGCGGACTTATTTGAATTCCCCTCGTTTCATTATAATTCAGAAATTCAACACAATATGCCGAATTTAATTCAAATGACGGTGAATTTATGTGGCTTTAATTCACTTAATTCGTTCACCAATTTCTTGTTGACTTATATATGTGTGTAAATCTAAAGAAATATCTGACAAATATCTACTTGTACCTAAAATTTAGGTACGAGTACTAACGACACTTCGTTGCGTACTTAATCAGTAATCATGATAAAGATTTAGACGAATTGCAACCGGCGACTGCCCGCCAACTGCAACGCCGGCGTGCGGCCCTGTCTCCGTAGTTTTGAGTGAAATTCATACGGCTACTATGAAATTCCAATTTGTAATTAAAACCGTTTCATATTCCGAGTGTAACAAAGAGACAAAGGGCGAGCGACTACATCACTGAACAAGTGAACATCGGGATCGAGACCAAATGTTTCGCGCTTTATGTTTTTGTTCTAGTTCATATCTGAAGCATTAAAAATTGTTGCACTTAAGTAAATACTTTTACGAAGCAAGTTATAAACTCGGACCATTTTATGTCATAAAGCTCTCTCTGAAACTTGTTAAATGATAAGAGTAAAGTTTGTTAATTTCCCATAAAATGTTAACAAACTTGCTTACATAGTTTCACAAGCGCAAAAATGTAACTACGAGTATTTGACAAGTACTTGGTTGGTTATGTATTTGGTGTGAAAATATAAAACAATTTATTTCAAATTATTCATTATCTATTTAATTTATTTAGTCTACGAGTATAGTGCTACGAAACGACGTCAAAAATACGCTACGCCGTAGCGGCAGCTACGCTTCGTCTAAATAGCCATAATGTGGTTACTACTTAATTAGAGTCACTTTTTTGATTTTACAACCGACAAGCTGCTGAAAAGCTAAAAATAAGTAAATATTGTAAGAATAATCTGCCTACACTTTCATATATAGTCACTTCCTCCCTTGCAACCATCCGTGTAATAGTTCCAGGGAATTATAATCCTCCTGATCACTAGGACTCTATACATATACATCAAATATAATGTAAGTACATTTATATTTGATACATTCGCTGTTTAGGCTTAAAGCAAAAAAAGTTCAGAGAACAGAATTAACTTTCACATTTATAATGACTGTTATTCTCAGAATTTGTGAATATTCTGAAATGTTTTTATTCAATTGAAAGCTGCGAAAAATGTACCTAATAGAATGACCGATTTATATTTACAACGTTTGATTTGGGTCAGCAATTATCCAAATGAATAATAACATGCTCTCAGACACAAATCACATGCAAATGTTTTAATTAAATTAATGACAATTCAATTGTTTGTAGCAGTGTAATCTAAAAACATGCACGAGGAATTATAATATAATATGCATACGAGGGTCATGCCAAAAGAAATCAGATACTCAAAATTTACATACTTTATTCTTTATTACAGCTATCTATTTTTTCGAAGTATTCACCGTGAACACGTATACACGTTTTCATCCGTCTAAACCACTTAGAAAATACCGATGACCACTCTTCTTTAGACACCTCAGAAATTTCGTAATTATACGCAGCCAACGCATCTTCTTTGTTCTCAAATCGCCTTCCTTTTAATTTTTCTTTAATTTTAGGGAAAAGATAAAAAATCACAGGGGGCTAGGTCAGGGGAATATGGGGGGTGGGGCAGAATAGTCACGTTTTTTGAGCTGAAATAGTCAAGTGTTCTAGCGGAAGTGTGCGGGGCAGCGTTGTCGTGGTGCCAGAGCAGGTGCCGGGTTCCTGACTTCGGCCGCTTGTCACACCAAGCTGACAGTACTCTTGGGGCACAAACTGTCACATACCATTCTGAATTAACTGTCTTTTGATCTTCTAGCACTATTGTAGCAATATGTCCCGTCTTGCAGAAAAATGAGGCAACCATTTGTTTTTGTGTGCTTCGGGTTCGGCGACATTTTGTTGGCGTCGGCTCATCTTCAAAACACCATACTGTGGACTGTCGCTTTGTTTCGGGATCGTAGTTATATAGCCATGTTTCGTCACCTGTAAGTATATCATATACGTTTTTGTTCTCGCCTGCGTCGAATTTATCTATCATAAATTTGCACCAATCCACGCGACGGTCTTTCTGTAAATCGGTGAGCTTGTGCAGCACCCATCTTGAACAACGCTTATGAAGAGACAGTTTACTATGAATTATAGTTTGCAATGCTGCTGATCCAATGCCCAGTTCACGCTCGAGCTCTACATATGTAATTCGTCGGTTCACACGAATATTTTTTTCCACAGTCTTTACATTTTCTTCAGTGACTGCGGTTGGCAGCCGTCCGGTCTTCGCCTCATCTTCAAAGCTCTCCCGTCCTCTTTTAAATTCAGCAAACAAATTGAAAACAGTTGCACGTGAACACGCAGACTCTCTAAAAGTCGAGACTAAAAGTTCAAAACACTCTTGAGGTGTTAAACCTTTTTTAAAGTCATAATATATCATAACACGAAAATCACGTCGAGTAAGCTCCATTGTTGCGGAAAATTCCCGCCAAAATTATTTAGAAAAAAAATAATTAAAAAACCGGCCAAGAGCGTGTCGGGCCACGCTCAGTGTAGGGTTCCGTAAGTATTTTTTCTCGAAAACTTCAACCTATCAAGTTCAAAACAATTTTCCTAGTTCTACTTTTGTGATTTTTTTCATATTTTTTAAACATATGGTTCATAAGCAGATAACCTCTGACCTTATTCACATTATATCACACGGTGTAAAAAAATAAGCTCCACTTTACATGGCCAGTAAAACATTTTTTTCATTTTTTATTTTTGCAAATGACCATGGAGTATCTAACTTACTTTATCCGGCGGATGACGGACGGACAGACGTACGGACGGACGGACGGACGGACAGACAGACATGGCGAAACTATAAGGGTTCCTAGTTGACTACGGAACCCTAAAAAGGAATCCTAAGAATTTCCAAGTGTTCCATTTTTAAATTTATAAGCAGATAACCTACCTTTACATTGGTGTATAACTGGCCAGTATCAATCAAATGACCATGGAGTATCTAACTTCTTTTGGCATGACCCTCGTACGGTACGAGATACCGTTAAATAATATCAATTTTTTATGTTTATTTTATTGTCACTTTTTTATGGCTTTGCTACTTAATCGAGCTTGAGCCTAAAACAAGCAATATGAATATGTAGACATAATGTAAAACATATTTATAATTCTTACTTTAGGGACTATATCGATAATCACATAAATTTAATACTATATGGGCGGAGCCGTGGACATAGGCAGTCGAATATTTCGCGTTTAGCCTGAAAAACCTAAGCATTCCGTACTTATTTCTAACAAGCAGAAAAGTCTGCTCACGATACTACTAATTTTTATATTAAGGAAAAATAAACGAGGCTTCAAGTCCCTCCGGAAGCGTAAATTTTCCTTCAATAAAAAATTCCATATCTACCTTCTTATGAAGTTTTTTAAATAATGTTTCTTTTCTGTCTATAATATCCTAAACTAATGCGTAATAATTTCTCACCACTATGTCCTAGGTGGAATATGTAGAAAGCATATAATGTAAAACAATGTCAATGATCACACCACCCACTCCATCCTGTAGAGCCACAATAATAAATAATGAGATAGTCTCAAAGATTACACAACTAAATCCAAAAGCCCAATAAAACGCCGTGTCTCCGCTCAAGTTTTATACAGAGACGAGAGGAATGTAATGAAGTCGGAATGTATTGAATAAATTAGGCTAATTGCCTTTTTATTTCAGAATTTTAATATTGAGTTCCGCAAAGCATCTCGTGGCTGTCTTATTAATTTATTCGGCAACCGACAAGGTTTTGCAATTTTCTATTCAATTCGGCTTTCGTAGTAAATTAGGTATTGTAATTTAAGTCAATTTTGCGGTTTTAACGGCCGCGGCACTTAATTCTATTTAACTAGGTGTTTGTTTTGGTAAATTATAGGCTTACGAGAACATTCTGAGGAAAGGGTAACTGCAGCTTTGCTGCTAAACATCTAATTAGTGGTTTTCCATTCTTGTCGTGTTTCTAACACTAGAGTAGGTAACACTGGAGCTACAAGTAATGCCCTTAATATGACGCTGTAAACTAAAAGTAGTGAAAGTCTGAAATACTGAGAAGAGGCAGATAGGTAACATATATACAGTGAGTTACCAACAAGTGTTTTTTTTAAAGTAGCGTAATCTTACATAGTTATTTAATTTAACCATGCCCTTAATTTAATTAATAACTAAAAATTTTGACTTTATAAACTTTCTAACAATTTTTTTATTGCCAGCAATGTATAGCACACACACTTTTGTCAAGGGAGCGCAATGACAGCTCATAAGAGTCATAAGTATGAGCGATGTGAGTAATGACAATTAAGAAGTTCACGCGTTACATTGAATGTTGGGATTTCGGAAAAAAAAATTCAGTTATTTTTAATAACTAAGATTTACTGATTTGCACAAACGATTGCTAACTGACTGTATTATTATTGGTTTTAATAAAGGTCCGGGTGGTGGTAACACACTGTATAATATTTTTTTACCTAAAATTATTTTTTGTGTTGCAGTTACAACCAAACTGGGCCCGAGGCAGGTCGAGCCCGTAGCGGAGCCGGCGCCTGCGCCGCCGCCCGCGCAACCACCGCCTGCGCCTGCGGTTAAAACTGAACGGTAAGCCATATAAATTAATCAATTTGTGGTACTCGTACGTACCTATAATATAAATATGTACAATTTACATCCAGTTTTTTTAACAATCACCGCTTAGATATTTTATTTATAAATATTGTAACTGCCTGTCCGGATTTGATATACCTATTCAGTAAATTCTCTTGGTTCAGAGGTTAGGTGGTAACACTAATAACACCGGTAGTTTAGGACATACCAACACGGTAAGGTAAGGGTATGCGTCCACGGGCGACTTTGTCGACGTAACTTTGGACATGGGCTAGTATGATTTTTTCATAGAAACACATCCAAGAGACGCAAAGGCAAATGGGTTAGGGGAAGGTTGCGATCATTGGACCAGCGCCTTGATTGGACCACTTAAATATTTCGAAATCTAATCGTGCTAGACGGAATCCAGTAAGGTACAAGGTGACCTTAAGACTCACCTTGGGCCACCCTGTAACCTCAGTCGCGCCTCGCTTCCCGGTAAAGAGAGGCGCGTCCAAGTGTGTTTCGAGCGCCGTTGAAGTTAAATGACGCGACGGAATAAAATCACGAGATACTCTCGTATTTATACAAATACATTTGCAATTGAATTTGTGTGTTGACGCATAATGCTTAAACATTTATTAATGAGCAAATTTAAAACAACAGTTTCCAGCCATTTGTTTTCTCTATTTTTTTAATAATTTTATTTCTGATATGCTACCTAGTTGCTATCAATGGACCACCTGTAGGTTCTATCATCGGACCGGTCCAATCATGGCAACTTTTTTTTTATTATTAATAGTACTTCAGCCGTGCGCAAATAGACAGTATGTAAGAAAAAACTAGTACATATGAAAATAATATATATAGAGGTATATATTTTGATTGTAAAATTTGAATAAAAAATATTTCATTACAAAATTTATTTTTTGTCTATTTCTATAAGTTTCCTTGATTGGACCATTGGTCTAAATTTCCTAACGGCCCGGCCACGACATTGGTCTAAGCGCGACAGCGGTGAGCGACGGCCATACGTTAGAGCGAGACACAGCGATGGGACTTTTCATTCGCACGTATGGCTGCCGCTCACCGCTGTCGCGCTTAGACCAATGTCGTGGCCGGGCCGTAAGTCCATTGATCGCGACTTTGTGGTCCAATGAAGGCGACTCTGGTCCAAAGGACGCAACAGCTTATGAAAACCTTTTCATGATTTTTCTCCAAATTTATTATACTTTTTATTAGATGTCTGACTTTTTTTATATAGATGTCAAGAATCAAAACTTCTCAAACTAGTTTTTTTTTGACGTAGAGTCTATAAATTATAGAGCAGCGAAGTTAAGTAGCCCAATGATAGCTACCTTTCCCTAATTAGTCTTATCGTATGACAATTTTAGAATGACAATCTGAATGATTTGATATTGGATTGATAATGCATTCTGCAGTTTCTTAAATTAATTTTTAGGTGGTGCTATAGTTCACAATACTATACGTACCTAACCAGATCTTAGACCATGCATTAAATATTCGTACCTCATCAAATATAGGTTTTATCTTACCTTTTTTTTCTCTTGCATCAAATAATAAAATAGTAAATTCTGTATTCGCCCAAGTACTCGATCGTTTGGTTACGAGCGTTCGTTGATTGTAGGGCCCTTGTTCACAAAACGCTTCGTTGTTCATATCGTCGCTCACAGCACTTCGTGACGAGTCCGGAATTCACAATGTTTTCATTTGTAACTCATCGAAACAACGGATACAAAAGGGGAGCTATCTCTTGAATTTCAAATAAATACCCTGATCATGCAAAGTATTTGATAAATGGGATGTAATAGTAATACATAGGTACGTCACTAAGGTCCACTTACACATTCCACGCTTAACTAACTTGAAATGCACCGTTTCAAAACGGTTAAACTACTATATAAACGGTTAACTAGTTGACTGACCCTGGGACGTGTAAGTGTCTCATAGTTATTTGACAATCTAGAAGGAAATTATCAGTTTCATTCAACCCGATATTGTAGTCCGGCCTTATTTTTTTTTAATACTACAAAGAAGTTAAAACACTAGAATTTATCACATATTCACTCTTGTCTTACAACGTTTTAGAGTAGGGAGAGTCCCAGAATGTAAAAGAATACACTCAAAAATAATTATTAATACAGTACATGTACATGTAAATGTTTATTTTTTATTTTTTACTTACCTACATACTTTTCCATGGCGACTTTTAACTTTATTTTATATAAATTAACATTAATGTAGGTATATTTTTTAGATAATAAGATCGTTGACATTTGGATTTATTTGATGAAGTTATTTCTTAACTTATTATTTTCGTTTTCAATATGTATTTCTTTTTATCATACCAAAGACATATGTAACTCCGTATAGACAGCTAAAGTCTAAGAAAAAATACAGCAGCTAAGCAACAGCTAAAGTCTACCTCAAAACCATACAAAAAAAGTTACGGTGACCTAGATGGCGATATACCTTTGGGAGACGCTCGGCTAGATGGCGCTAATATTAATATTTAACATTTTAACACATATCAAGCTAAGAATATAGACCAAATTGCCAAAACTGAGATTCAAAAGTTTTAAGCCTGTGTCGACTGGTGAGAGATAGCAGTCTATGCACTGTGATTACACATTTTACTTTGACTGTAACTCTCTATAATACTCGATCCTCTTTGATTATACTGACATTTTGACCTAGGTTAGCCCTAGCAATTTATACACTGACATTTGTTTTTTATTGTAGGTATATATGACATTGTTTTTATTTTTAATGATTTTATTTGTATGTTCTGTTTTAATTAAGTATAATTTTACGTTGAAGATCTTTTAGTGAAAGCCTTTATTTTATAATTGTGTGAAATACTGTGTTCTTTTTCTTAAAGGGCCCCATATATTTCACGACTGTTGTCTCACCGACCAGACTCTACTGAAACACGGTGTTTAACATGTTCAACGTACTAGTTAGTAGTTGCATAGTGTACTTATTATGTGGTGTCTTAGAGTAATGAAACGAACATTATTTTGAATGGCGATTGCAGGGAAGCGGGCAAGGCGCCGTCGCGGGCGGGAGCGTGCCGCGTGTGCCTGAAGGCGCTGAAGCCGGGCGAGGTGTTCCACACGTGCAACGGCTGCCAGCACCGCGTGTGCGAGGACTGCTCCTCCTACTCCAAGCCGGCTGAGAACGAGGAGGCGGTGAGTATCTGATCTGTCAGATAACGTATAGACGTCCGAAATAGAACACCAGTTTTTTCCGCACTGAATCAGTCTGGTAGCTTAACAATATCAGTGTGCCACATTTCATCAAATTCCGAGGTCACCATTTGGTATTATAACAGATTTTTACTAATCGTTTTTCAGTTACGGAAAACAATAATAAATATACCGATCTAAACTTAGTATTAAAGGCCTTTCCGCTCAGGAAAGTCAGATATGGTTGTCGCTTTCGCGAAAATATGCGCCAATTATTGGAATTGCCGCCAAGCCTCCTCCTTCTATGAGTCATGGTAAAAGTTATACTTTCAACTATTTTTTTTTTGATGGCAGAACTCATGGCGGTGCTCCGTATGTCGGCGTAAAGCTGCTCCACGGTTACCACCCGCAGCACAAGACAGCACGGACTCGCTACTAGACGTGCCAGTGCTGGATTCCTTACAACGGCGACATTCCGAAGCTCGACTGGGCGGTGGCACCTCAAGTACGGGCCTCGCGCCCCCACGCTCCCCTGAGCTACGCCGACACTCAGACGTCTCTCCGGCCTCGCTAAAAGAACTAGAAAAGGTAATGTTTGAAACGTTTATAACACCCACGCGTTCTTGTCGCAACTGGCGCGACTCCATTAATATGTCACGTTTGATGTGTGAAACCCCGAGACTTGAGTCACGTAACTTGAGCATTTCACACCTTCCTGAATTTAGTAAGGTACGACAGGGTTGCCGCTATAAATGATAAATGATGGCGATATCTTCATCTTTATTCTACGCTTTGCTGCATCTGGGTATCGTCAGCTACACAAATATAAGCTCTTTACTAATAAGTACCTGTTTAAAAAATGCATTATTAATTTATTAAGTACGGCAAGATGTCAAAATTGTCAAGTAATTCTCAAAAGAGAAGTAAAAGCTTAGGTTTCCAGGCGGTTTATTAAAAATACTTCTATAATTTTGTTGACCAGCGTACACACATGACATGTCCCAATTTTATTAATGTTTCAGGATAAATGGTTTGAAGTATATTACTCCCGTCAAAAGATTTATTTTCCCCTAAAACATCACGTAACATGCGGTAAACTTAATAAACTCCACATATTGTACAAATTGCCTGAATGCGTCATAATTTCCCCTGCTTGGGTGGAACATGTGTGCCATTTGAGTGAATTTACTTAGTAGCCGACGTTGTGTGCCTAAATGTTTGATAACTGAATTTTCCTCAATTCGAACAAAAATAACATATAATCCGACACACTTTTAGGTAAAACGTGGAAGCCTGATGTATTTCTGATTTCGAGTAAATGTCGTTGGAAAAAAGGAAATTCCACGCAATATCAATCTGCTCAAAAGCGTTACAGATAGTGACATAGATAACGCGCGACATATCTTTCAAAATAGATAGGTACGTATTGTTAGGTTTGTGCGTGAACATTTGCTTCCAATACTTGACCTGCTGTCGTGATAAAATGTAACTACCTATTTTTTGTCCACGAAAGGGGAAAGCGTCAAAGAGGAATCTTTTTTGAGGGGACATTCCCTCATCTCCGCAATCATGTTTCTGTCTATTATTGTAACCTCCGTCAATCGCCTGTCATACAAAATCAAAACTTTCGTTTTATTTACCCTTGCAAATAAATAAGGTTATGTCGGTATACCTACTCTTGTACTTTGATATGTCGGATGGCTACAAAACGAAGAAAATTATTATTTGTTTTACAAGGATGCACTACACATTAGTTTACTTTGCCCCACGTGTGGATAAAATGTGACTGTCATCAGTTTATGAACAATCTAATCAATTAGTATCTTAGTAAGACTCTGGTAGTAGGTACAAGATGGTACTAGTATATAGGCATATCAAAGCACTTCTAAAAATATACATTTTTGTGTTTCATTCATTTCAATATTTTCGTGTATGAGTAACCACGCTGCCGTTGCGGCAGTTAAAGGGCGGCGGCACAGCGACGCCAGCGAACGAGTCGCGGCGGCCCAGCACCGTGACGCCGGCGCGGCGACGGTCCATGCGCGTGCCCGCCGCGCGCCAGCGCAGCGTCGACGACGACAAGCAGGACTCGCCGGCGCACGCGCCCGCTCTCGTCGCGCCGCCACCGATGTCTAGGAGGTAACAGAACCGAACGGGTTTAGATTTAAAAATAAAAAGTACCTCATATCCCGAGTAACTGACATGACAGACCGATATCGTCCGGTGAACTGGTAATCTGTGGGCCCTTTTAAACACTTAAATACTGTACATCCCGTGAGATTTAAAAATGGCCTTCGGTTTTTGAGTAAAATCGTAATCATAAAATGTTCGTAAAATGGTAATTTTGTCTCTCCAAAATCCGAAGGCTCTTCTGAAAACTCACGCAGTACTCGAGTCGTAACGATCTGGCAATATGGCGCCACTAACACCGCTGCAGCAGTGGTCTAAAGGTAAGTAAACCACTAATGTAACCAGTTGATACCGAATGCATACTCGGGCCACGAAAAGCACGTTCTTAGAATTACAAGCATAACAGTACCTGTGAAAGAATTGCGACTGCCGAACTCGTCGGTGACCCCCCTTCGGTCGTTAACAAAACTTCCGGCCTAGGAAAAGTTGTTAGTCCAACAGTGTAGATGAGGGTGGTCCGCTAGTGCCACCAAAACAGATTTTGTTTCAACTCGGTTCGCTCATTTATTTGATATTGGTTTCAAATTACATCTCACGAAAAGAAGCTTCATCATCCTACATTGGGGGCACCCACACAGGAAACGTGTTAAAAATAAGTCTATCCATAATACCCGTAGGTATACTAAGACGCCCACAAATATTATCGTAATATTAAAGCAATTCCATACCATTAGAAATATTTGCAACGGCGGGCGAACCCACGCGTCACCGGAGTCGACATAATCGTGTTAATGGCGTGGAAAGGTACGAATGCAATTTCCTTTTTCAGCGCCGAGACTCCGTCAATAATATTAACCAATAGGTGCCGTCAGCTTCGTAATGCAAACATAATTTTCTACGGTGTCATATTCCTTTTATGTTATGTCACGTAAAATCAAATACGTGGAGTTAATTTCGTCATCATATCGTCAGGTACGTAGTAATTTAAACTAATTGTTACCACAAATTCAGATCTAAGTATATTGAGACGTGCGTAGGTACTACCCTATCACACGGCCTGTCAAAAGAAAAATTGTTTCTTTTTCATTTTGTGAGTGTTGGGTGCAAGTTGGGTATATATGCCCTGATATTGTGTAAGTATGGTATTTATGTAGGTATATGAGGTAAATCTATATTTATTGGTAACTTATAATTCTGTACCAACTTGCAAAAGATTTCTTAGCATTTTTATAAAATAACAGAGTATGTGCCTACATAGTCATTTGGACAGTCTACATATATTCACATTTATATGTTGTAATGTAGCTTTTCGGTGAAGGAAAACATCGTGAGGAAACCGGACTAATTCCAATAAGGCCTAGTTACCCGTCGGGTTGGAAGGTCTGATGGCAGTCGCTTTCGTAAAAACTAGTGCCTATGCCAAATATTGGGATTAGTTGTCAAAGCGGACCCCAGGCTCCCATGAGCCGTGGCAAATGCCGGGATATCGCAAGGAGGATGATGATGTTGTAATGTTACACAACTCATAATTAGTGTACGTACCTAATAAGCACAAAGCAACGTTCATTAATCAAATGCGATTCACATAACCGCGAACATGTTGACCCTTCTCACGAGCGCCCTACATATGCGACAGAGATAAAAACTTTTACAAGTATGTTTCCGGGTTCTGTTTAGGTTTCTACTTGTCATCATTTTGAACATTCTCGTTTGTAGCTGTAGAGACTGATTGATAGCTCACAACTTAACATGCGCATTATGGAATAGATGCTTTTTGCCCATCCAAAATCGGTACAACTGTAAAGAATGTTTATACAAGTTTTGTTTTATGCCCACAGAGCATCAGCAGTGGACGTGGTCGGCGGTACGGGAGCAGGATCGCGTCGCGGCTCCTACCGTACTGAAGACACCTCCGAATCCACGCCTTCGATCGCTGGACTTGCCGTTGACGAAGATCGACCCATCAGACGCCGCGGCAGTCAGCTGTAAGTCACAGCTAAATAGGATAGAGGAATAAAGAAGAACAATATAGGTACTTATATATATTTTTTTAAATTAATCAGCCCAGACATAGCTGCACTTCAACAAAGGACGGGGGCGCTAAGCGCAATGGCTGCTCTAGCTCGCAGTGGGGACCCCTCGGAAGCGCCAGGCCCGTCGGCCGCAGCCGTGGCGGCGGCCGCTGCGGCCGCGCGGCAAATGTCCGTCGATGCGGAGGCGATCAAGATCGTCATACACGACGTCGATGACCGCTCGCCGAGGCGAGTCTCGCTGCGTCGCGACCCTAATGACAAAAGATGTAAGTTTAAGTTTTCATGTAGTCCCGTGACGTATTTGTTTTAATTTTTATTAAAATAAAGGTATTTAAAATACAATCGGTAAACCATGGTAGTATCTTTAACCTGTTAAACGCTTAGAATTTTTCATTGAATATGCTCATGTCGATTTTTGTAGTACCTACGATGTTATACAAAGATTTGTCTTATTTATCAGCTATAGGTGAAATGAACTGGATATGAGATTTCTAATATCTGTCTGTATATCGGACTACGGCGGTTAAAGGGTTAACCCTCATATGCATGCGGCCTGTCAATTTTGATCATTGAAATAGTGACCTTGACATTTAAAGCAATAGATTAAAATTCCCACGCACGGATCCGTGTCTAAGCCTACGAGGGGTTAATTAGCAGAGATCGGAATTTTGTGCGTCATCTCATACTAAAAGTCATTAAAATGACGTAAGTCACTAAGAATGTCGCAAATCCGTCCGATCTCTGTTAATTAGAGACACGGACATGGTTGGGTGCAGTATATAACGTCCTACTTATAAAATGTTGTATAAGCAGCACGTGGTTTCGGCATGCGAGTCGTGGGCGGCAAACCCGACGCCACCGGCCGCCGGGAGGCCGTCATAGTGTGGACGGTCCCGGTGGACCCGCCGACGTGGCCGGCTTACAACAGGGTGACAAGGTATACCATGTGGATGTATTTTAAAGGAAAATATTATAAAATAATTCATTCTATTTTGTGTTCTCCTTTCACTCTCACTGGGACCGCAGATGTTTGTATTCTCATTCTATTTTTAAATAAATAGTACATTTCGATACAAGTGCGTAAAAAAGGAAATTCGGAACGAGTGTCGATAAATTAAAACACGACCGTGGGGAGTGTTTTAAATCGACACGAGTTACGAATTTCCTTTTCGCACGTGTATCGTACGACGTTTTTCAGTACAGATGGCCCTTTGAAGTTTCGCCCTGACAAGAAATGAACCACTTCTCGCACTACTGCGTTAAAAAAGCTCCTTCTGTACTGAAAAAAGTAATTTACTAGTACTGTTCAGTCATATATAAATGTATGCCAGAGTTCAGTCATATATTCACAAAAATATTTAATGTCTGTTGTTGAGTTGGAATTTATTGCTAATGTCGACTCCATTACTCGACATCATCCTATCGTGCGTTAAAAACTCCGATGCCTATTAATATATATAATAGCAAAGACATATATATACTCGATCCTCTTTGATAATAGTATGCTGTATAATATACATAACATTTATGGTTATTTAGTAGGTATTCCATTTCTCGTCATTGCGATATTTCCTGCACCTATTAAGCTCTTATAGATCTCTGTTTGGCCCAAAGGTTAGCTGGTAGAGAATGCCTTCTGGCATTAAGTTCGCCTTTTGTACATTTTTTTACTGTGCAATAAAGTTTAAATAAATAAATAATATAACAACTAGTGCGGGTAGTTCGAAAAACTCGTACAGCTAGAAGATGTTGATACAACTCCCAGCCAGTCTACCCGTGACCACGGACGTAATGTCATGTCCGAAACGTCGGGTTAAATATAAAACGTAAGTTTTACGCGATTAAGTCCCGTTTTAATTTAATAATATGAGTGAAGATCGTGTTAGTTTAAATCAATATATAACAACTAGGGTTCATTTTGCTTCAGATCAACATAAACCCTAGCTGATATGATGTGAATGTCTAGGTATTGGAATGGGGCGGCGTGCCGCTGACGGAGCGCAGTTTCGAAGAAGTGTGCTCCGTGCTGGAGCGCGGCGGCGACAACGTGGAGCTGCTGGTGGAGCCCGCGCCGCCGCAGGACGACGCCGCCACGCCGGCCGCGCACTCCACACAACACCACCATGCACTTTATGGTACATACATCCTTCCCTACTTGTATCGGGAACCATCACACCTACTGCACTTACTTCTCTGTATTGTATCCCATTCTTCGGATCATTATAATATTTAGGTACTTTCATATTTGATGCTAGAATAGTGCACCTACGGGAACAATTACCTACGTCCAATATATTTCTTTAAAAATCTTAGAATAGATATATCAACTTGATGGGGCATCATATTTATAAATACATCTATTTAATAGGCAATATCGTAAATACTGTAGAGAAATAGTTATTTGTTATACAAGGGGGCAAAGTTGTATTTTAACGCCGAGTGTGGAATTGAAAAACGAGCAAGTGAAAGGATTTTATAGTTGAACCACGAGCGAAGCGAGTGGTTCGAGAATAGAATCCTGAACTTGCGAGTTTTTTAACACACGAGAAGTAAAATACATTTGCACCCGAGTGTAACACAAAACTTTTATCCTCACTATAGCGAGGAAACTACAACGCAAAAAATGCGCTTATCACTGCTTCCAGTAGTTCCACAGGTGGTAAATCATCTTAATTACTAGATTCACCTACTTTTATCAATTTTAAAGCAGTTAATTTGACTTTATTCAAGGTCAAATTACTTTACCCACTAGTGGATAAAATGCGTTTTTACCCGCTGGTATTAAAGGACAAAACACGTGTTTCCGAGCTAGTGAGGGGAAAAGTTCTTTAAATAGGTTAGCGCTGATATTTTTTACACCGTGTATGTATAATCTTAATAGCACATTATATTACCTATAATATATGTAGAATAGATATTCAACATTACATACAGCAAAGCAACGCTTAAATCTCTTATTACATTTTTATAATCGAATAATCTTCTTGCATAATTTCTCTTTTTTCTCTACTGTCTTAAATTCTTACTTTACTCCGTCTTCAATATTTTCAGCTCAAATGTTTTATTTAATTGCACCACTATCTTTTTCAGTCTCTTCACAATTCTAACTTCACTTCACACTACCGCTACTCTTAGAAGACAACCTTAAAGGAAAACGTTTGCGTGTTATTGCAGCTAAACTCATTAGTGGTGTAATGCACATTGTTTTGGTTCACAGAACCGGATACCGACAAATCACCATCGTCGCCGACCCGAAGGAAATTGCCGAAAACCCCGGTATAATACCCATAGGCTTTAATTGTTACGATATGTGTTGTGAACCCATGAGACATTGAGCAGTTCCGCTCGTTCCTTCATGTACTTTAGTAGAGACTGTCACTCGGTGCCTACTCCTCTGCGCTTCTCGGATCATTCATTAAGACTCTTATCATGGTTTGCCCAAATTACCCTTTTTGTTTAAAGTTAGTGGATCATCTCGGTGCTGGATTAATTCTCAATACCGAGTATCTCAATCAAGTGGATTTAAACTAATTAGTACGAGATGATCCAATAACTAGGATTATGAGAAATCCACGAATGACGTTGTTATTGTACTGTGAGGAGGTGAGGTGTATTAGAAGTGATGTGTCTCCAGTCATGTTGTGCCATGTGAAGCGAGGAGTCGTATCGCGACCTATGCGCGGCCAGTGCTGACTATATACTTTCTTCTCTATCCAAATTGAGGCCTAAGGTAATAAAAATGTTGTTTGTTATATTACTCGGCACGGATCTTGCCGATTGAAATGATTAGCCTTCGGATTCATGTTGGATACAGATATGAAGTGCAGAGGCTGACTTCGTTGCTCTGCTGTGATACTGTAGCAAACATCTTCCACGTTAGCCTAGTTGTAAGATATTAGTGTTTCTATCTGCGACCGTAGATGTAATGTAACTTTATGATCCTTTTCCTGTTTAAGAAAAGGGTTACTTTGTTTGTTTACTTGAATGAAGTATAATTATATACCTACTTAAAATTAAACTTATTTGTTATCTATATTCGTTATCGTTTACATAATATTCCTAAGCGAAGTGTGTGAAAAAATACTACCTACTTATTTTCAGATTTTTATTTTTTCTAACACCTGACCAATATCATTAACTCGTCACCGGAGCTGGACGGATGTGATTTGTAGGGCCCGATCGGCAAAATGACCAACATAAATGATGTTCTACGTAAGTGTAGATAAAGTCTAACCAGTTTCAATATTCAATGGTAGAGTAGGGGAATCGAATCCCGGTAACAATTATCGTATCATACTTAGGTACTCGTGACTGACATTAGTGTGGATACATTTTGACACAGTATGTGTACCTACAGTTCTAGTGAACCTAGAAACGCTACCGCTTTCAGCTAACTAAAGCGTACACCTTCACAATTAATTCAAATATAATGGCACAAAACAAAAGGGCACGTCATAACCACTCTACAAAAAATATACGCACAACCAGTGGAAAGGATATAAGTGCAGCCAACAGACGCAAGAAACAATGCACCCGTACTGAAGTCGCGCCGCAGCGAGCGGCGAGCGAGGTGAGGCCCCGGCGCTCGCTATTGTGTTGTCTTCGACCCGCATCCACGACGCCGCACTCCTGTTTGTACCGTCTCATGTCTTGCGCATCGAGTTTGTCCGAGTCTTGCTGTTCAGTTAGCGTAGTGTATGCCGCACTTGCGTCCGAGACGCACGCAACGTCTAGTCTCGTAGCAGCTTGGAGTGGTGCTGCACGGTCCACGCACACCGCACTCGCCGGAACCCCTTGAGCGACAGGCGCGCGCCGACGGCGACGCTTCTGTGACGTCATGCGACTGACACTGCAGCGACACGTTGTACATACCGCTCAGTAGTTGACTGTCACGGCTCATTCCTTAACATCTGAGAACTGCATGAAGTGGCACAATGTGGATATTATGTGCATTGATCTAGTACTGAGCACAGTAAAAACGTGGAACTTCTATGTGTGATACAAATTTTGTAACAACCATACGCCGTATATGATAAGCAATCTCCATGTCTGTATTTCACTGCATATATTTTTATTTGTGTATGTAACTGCTTTAATTTACAGTTCCATTTCAACCAAATTATATGAACCTAAATTATTTACAGTAATATTCTGCATACGTTAGGGCGGTTAACTACAGCAACCAACAAAATTTCGTAATCAAAAATTTAACTTAAAAATGTAAGTTTGTGCTCTTATTTAGGTACATACCTAGTAGTTTCTGCTATAAATAGAGGTAAAGCTTCTAATATAGCATAGAAAACTAGCATTGCAATTCCTGCATAATTTTCACTATAGTTAATTAAATTGGGCAAAATAGGTTAAACTTGCTTCTAAATACAAACAACATCTGAACTTTACGAGAGTTTAGTTAGGCACTCTCCAAATTATCCCGCCGCAATATACTAGATATTCCTACCTGCAAGTTCCATTGTCGAATCCAAAACAAACACGCAAATATGTAGCGTAACGCTTTAGAGAGTTCCCCTCCCCATGCATAAATCCAACAAAAGCTTTGTAAAGTGTAAGTTTACAGTTTCAATTAGATTACAATTCATAACAATCAGGTCTAGAAATTGGTTTCGGGTCAATACATTTATCATACTCCAATAAATAATAGGAAAGTGCAGCTTATTAAAACGATATCAGCATGACCAACGCTTTCTGCATGGCGGATAAGATCGTCCGATTTTATTAATTACTTTATGTTAAAATAGAGATGCCTCAGCCCGAAGCATGTGACTTAATTGAAATATTTTGCAAGTGAGATGAGTTAAATATTTGCAAGTTATGATATGAACCCACAGATCGCGATGTGAATGTAATTGCTATGAATCGCACAGATTGAATGGGAATTTTGAGTTTGTCTCTCCTGACAGAGATTCGATACAATAGCTGACCATTGCTGCATGTTACTCGATCAAGGAATATGCATTTCCCGACCGCCGCAAGACTGAATTAGATATTGCATTCTTAGGTTTTGATAACAAATTTACGTACCCTTTTGATTTACCTTTATTTATTGTGCCTACAGTCATTCGTCAATTAATGTTTTGTAGATGTGTGCAAGTTATGAAAGCCGTATAGCAATGTGATCCAGTGCCAATAAAAATAAATGACTATTATTGTATTATTTTTAGTTATGGTTTTGAAATGAAATACTTAAATAGATTTAGAGTCATTGGGTTTATTGATCACATATCTATACCGCTGCAAGAAGTTAATATTCGGAGTTTATCAAGGCAATTTGATGCATAGGAGCAGGAGAGGGCCGAGCGCGCCCGCGAGCGGCCGGCGGCGCGCGCGCAGCTGCAGGTTTGGTTCGAGAGCGAGATGCGCAAGCTGGTGGTGGTGCTCATCGCGGCCGACGACCTGCCGCCGCGCGACCACACGCTCGGATACGGCGACGAGCCTGAAGCATTCGCCAGAATACGGCTTTTGCCATCGCTGTAAGATCATCTTGCTTTCCTCGTTTCTCCTTTTTCTCATCACATCGCCCATAACGTATTCATTTCGCATCAACATTATTAGACCGATCTCTAAATGCATCCAATTCCTAAAATCGTCGTCTTTATTATGTTCACAGTTTTATGTTTTTACTTTTAGTGAGAGCTGCCCACCGGTTGAAACAGACCCCGCATCCGCATCATGCAGTCCAGTTTGGAACGCTACTCTGGGTTTCGGCGGGCTGACGGCAGATCTCCTGGCAGGTCGAGCGCTCGAGCTCACGCTGTGGGACGCCTGCCCTGGAATCGATCCAGTTCTTATTGGAGAATGCACTGTGAGGCATAGCAATTGTAGCTGTAGACATTTTTATATTTTATTTGAATAAATAATAAACAATTTTTTACTAATAGTAATAAGTTTAATGATATTTTTACCCTAGCACTGCCTTATTGTTGGATTATAGTATAATACGATAATCTATTTTCGTTGCTCGAACTTTAAAAATGTAGATCGTAGGTAGATATTATAATATAGTTTTAGGTTGTTCTTACAATTCAATTCAACACAGCTGATTATATTAAAAAATCACGAGTAACTTAGTATTTTTAGCTTCGCTTGACTTATGGTGGAAACGGATTTTGTAGCTTAGCGTAACTCCCGTTCTCCATTTTAGCGGTAAACATCAAAATTGAAAAATAATATTGTTGAAAGAATGACATTTATTTACCCATTGGGACATATACTGCTTAGCTCTAGCTTCCTTGCACACCCAGAAAGTAATATAAATGTAAGACATTTACTAAGATGGATATAATTTGTAGATGGATCTGGAAAAAGCGTTCGCGGAAGAACGCGCGGTGTGGTGGACGCTGGAGGAGCGCGGCGGCACGCGGTCCGCCAACGCCTCCCCGCGGGGCTCTCTCACAGGTGCGCGAGCGCTCCGACGCGGAGACTTTGCCTCGCAACGCTCTTGTTCAGGTACATTAGGTACACAGTTTAGCGCAAGAGACAAATCATGTAGGTAAATGTGTAAGCTTCTCATCTTTCCAATTAAAAAATGCTGGAGCCAGCTTTTAGACTTTTGGAAAACATGTGAGGAACAACGGTCCTTCCACGGCGACATATGGACAGATTTTCCTACGCATGTCATTGGTTCGTATTCGTGGACAGCTCCAAAGCTTTTTTTTTCTATAGGTACAGGACATTCTATTAGAGAATCACGTTTGCGGATTAAATCTAAAAGTTTTTCGGTGATATGTTTCAGATGATGTGGATTCTATCGGAGAATGCGCGTCTTTGCTTCACCCCGACCACGCGTGGGTGGGCGGATCCAGGCGAGGGTCATCGCAGTCAGAAACCTTGGAAGTCGAGGTGTACCAGCTTGGGAAGGACTTCTCACGGTCTTTGCCGGGATCGCGACGATCATCATTCCAGCAGCAGGAGAAAGGTGAGAATCACACATGATTGTAGCAATAAATCACTTGTCTGGTATCATTCCTGGTTGTTGATGTACCCCAGCAACTATACCGAGAAGTACCTATAGTCATGTGTTTAACTACACTTTATAATATTACGAGCATGTCACCTCTCACTCATCTGCATAATTAGAAAACATGCATTTATAAATGTCTCCCGCATCCATGTTGTGCTAAAACTAAATGCACTAGGTCACACCAAAACCCCACTGTTCAATAAAATATTTACGGAGGAAAATACATGATGTCATTTAAATTACGGCGATGATTAAATGTGGTGACTTCGGATCGTGAGTAGAACTAACCAAATAGGTATGTGTATATGACTTGGGCTGGCTGGGTATTCCATAGACGGCGCTGCAGGCACCGACAGCGGCGCCGGGCCGTCGCGGCGCAGCGAGCGGCGGCGCTCGTCGTGCGTCCGCCGTGACCCCGACGACATCCTGCGCTCGCTGCGCGCCGTCAAGGGCGAGCTCGGCCGCACGCTGTCCCTCTCCGGGTCCACCGCCCGGCGTAAGTAACACTCCATCTCGCCGACGAGTATTCTTAACGATGTTCATTATATTTCGTGCACCATCAACTGGACTACTCGTTCTATGTTTTGTAAGATGAGCATATGTATCGAGCCTGTACGGTGATTTACTCTGTATCACTGATATTTTTGGATTCGATAACCGTACGACGTATGTACTAAAGGTTTTGAGTACTACTGGCATACTTTTTTATTGATTTTTGATTCTTTTACATTTTCATTCGCACTTTTTTACGAGTCCTAGCGCCTATATAATGCCCAAGAGCACCCTTTTATACAACACTTGAACGGTAAACGATACGTCATAATCACACGTCCCCAACCCTCCTCTACCACCATAACAATATGCAATCATTGAGGGTAGTACTGACTTGTACTGTGTTGTGCTTGTTTGGTCAGCAGCGACGGACCGTTAGCACCTCGGTAAGCGACTCCCAGCCGCCTTGCGGCGCCCGCGCCAGCTCCCGTAGAGGGTTTGTTCGTGCGCGGTGTCGGTGTACGCGTTCCCTTGTGACGTCTTACGGCCGCTGGCCCCCGTATTCCGGCTGCATGGAGTGCGGCCGGCATACCCGGGCCCGTAGTGTAGCATGGGTCATAGCTTGCGCGGCGGCCGCGCGCACGTGCGCACGCACCGTTGAATGTGGCTGCGCCCGACGCTTCTCATCACTTCACTGTGTCTGTACTGTACTGTCCTGACGCATGCCCGGCGCATGCCGCGGGCGATCACGCTCACTTCATCTGTTTCTGTGTTCCGTCTGTTCGGCTGACGTTCATCTCGATGGCATTGTGTCGCCTAGGATGTTTCGGGCTTCATACCTACCTCTGCGAATGTCACTCATTGTTAAGATGCGCATTCTATTAGTTTCTTGTACATACCTAATTTAATAATTTTTATCTTTAGGTCGTAGTTGGAAATTTTAATAAAGCGTTTGTTGACGAATGCGTTTAATTTCATTTTGGAAGAGCGAATGAATGTAGCAAATGAGCGCGGGAAACATAGGAAGCACATAAGGCGACTCACCTAGTTTTGTGGGTGGTGGCATGAGCTCAACAATAGTCTTCCACCTAGACATCAATTTAATGAATTACTTAATGGCTGTTCATAACACTGAATGCTTACATTCCTACTTAATGAGTTGAAGACCGCTTCAGGCAACTATTAGAAATTCGACACTCTTGGCTGCACACGTTTTAACGCTTCTTCTTTCATTTATGTGTTTAGGAATCGAATCAATTGGAATATATGTATACAAAAATGTACATTGGCTCGAAGCTGTTTGACGTGCTTATTTTATATGTAATGTTAATTTTTAATCATTTTCAGTGTTCAATTGAATGGTTTTTCTTATTTTTGTAACTTTAATTTATAAGCAATTTAACTTATAATAGACCAGTGTCTCATTAAACGTCATTAACGATCGAGTAGAGATGTATAACATTATCCACTTCAATGCCTGTTCAAACGAGTATAACCTTAATAATTTCTTCTCGAGAATAACAAGAAAGGCGATCTATGAGCAAAGTCAGGCGAGAATACTTTTTAAATTTGATACAGACGGTGATGAACCAATGAATATTTGATCGTGGATAGTGCCTTTGAAATTCCGCCGCCTTGCTAGTGGAAAAGCCAGACAATAAGACTAGCAATAATGGTCAAACATTCGCTTGAACCAACCGATGAGCAGTGGCGGACGCTTGACGCATATGTATGGGCTTATTCCGCGCACGTGGCGTGGCGTGGTAGTATCGATGTTGACGCCGCAGGCACGGCGACGGGGCGCAAGGGCAGCATGTGGGCGGCGGTGCCGGCGGCGTGCGAGGCGCTGGCCGACGACGAGGACTCGGTGCCGCTGGGCCCGGGCCAGATGCCGCCGAGGAACGCCTCGCTGCCGCCGCTGCACGCCGAGATCAACATCAGCATGATCATGATTAAAGGACAGCTGGAGCTTGAGGTCAGTGCCCAATTAACAAGTTTTTACTCTAAGTCCTATCATTTATACTTGATACCTTATACGTATGTCTAGCAGAAACTTTGGCGTACCACTTTGACATAAGGATTGATTCACGCGTTTTCTGCTACGACGTAGCGTAGGTACCTACTTATGAACGCACGGATCAACAAAATTAGAAAACATTGCAGTAAAAACACGATTTTTGCAAACAAAGCGCACTTTGTGTGTAAGTACCACCCTTAAAAAGGTTTTGCTTTTTATCGCCCATGTAAAATTGACTGATACGAATTATAAAAAGGCAGTAAAATAAGTTCCGTAGCCTCATCACTAACGATCACAAGGTATAAAATACCTATATATATATTATATTATTAAATATGTTAACATAAGAAAATATGGCATATAGCAATGAGGTACGCACGTAACACCGCGAATACTTATTACAGGAAATAAATTTTTCCCTTGACATTTCACGGGGTTCGTGACATCATTCGTGCATAAGCCCTCCAGAATATTTTAATCTTATGGAAATCAGAGTAAGTAGGTTCGTAGCGATGCTAAGGGGCTCGCATACGCCCATATTCTCGAACATGCTTTTGACGTGTCGAAATATATTAAAAATAAATTCGTGTCTTTCGTTCGCTTTTTCTTAAGTTTAGCAAGATATGTTTGATTTGACACATGGATTTGATATTATATTTGTATCTCATTTTCGCTTATATGTGCGACCCGTGCGGTAATGTCGTTATGGTTATTGCATCATCCAATATCCGTTCTCACATGCGTAGATTTAACTAAAGAGCCCTTTCCGACGAAATTACTGAGCCATGAAATGTGTTTATCAAGTTGTATAAAAGCGTAAACATCCCCTCAGATTGTGAGCACATTTTCTTGAGCACTGTGTTAATGTTCTCGTTACTCGTACTCAAGCGAACTTAAAGACGCTCAACAACTTTTTAACAATATTCCTATTCAAGATATATTATGCAGAATAACAAAGCAAGCTATCGCAAAGTACCTAATGTGTATATTTAAAAACACTTTAGGATATTCTAATGAAATTAAGGAATTTTCAAAATTTGTTTTTCCTTGTCCTTGCTGCCCTTGCCTTTTTGTCTATTTTTTTTTTTTTAGAGAATTGCCTGAAGGCGATTAATCTGTAACTGCTAAATAATGGAATAAAATAGTGTTCATGTCAGGTTTATTAGAATAATACAGATGAGCCAAATGTTGATTGAATCAGGGCCCGTAACTGTCATGTCGATGATATCAATTTGACGTCACACTGGATGATTCAAGAGTTTTATTTCATACTTAATCATTATTCATCAATCATTTTAATCATCACTTCAAACTAATCTATTCATTCGTGAAATAATTAATACCTACTTGATACGTGAAAAGTTAAATTAAATTATTTGTTAATTTTTTATACATCAATTAAATAGTATTGTTATTAAATTACAAAAACAAAACAAAATGTTTGCTTTTCGCTTCACGTATTAAGTACTTAGGTATTAATTATTCCACGTATGAATAGCCTAATACTTTTGAAGTCATTTGTACATGATTAAATTGATTAGTGAATAATGATTAATTGTTACAATAAAACTATTTGAATCATCCTAGGTATATGCAGCGTGACGTCAAATTGATGTCACCGGCATGAAAGTTACGGGACCTATTCATAATAATTGGCTTTTTTGATAAGCATATTGTTTGGTTCATGCGCGCTTACTTAAATTGATTCAATTTTCAGATTTCGCACGCACGACGAGTGTACGGCGTGAACGGCGAGGTCCCAGACTCATACGTCAAGTGCTACCTGCGCGACGGCGACAAGTGGCTTCACAAACGCAAAACACGAGTCGTTCGGCGCACCACCGAGCCGCACTTCAAACAGACCCTCAAATATCAGGCAAGTTCTCTTTTCAGATTTGTTCGCTAATCGTACCAATGAGAATGGTTTAAATTAAGATGTAGCAATTTACTAATTTCGGGCGTTGGATTTCCCTTTGGATTACCTTTTCAAGTTAGGCGACGACGACAAGCAAGCGACAGCAAGTGTGAGCTATGAGCACTGATACTGTACTTTACATTTTCTAGGCAAACGAGGCCCTGGGGCGCACATTGGTAGTGATGCTGTGGCAACGTTGCGGTGGATTCGAGCACAACCTCGCCCTCGGCGGAGCGGAGATCACGCTCGACAAGCTCACGCTGCCGCAGCGCACGTACGGCTGGTACCCGCTGTTCCCCGCCACCTCGCTCGCGGCCGACGAGTCGCCCGACTGATCCAGGGAGCCGTCGCCGGAGCGCCGCGACAACTAGCGCCTCCCCGACGGCTCACAAAAACTCGTGTTTGGCCATCTTGCCACGTGACGGCGACCGGTGACATACTTGGAACCGTATCAGCTTAGACACAACGGTTCATGTAAATACCGCATCATAACAAAATGCCATAACTATTATTTTTATTCTATAATCATAAATTCAACAGTCACGAGTAGAAGCTGATGCGTTTCTCAATGTAATGTCACAAGCAAAGCTGATTGTAGTCCTTGTCTACATATACACGGTGTAACATAAAGTATCCGATCGAGGAGGATTTTACCACATACCTATGTAGGTACATAGGTATGTGTTAAAATCTTCATCCTCGATCAATAGATATTGCTGAGTCCAAACAAAGAAGAATAATCAGTTTAATCGGTTTAACACCTAAATTACTCATAAATATTTTTTAAATGTCCTAAAAGCGTGTTGCACTAACATGAATAGACATTGTTTTAATTTGTATAAACTCTGTAACGAGGAATTTCAGAAAAGTTTATAGGTACATATGTACCTATGACAATTACTTACATAGTAGCCGATTTCTTCATATTACACCGTGTAAAACATTGTGAGGACAGGTAATTGTGTAACGCCCATTTCCACAAGTGCTGCCCTATACAGACTCTAATTCGTGTTAGTTATTAATAATTCGCAATGTAAATAATTTAAATTGATGTAATATTGTCTCAATCATGCTGTCAATGGCGGCAAGCATGTAAAGCTCTTAGTTATGCGCGAACTCGTTCGTATGAAGAATGAAAGCAACATGTATTTGTTTCATGTTTTTAACGATTTATTTACCGGCTTACTTATAGATACTTGGATAAATAATCCGATGACATACGCCCGGTGATTAATGGAAACGGGATATAGTTGCTGCGCCCGTTGACTAATGTGAACAGAGCTCACCCCAACAGCGACGTTGCCGTGGAAGTAGTAGTAATAACAAAAGGAGCTTATAGAGGATTGCTTCTACATTTAAATTATGCGTAATGTTTGTAGCAATTTTATATGTTACGTGTTTGTATTGACATTATAGTCTTATATCGTAAACTTATAGACATTGCGTAAGTAGTTGAATGTTATACCTACTGTTTACCAGCCAACAAAATATTCTGTAGTATGAAACGCTCTGGAAGCCATTGTAACTGTAGAGATGTTACAAATATAAGTATACTCTATTTTTATTAGTAGGTACCTACATATCTACTGTTTCCAATTTTCAACTGTTACTTTTTAACAGATAAATTATTTTGTAAAATGTATTATATACCTAAAATACATAATCAGACGAAATTAAAAACTTATCTTGGACAAATATTGAATAAAAAATCATAAATAATAAAGCTGAAGCAGCATCATATTGTACTTCCTATTCAATAATAAAATGACATATTTTACGTTCATCATAAACAATATATGCTGTTTACTAGGAAAACTTTAGATAAAGAATTTCATCTAGGTATTTAGTACCGTATATATCTTGTACATAGCTCGTCTCTGATAACCCCAACTTCGACACTTTGCCTTATACGATTAATAAATTTCTAACGTTACTCTAGTTGTTAAGCGCGTCTAGGTACTATTCTTCCAAGGTTGTGCTTTAGTGAATTTTCCCTAATACATTATATACCTCCATTTTCTAATCTACCTACTACATTTTAAGAGCTTGGTCTCATCCCATCTAATCATATACCCAAGCTGTAAATACGTAGAAACCCATCAAACCCATGCATGTTCAATGTAAATCTTTTATCAAAATTGTCTACGCACAACTAACTACTTTCGTGATAACATATTACTCGTAGGTACTTAAATGCCATTAAGTAACTTCCAGTCGAATAAATCCCAAGATAAAGAATAGGGTTAACTGTTTGTGCGCACTAACTACATTTAAATTAGGACAAGCAACAAGAAGGTATAGAGAAAAATGCTAGAAACATAATTTTTGACTGCGTAACTTTGTTTGAGCAGTAGGTAACTGTGAAACACTTAATAATACGACTCCCAAACTTTATCCTCCCCAGCTCGCAGACGTTTCATATATTTATCTCCTAACTAGTCCAAACAAAATAAGATAGTCAAGCATTTTATGAGGAGGAAGATATTAAAGACTCGTGGAGAAAAATAATTCCAACAATCATTGCTGTGGCGCACAGTTCATTAATTCAAGCTCGTAGATCTTCCGATGTTTTCACCTACCGAATCATATAGATCAGACTATATTTGTAAAAAAAAAATAACTATCATTCAAAGTGCATATCTACGAAAGTAAATTCATATTATAATGTAAAATGTCTTGTCAAAATCTGTGTTCTTCCAGTGCTTAGTGGCTCGCTGACAATATATCGAATACTACGATCGTTCCGGTCGCACGTAATCTAATAAGGGTATCTCTAGCTTAGCGTGCCCCATTCTAGACTACTATAGTCTACGTTTTGCCTACACAAATTAGATACTATTATTACACATTACTGTAGTTATTATTTTATCACGGTTGTACATTTTCTAAGAGAGAGAAATATTGAATAGCTAAAACGATCATTTACTAGATTAGATGTAACTAAAATAATATTTCTAAATATATCTTATACGTAGCAACAAGTCTGAATCAAGAGGCCAGATTTATCAGACGTTTAACTATTTGTGAAATTTCTCATTTTTAACAATAAAATATCATTATTAAAACAAAATACATTATAACATGTAATACATGACGTGTCGATGCATAATAAATTTCTTAAGTCCTCGCAGAAAGTTATCTACCTAATCGAATACGATTTGAAATTTTAAGGACTTGAGAATTAAACGTTTATACCTACGCGACGACTCATACAATTACCATTACTAAAAAGTACTAAATCAAGTTATATATTATCTCCGTTTTTTGTCAAACTTTAGGATACATAATAAATAAGTACTTTTCATTCTGACTCATCACTCATCAACTAAACCTTTGTCAACTATTTTTATGTTTATACTTTGTTTTGTAAACACATATTGCTCTTCTAATTATACAGTACTAAAACGCGCTGTGGTTGAAATATAACATATACATATTGTTTGTTAGTATTTTATTATGTCTAGATAATAAATTATATATTTACTTAAAATAATGTTAAATCGTATCCGATACAGTCGGCTACGAACAAACCACTTACGCTTACTATCTTGATATTTTAGTATAACAAAAGAATTTTTGATATAAGAAAGAGTTGTAAAAAGACGTATTATCTAACGTTGTGCCTCGAAACGCCCCGATACCGAAGAATGCCGTTTGTGTTTATCATCCTGGCCCGTTCTCACTACCGACGTATCATTTCCCCTCGCCCTAGTGATATGCACGTGGTCCACTTACCTTTAATGTCTATATCGCTCTTCAATGTGATATGGTATCGGATATCACGCTGATCACTTGTCTGTATTTAGGTGTACGAACTTTCTTACTTCATGTGTCGTATTGTTTCTTCTTAGATGCAAATTGGTCATTTCTACAGCCGCTCTTGATGAAAACTAAACAAAGTTGTCAGCTACCCTATTATCAACATGCATAGTCGTAAATTTGGAGTCTATTAAAAGACATAATTTCTTTAATTTCTTTAGATAAAATAACAATTTTGATTAATTCATTCGTACCATCCATGTCAGCACTTGTGAATTAACCTGTGCTTGTAATTAGTTAGGTAAATAACACATTAACACCTGTTCATGGAGCAGTTATTTGTTCTAAACTGTATAAGCTAAATGTCATGTTTAGTATTGATCAAGGAAGCGGAAAAGAAATTCTACAAAATCCTAGTACCTACTACTACGTAACAAATATGTGTGTCAAAGTATATTATATTAAATAAATGTGATAACAAATGAGTTTATTATAGCGATATAAATATCACAAGTGAAGTTTCATTTACAATGATAATTACCCCATAAGTATACCCAACAGAATCTCTCAAATAATTACAGAGAAAATTTTCTCAAATTTCGTTTTTTTCCGTGATGGCGTTGAAAATAAGTCTAGCGTCAATGTACAAATTGTACAACTTTATTTCATATTTACTCACTAAATTTGATATTTATTCACTAAATTTGATGCTGGCTATTGTTTTTTTTTTTAATTGACAAAACATTTTACACACAATTTAAGAGCGCTATGACAAAAAAAGGCGATAAGAATTGTAATATTGCACGGGGCTAAACCACTGGAAACATTTTAAAAATCTGTCGCCAAATTTCCGTCATTTATAATGCAGGCCTGACTTTCCGCGGTCCCCGGTGGCCTCCTCACATTATAGAAAATGGCTTCTTATATTATGCAGACCGGTCCCGTATGTGAAATACGAGTAGGAATAGTGAGACCTTCCTAACCGGGTCAAGTGGGATAAAAAGTCTATCTGTATACTATGCGTATGCATAGTTGTAATGAAGCCGTGCACCACGTGTAGTATAAATAGTTAAGGGTGTAAATATCGATACGAAGAATTATTACAGGTGCACCTCGATATTTTAGCCTTTTGATTTGAAAGCGTCAAAGTTTTCAATTGCTGGGTCGACTTATCATAAACATAAAAGATTAAAATCAAATACAGGTATTTTAAATTAAACTAAGCCTTTAATTAAATATACCTACTTAGCCATATCCTGAAATAATTAGTGAACTAAACAGCTCAACCGTTTCGCTCGACGCGTCGCCACGGCACTAACTGCATAATATGTAATAAACTAATAATACTGTGTAGTATGTACTCGCATCGCACTTACTTAGTTTAAATCTGCGAGTAGTCTGCCGGGCCGCACCAGCGCGCGATGTGCTGTAGCAACGCTGCCGCCGCGCCGCCGCCTCGCGCTGCCGTCACCGCGCGCGACCACCACTCTCGGTTGGCGCAGCGACCTGCCCACCAAATAATTACTCATCTCTGGATACCTAGATCAGCCATTCTCAAAGTGTGCTCCGCGGAGCCCTAGGGCTCCGCAAAACCTCTTTGGGGGCTCCGTGTGAATTTTGGTTGACTGATATCCGACTTCAACTCTCTTCCATACAACCAAAGATTCCCCAATTGTAATAATAAAAACAGTTCCATGTAATACCTCACATTAGAATCTAATCTAGTGATTACATTTTACTATTATGATTAAGACTTATTAAAATAACCTAACCACAAAATTAAAAATTTGAAAAACCCCGACCGCGACATACTCGACCGATTTTCATGAAACATGGCTAAGAACACTCCCGACTTACTCAGCTTTCAGACAAAAAAAAACTAAATCCAAATCGGTTCATCGGTTCGGGAGCTACGATGCCGCAGACAGACACACACACAGACAGACAGACACGTCAAACTTATAACACCCCGCCGTTTTTGCGTCGGGGGTTAATAAAGGTTGCTATAAACTATTTTTTTTATTTATTTAATTTAAGGGTTCCTTCAGACAATTTGCTTTCCAAAAGGGTTCCATGGGAAAATAAGTTTGAGAACCGCTGACCTAGATGGTGGCGGGCACTAGATCAAGCAAGCGTATCTACTTAGCGTGTCAAATGATCTCAGTAAACCCACTGAGTTGTCCATCTTTAATCGCAGCTTGCAGCTTTCGGGCGCAAATTTTTGTAAGTTGAAGTCAACAAAAACATTAAAATTGCCTCGTTACGTGATATTTAATTACAATAACACAAAAATTATAAACGCTCAAGGACCTGAGATATATTTAAAATCTGGTAAGTGGTTTTATATAGGTACTTCAGAGGACATACCTAGTATGCTGTTTCGCAAAAGCGCAGTTTTCCAGATATTGGGTTAATTTTTTACTTGAAACGCCTGTTCCTAGAATTTTCTGATACTAGTGGGAACAAATCAGGGTTTGATTTGACAAAAACTGACATTTTATAAATGTAAAGACCGACCAATGACATTATGTTTAGATCCTTAAAATAAAGTTTACAGCTTTCAGTCTGTTTTAGTCCACAGATGGCACGTATACATTTTTTTTTAGCACCTAATACTAGTTTTTTGTTTGTAGAGTTTCCCCAAAATATTAAACCATAACGAAGTATTGATTCTACAATTTCTACATATCCATGATAGGCTAGCAAAGCAGTTTTTCGATCAGATATTTTAGCGATTCTTTTAAGGGCAAATATAAAACTATTCACTCGTTTGCACAATGTTGAGGTATGTGTTTTCCAGTTCATATGATTGTCTCTGTCAATAACAACATTCTTTCATTTACAATAACAACATTCTCAAATTACTTACCATTAGTAAATGTGACCAATCTACTGCCAAGAGGGTAGCCTGTTAGCACGCAGCAAGCTTCATCACCCACGCTCGACCCGTACACTTCACGGCCGTCTACTGGTAAAGTCTGGACAAAAAATAATATTACAATAAAACAATGAAAAACGAACGAACGACTAACACAAATAAACTTTAATCCGGAGCAGTATGTGGGACTGTGGGTGGTTCAAGTTATTGTTACAGCAAATTTTTGTCAAAGCAGGCGACAACAATCATAGATATTTAATCAGAGAAATGCTCAAAGACTGATCCTTTTCTATGGCAACGAGTGTTTGCAATTCGACGTATATTCGAAATTAGGGGACACCTTCTAGAGGACGTGGCTCGAAAAAGGATAACCATTTGCATGACCGGTCATTTTACACCAAATCCTAATTATCAGATATTCGCTTCGTACCTGTTCGACGGTCCGCTCCATGGAAACGGCGAGTACCCACTCGCGGGCCTCATCAAGTGCTTCGCCGCGAATGCAAGCGCTGTCGAGCAGAAGCGGTGAAGTGGGCCAGTCCGTGCACTCTGGATAAAATAACCGTAATGTATTAATAACAAATAGTAAATCAGTACCATAAAAACCTGATGATGAAAAAATCTATATATTTTTCCATCCCAAAATGTTATATTAAATGGCGCAGTCAGTAGGATATGGATTATAATACGGTTTTGAAAACCGATTGTATTTTTATTTACTTGATATAATTTACAATGTCAATCACAAGAGACTTAAATCATCATGTTTAAGATAAAGACTAAGAATAGGCTTTTTTATTTCGTGATAATACATAATATATTTTATATGGCGCAGTCGGTAGGATTTCATCAAGATAGCGTTAGAAATGTTAGAATGTAAAATTTATTTTATTTAAAACTCACACAATCAATATTTCAGGTTTAAAAATTTAGGCACTCGGTGATATTTCTCTAAATATTTCATTATTTTAACAAAAAATTCCCTTCTTGCTTCTTTTGTATCAAATGTATTAAAAACATAAGAATTAGGCTAACTCACCAAAATCTGTGTAATCTAGCAAATGAGCCGCATCGTCATCGGCTGCCTCCGCGAGGTCCAAGCTTCGATTCAGCAGAACAAAAGCCTCTCGAGCACCATTGGTCCCTTCAGCGCGGATTGCCATTCCACTCACATAAAAAGCTGGTGAAATCGACGAAAATTAATAAGAACCGAAATAAGAACCGGGAGTTTATATAATCTCATCAAAAATGATGAAAAAAATCTTACCAACGTCAGCGACCATTATATCGGAGTATCGAGGCAAAGCTCGTGCTGCTTTTGGAGCTATCTGCGGCACATGAAGTGCCATCAACAGAGTGATCGCCTAAAATGTAATAATATAAAGTTTTATAACCATATAATTAAAAAAAACTCACGAATTCTAGTAATCAATTGACAGCAATCATTTGAGGTTCCCTGTCAGTCAGTCTCAGTTCAAGATGTACTGACATTGTCTGAACTAGCATGACAAATACGAACGTTTCCGGAAAAATACGAAGAAAATTCTTTTCGCACTACATTTGTACGTAAAAGAGAGCCACCATAATAGTAAGCGTTTCTCAGTATAAACTGTACTCCTACTTAAAGGCTCTTGATCATCTTAAAAAGTTATTTATCTGCTAAAAATATGATAGAAGAAAATAACGAATAATTATGTTTTTAATTACCTGCATGGCTCTATCATCAGCACCTGCAGCTAACATGACCGTCGCGGCATCCTTCAAGGCTGTCAGAGATTTCGGAGCAGCCGACACGCGCACTAAAACTTCGCTACAGACTGCTTTTGCCAAAGCTGTGTCACTATCTGAAATAGAGACAGTTCCGTCCCCAATGTATTGACGAAGAGTATCTAACGCTTGCGTTAGTGCTTCGGGAGCGTCTTCACTATCGATGTCAACGCCTTCCATGCGCTGGAAAATATAAAAGAATATTAGCCGGGGATGACCAAGCAACATTACCCGTTGCCACTTGCAGTTGCCACTTCTAGCCGTTACAGCTATCATATCAAAAGTCTAGTACTTACAGAATGTGCCTTAAAGAGATGAGCAGCGTATCTCAAGGCGTAATGAGGCGCCTTAGAGCCAGCGTGAGCCAAACAGCGCTGCCAGTTGCCAGCTCGTGCTAAACGCTCCAAGGCCTCAGCTTCAGCGTCCGGCTCTGCCATCGGAACCATCGGACTAGGCTCCTCCACTTCATACTCTGCTGATGCACCTGGAAACATAACGTTTTTAGCTTTTGCACTGATGGGTGGAATCGACGTGGAAATGAAGATGAATTTACCTGGAGCCTCCTCTTCATCTGTAGTACCGTCTGCAAGTGCTTCCCGTAGTTGTTCCCCGACCTCCGATTGGCCAATAGCAGCGAACCTAACATGACGAAAACATTAAGTAATTTGAAGTGTTATAATAGATTTCAACTGGGTTAGAACAAACTTGCGGCTGTAGTTTAACAGCAACAGTAGTTTGATTAGAGCCCAGGCTCCCATGAGCCGTGGTGAATGCCGGGATAACGCAAGAAGGATGATGTATCGCTAGCTTCTCACAGGTGGCTTCTCAGTTCTCACAATGAATCTGAAGACAGTAACTCGTCTGTTACCTAATGGCCAGCATGTCGGCGGCAGCGCGGCGCCGGGCGCCCTGCAGCCGGTCCCGCGCCAGGCGCGCGGCCCGCAGCGCCGCGCGCTCCGCCAGTCTAGTGGCCCCGCCCGCCGCGCCGCTGGCGCTCGCTTCGCAGAGGAGTTGAACCGCTTCCCACCATTCCCCTCTAAAAGCCATCATGAATACTTATTTCAAATGGTTCAAATGTGCAAAATGTCTACCTATCAACGACTGCAAAATGTACTATCAGGTGGAAAAATGCATGGCAAATTTATCAATGAATTCATTCATAATTTCTCCATGCAATTTTGCAGCTCACTGTACAGCGCCGTTCCGCAGTACTTAGTTCAAATGTCTATATCAGAATTTTTCTCTGGTACAACATAAGCTACCAGAGTAAAGTTTATCGGCTACCACCATTTAAAATCTGACTTACCGATCGGCATGTTCTGCAGCTCGTTGTAACAAAGGTGGCACGGCTGAAGGGACCGGCTCCGCGCTGTCCGGTAGATACTCCCGTGAGACACGCGTCGCCTCCTCCCATAGTTCTGTTCAAGCATAAATTAACACATTTACAACATAACTACAAGTTTTGTTCTTGTGGGTTCGGACCAGACTGTAAAATTATGTACTCGCAGTTTGGAGAATCTATAAAAAGAACCTTTCACTTAAAAGCAATACCAGAAAAGTAGGTAATGAGTCACGAGCTTTTTAGAAAGATTTACCGGGGATAAAATACTCACCAAGATCTTTGTAATGTTGCACAACTTCCCTAGGTCTGTTGGCCCGAATCATGAGAGTTTCGAATTGAGCCAAGTCTCCGCGTTCAGCCGCTGCCCTCGCTCCTTCAACTAAGACTTCTTCGACCTACAAGTTAAGAATATATCACGCCAACCCTTCCGTAAACCCTTTAGGAAAATATTTATGTGTGATAGAAACATGTGATGATACTGATAACATATTTCACACAGCATTTTTTTTTCAAACCTTCTTTATATTAGTAAAGATTAATGTTGATGCATGATGAAAAAGGTAAACCAGGGAAAAGGTGGAGGGGTTTTTTCCTGCCAGTTCCTGATTTCCCTGTGATTATTCCTTCGTTAGCCACAAAAAACGTAGCAAAGCTACTTACGATATTTTTTTCGATTACCACTCAGAGACACACGGGTGTCTCTAACTGTAAACTAACCAGATGAGTAGCATGTTGCTCGGCTAACACCAACGCCCGTTGATGATGGCCTCTAGTCAACCACATGCGAACTGCGTCATCAGCTGCCCCGGCGCGAAGGAAAGCTTGCTCAGCTTCCTCAGGCCGCTCCTCTGCGAGCGCCGCCGCTTCATGCCGGGCTACTTCGCGTCGCGTCACGCCTCCGCCTAGTTCGCTTAGCTCCATAGCGATATCCCATCTGAAAGTTACATCTGGGTAGTATTTTTTTAATAGAAAATATTAAACACTAAGCATAATTATTTAAAGGTCCATGAGCAGACAATAAAGGCCTCAGTACTTGCAGCGTCCATCCCGCTCCCAGGGATGTCATTTTCCACCAACCAGACCACCAACAGCGGCATGTTAACCGACCTACCTAACACGGCTACCCCGTCCACTTCAATTGGTAACACAGTCTTCCTATGATACATATTTTCGTACCTCTGTGCTTGCAGTGCCCATCTCGCTCCCAAAGCCGCCAACCCTCTAGCTGCCAACAGCCTTGCGCCCGCCGAACCTCCTAAGGCCGCTGCCCATTGCAATGCCACTTGCTGCTGAACCCCACTCGGCGCATGAGCACGGGCTACGCGCTCCGCTCCCTCCCATTGACCAGAAGAGCGGTACATTTGAATAGCGCTCTTCCAGTCACCTAAAAATTAGGAACGGTACATAATGTTCACCATAATTAAGTAATATATTCATACTAAGTAGTTTGAAGGATTTTTGAGATGCGTACCAGCCTGTATGTAATAATTCTCAGCGGCCCGCAAATCGCCAGAAGCGTGTAGAGCCTGAGCGACATGGCGCCGAGTCGCTTCCAGTAAAGAACTGCGATGAGCCGCCACTAGGCGCAGCATGGATTCGTATTGAGAAGCTTCCTGAAACATCACAATTATGACAAAAAAATACTTCTTGGTTATTAGCGACAGTAGGTTATTTCACATTTTCGGACGATTTCTAGCTGTAGCATGTTTTTAGCTCAGACTCCGAATTTAGCTCTAAACTTTCTGCAACGCGATCGTTCAAGTTGCTACATACCTTGTACATAGATATCGCTTCATCTGGTTCTCCGAGCCCGATATAAATTTGCTCCGCCTTCCTGAACTGCCCCTCGCTCCGTAACTGCTGGGCTAATGGTATGTAAATGTCCCTGGTTTCATCCTCAGACAACTGTGCCGCGGCTAGTTTTAGCCCGTCTGCTACCCGGCCGGCTGAGTTGTATGCTCGAACGCATCTCTCAGCCATGCCACAGGAGGTTAGGAGGCGCTCAGCAGTCTCCCATTCCTGAACACAAAAATCATTGACGTATACAAGACTATTTTCTTAAGCCTGAAAAATACGTATTATGCAAAGTTATTTTTTGCATCAATGAGAATGAGAACCAAATTTTGCTATGAAACCACACACCGAATCAAGACGATAATGGTTTGTATCATACAGCTGATCAGATATCGATATTTTGCTATGGAAGTAAATGAGCCAGTATTTTTGGTAGCATAAGTATATAGTAACCGAGCTGCTGATGAGCATCATGATGATTTAGGAGTAGCGTAGAGAGTTTTTGATCTAACCTGAGTAGATATGAAGTGGTCAGCTAATTGTTCACATTGTTCTCGAATAAGATCCTTGTCTTCTATGACCTGTCAAAGAAAAGTTAGGCGGATTAGGCAGCTGAGAAAACAAAAATATATATACCTAATGCCTAAACCTGAAGCACGAAGAAAACATACCTGTACAATTTGCAGAGCCTTCTTATAGTGATGTGCTTTCAAAGCCGCTGCTAGGGCACCCCTAGTGTCTCCGGCTTCTATAAGATGCGGCACAGCTGCGCCAGCTTGTCTAGATGACACCAACCATGCGCCCCATGCGCCTTCCAACCGTGTTACTTCACTTGGACAAGTCTACAAAATCAAAAGCAATTCTGAGTATTGACCAAAGGATTACATAAAAATAAACCTCAATCGATGTTTAATGCCAGAGAAAAGCCACGGCCTTGCCTAGTGTGGTGTTGACTATAACCGTTATATCCATGTAAACATATCAGATTCCTGTCTTTGTTATATATCAGAAAATTGTGTGGTAAACAGGTACCCACCTCTCGAGCTAACTGAACAGCCCGCGCGAAGTTGTTGCCCTTAGCATAATACTCGACTGCAGTAAGACTATCACCACGGCGCTCAGAAATCTCTCCCGCCATCTCCCACCATTCTTCCTGCAAGTTATACAGTTTTAGAACTATGTATAAAGTAGGAACACGTTTTCAAGCAATCCGAATTTTCAATTTCATGACACTCCCGTATAACGTCTGCTTTACCCCCTCTTTTATTTCTTGTTAAACTATCTGAGTGGAGTTCCCAAATCTCTTACAACTGTTTATAAAGTATAATAAACTGTTTTACTATTTGTTACCTGAATCAACTGAGCATGCACGGTGTCAACCAGCTCGTTGTCTCTCAACAAGGCCGGTTGCTGAAGGATCAGGCCAGCGGCCCTGCGAGCGCGCCCGCCTTTCAACCACAGGCGGACGGCGCCTTGGACGTCCCCTGAAGCGGCTAACTCGGCTCCGGCTTCGCCTAGCCTTCCTATTGTTAGAGAAAGGTTCAATGGAATATATTTTCATAGTTTTGATCTTGACTGAGGATTTTCAACCTGGGATTCAAGTTGCATTGCAGTTGATAGTGACAATTCGAGTAAATGTTGTGTTGTAAACATTCATATGTTGCGTTTTGAATTAAATCACTTATATTTCATTATTTCCAAAAATACTACCCATGTAAACAGGTCATCTGCAAGGAAATCACTCAAGATATAGATGCTTTGGATATGCCAAGGTGCTCAGCATAGTACCGCTGATGATTTTATAATCAGTAGTACAAGAAGCTAAACTTCCTGATTGGGAAGTTTTAAAAATGTTTTTCTTGACCTGACTCAATGTTAATAGAACAAGAGCCACGAGTCAATTTCCAATACAACCGATGCTGTTCATAGATGAAGAAGGTCTCTTACCAGTAGAAGTCAAATAATCCATATACTGCTGCTTCAAGGTGGTGACCGCTAGCCGATCTGTTTTCTCGGCCAGAGCGATAGCTTCAGCCCATCTATTGAACTGCTTGTACATGCTGATCGCCATCTCCGGTCGATTCGCTTTCTTCGCGTAAAACTCTTCTGCGGAAGCTAAATCTCCAGAAAATATAGCAAGTTTCGCCCGAACTACTGCACTGTTAAGTCCTGTTCCAGAAAAATGAGAAGTTAATAAATGCCTTCTAATAATAAATGTGATCGAATACGAAATATTCCGCATCTTACCAGACACAACATCGCCATCACCTTCTCTAGCCGCCAGCTGAACAGTTGTCTCTAGATAGTACGCGCGAGCTTCATCGCCAATCTCCCGGTAACATTTTGCTGCTAGCTAAAAGACAAAGTATTTTTAATACTTAAATAAAAATAAAATCTTTCTCATCACCGACTTGCCAATAAGCGGTCCTGATTTGTAGTCAGAAGAGTTGAAGGAGTCACATGCCTATCTCAGAAGGAGTCAGAACCTAAATGGCATGATCCCCGTATATCGGCTTAAAACGTCATACATTTTAAAGTGCAATAAATTGCTTTAAAATACTGTGAGAGTAGTGTACGCAATAAATAATCCTGTTAGCCAATTTAGAGCAATATTATCTCCTTTAATCCTATTTATAAATACCTGAATATCCTCATCGACGAACGCTCTCTCCGCTAGCTGCCTCCATAGCGGAGCCAGGTCAGCGTTACCCACTGCTTCCAAGTAGCGACCACATCCAGACAGGTCGCCACTACGCAATGCGTTATCTACAAAATTGATGGATCTTCTCTTATTTGCCAGTAATCAGCCTTAGCTTAGCAAATTTAGAGTTACACGGAGTTTAGGCGAGATGCACGAAATCGATTAATCGATATACAGAGAGGAAAAGCATCGATGTGACACATATTCTCTGTCCGAGCACAGCCACGCCGCCGTCACGCTACTATTCCACACAGCCTGAATCACAATCTCTTTGAGGGGACTGTCCATCGCCGTTAAAGTGTTCGCAAAAATGTATTATATGGGAAGTCTCATCACATAGTTAACTGTCGAGTTACGTTGATCAGTCTGTCAAGTTTTGTCGGTCCAACTGGCCCTTATTGCGTTTTACATTATCCGATCCGATATCGAATGTAGGACCGATATCCCATACATTACAGGCCATCTTGGATTTTTTCCATTGAAATCTTCTGACATCCGATATAGGATCGGATAATGTAATAACCTAACCACAAAATTAAAATTTTGAAAAAACCCCCGACTGCGACATAGCAGACCGATTTTCATGAAACATGGCTAAGAACACTCCCGACTAACTCAGCTTTCAGACAAAAAAAAACTAAAATCTAAATCGGTTCATCCGCTCGGGAGCTACGATGCCACAGACAGACACACACACAAACAGACAGACACGTCAAACTTATAACACCCCGGCGTTTTTGCGTCGGGGGTTAAAAACAGAATTAGAGTGTAACGTACTGAAAGCAAGTCGATGGTCGTCCAGCTGTAGAAACGGTACATGCCCGCCGTCCAGCACCACCCTCCGAGCGTTCACTTCCACGGCCACGCCGCCGCCGCACTCTGCCATCTCCACGCAGCCAGGGTCCCAGGCGCTGTACCTGATATATTATTTGTATTAATAAATCTTCCCCGTGTGGTGACGGGTTAAGAATTTCACCACCCCTATTCTTCCCGTGGGTGTCGTAAAAGTAGACTGTGGGATATGGGTCAAACTATGGCGTAGGCGAGAGGCTGGCAACCTGTCACTGCACTGTCACAATTTGGATTTATATCAACCCCTTTTTTCCAAGAGTAACACTGAAACTTAGTAGTTCATGTGCTCTGCCTACCCCTTTATGGGATACAGGCGTGATTATATGTATTATATGATTTATATGTATGTATGTAAATCTTACAATCAAAAAACGTCGATAGTCGGTAAAAGCGAGCGAATTTTGGAAGCCCGAGCCCTTAGGTTCAAACGCCAGCTCAAAATCTTAAAGGCTCAAAAGTGTCTTACATCAGAAACGAGAACGTAATTCTACATTTTTACGGTGTTAAAGGATGAATTACCAAACGAGAAGATGCGTCGGCGTCTGAGCAACGACGGCATCGCTGTCTTCAATCCACTGTACGAAGCCCACTCCACTTGCTATGATTTCCTAAACAAAAAAAAAATCATTTAAGTTTTTGAAAACTAATTTCACAAAATAAATTGTATTTTATCATGCAGAAATGTCTGCGAGCGATACTACATTTTTTTAAATGAAAAGACGAGAGAGAGACGGTCCCAGGTTCTAGTCCTGTAGGTGGTGTCCTTACAAGTGCGAAATTTTCAATTTTTCCTTTAAGTAATTTAAAAATATTTAATTTGACAAATTAAAAATAATTTCCTACATAGCTTACACTTACTAACATTGTCAATAGTTCGATAAGTTTGACAAATATATATCATGACATGTAACACTTATATGGCGCAATCGGTAGGTTTCATTAGTAATAAAAGTTACACTTTACCTTGTCGCCTGACTGCAAATTCAGCAGGATAAGTCTTCGGCGAGTGTCCCGCATCAGCAAAAGCTGTCCGCTTTCGTTCAGCTCCAGCCAATCAACGCGAGCTTCGTGCCACCACTGGCCCAACTGAACTCCTGATAATCACACGCACATTACGATACAAGTGTGGAAAAAAGGAAGTTCGGAAAGAGTGACGATAAATTAAAACACGACCGAAGGAAGTGTTTTAAATCGACACGTGTTACGAATTTCCTTTTCGCACGTGTATTGTAGGACGTTTTTCAGTATAGATGGCCCTCTGAAATTTCGACCTGACAAAGATGACCCACTTATCGCACTAGTGCGATAAAAAGCAGCATGTGTACTGAAAAAGTTATTCATATACTGGTACGTGTGTGGTGGTTTATGTTTTCACGGTCATAAATCATAATTATGGTGATGAAGGCAATACAAACTAAGTACCTACCCTGCAGTAAGAAGGTTGACCAGTCCTTACCCGTAGTGAGATCCACCACAGCAATGGTCTGCCTGTCCAGTAGGTACGCCAGATGTTTCCTATCGCCTTGCTCCTTGTCGTTCCCCTCATTGATTCGCACGCTGAGCACGTGCGGGTTTACGCGCTCAGTTCGCACCTGGTTACGAAGAGATATTAGCAGATTTAGGTGCATAATTAATCAAATTGCCATTGTTTGGCTTAAATAATAGATTTTGCGCAGATAGGATGCTTCGCGTCTAATTTGATGAAGTGCAACGTTGCTAGTAATATAAGTGCATTAACTGTGCATACGACGGAGCCATCAAATAACATAAGGGCCAAAATATCAACTCACAGTATGCAATACTTTATCGAGTCCGTATTCAACGACGCTCAATTCGCCCGCACGATGTAGCAGGCAAGCTCCGCCGACCGCTGCATATATCCGCTCCCCGCTGCCGGACCATGGAATCTAAACAAGAAACGTAGGGAACAAAGTACAAAAACCCTGACCTGCCCGTAGAAACTCCGATACGATAAAGTGTATACTTTACATGTATTATTTACATTACTCGTATAAGTATCACGGAACTTGAGAGCAGGCCGAATTCAAATGTTACTGGACACCAACACAAATCCACTCGAAAAAAAACAGTGACTCACCTCGCTTGTCAAGCCTCGTGCTATATCGCAGAGTATGAACGTGCTAGCTGTACGACAAACAGCGTACCAGTCGTTACCTGAAACCATAAAACAGCGATTTACCGATTTATAATATAAATAATATACTTGTAAACTTTTAGAATTTCTTAAGTACTTACCTATAAGAATCTGAAACGATGAAATAGTTATTTGTTATACAAGGGGGCAAAGTTGTATTTTAACGCCGAGTGTGGAATTGAGAAACGAGAATGTGAAAGGATTCTATAGTTGAACAACGAGCGAAGCGAGTGGTTCGAGAATAGAATCCTGAACTTGCGAGTTTTTTAACACACGAGAAGTAAAATACATTTGCACCCGAGTGTAACACAAAACTTTTCCCCTCACTATAGCGAGTAAACTACAACGCAAAAGAATGCGTTTATCATTGCTTCCAGTAGTTCCACAGGTAGTAAATCATCTTAATTACTAGATTCACCTACTTTTATCAATTTTAAAGTAGTTAATTTGACTTTATTCAAGATCAAATTACTTTACCCACTAGTGGATAAAATTCGTTTTTACCCGCTGGTATTAAAGGACAAAACACGTGTTTCCAAGCTAGTGAGGGGAAAATTTATATAACGTATTAAGCTAAAAGAGCACCAAAGGTAAACTTAAATTTATTTCTGCGTACCTATAAATCGGACATTAAAGATGTCGGACGCGTGCTTGGTAGTGACGGTCATGGGCGGGGCATCGTTGGCCAACCGAGTAAGCACCAGCTGCTTCGGGCTTACGTGCTGAACTTCGACAGAGTCTCGCCACACCCAGCGTCTGCTCATAAAATTATAGACTTTTGAATAACAATAGCGGTAGCATTCAGACATACACCTAATGGTAAATGGGTTACCTACTTTAGTAAGTTCAAATCCCTAAAGGGCTGGAAATGAACCTCTGGGGTTGAAAGCTAAAGCTTTCCAGCCTTTTAGGTACCCTAACACTCCATTTCTGGACCCTATAGGCATACTATTATGTAAAATTCGGAATTAAACTTTCACTTCAAACGGACGACGAACCAAAAGCAATAGAGCTACGAGTTACGAACTACAGTTTATCGCTACGAACAATGTAGCTTCATGAAAGTGAAGTTTAGAATATATACATACCTGTATAATCGGCAATTGTTTATTGGTTATTCTTTACAATGATATAATTATATTCTCTACAATTTTCTGTGATAATCTACATTAGTATCAATATATCCTAGTGCTATTTCGTTCTAACTAGTGCGGTAAATTGTTTAGGTATATTGACTACACAAACCAAATATAACGGATCCTCTACAAACAAGTTCCTCAGAATCATATTACCGTGCAAATATCTAGTTTAACCATATAACCAAGCAAGAAACTTGTAATTTATGCAAATAGCGTAAACATCGATTTAGCTTCGAGCAACATACAACCAGAGTTTTGAATGTTTTCCTTGATCATGATGCAACTGCGTCGAAATATCGGGATTCGACAAAAATCAAAAAGGTAATCACGGTCTATATCCCTTTCAATATAAGTCTAACATACTACCAATTTGTCAAACGAAATCTCAATTTGCTCCTCTCCTACTATAATATTCATATTTAGATGATGATGATGATGGAACATAATAAAAATAAAAACATTCCGTAACCTAACATTTATTTTATTTATGCTATTCTGAGGGAATTACCTGAGAACAGCTTCAAGCATTATAACAGCTCCGGTTTGCGAGGCGACGGCCAATTTGGTCCCGTCTCCACTCCAAGCGAGCGCGCGCGTCGCATACAGATTGGGTATGGGCAGGAACGTCAGGTCGAGCCCGCCTGACTCCTTCATGTCTCCGACTAGGAACCCGTCGAACGTGCCGACTGCTATCGTCTGTTACAACCAATGTATTATACTGTAGTAGGTACGGTCACGGACTTTAATTGTTGATCCACTTCTAGCCCATTTTATACTGGACATTTATAGCTTAACTATGACATGACTAAATTATTATGGCCTTTGAATGGCTGAAAAATTAAAGTCCGTGAGTGTACCTAATCCTAAGGTAAAGGAACTAAAGGAAGCTATTGTAATGTATGAAGTGTAACACACGGTAGATGTCTACGTAGTAGCATAGGCTTGCATCGAACCATATGGTAGAACATTTTGCTAGTTATAGATGATCCAGGGGTTGTAAATTCAAGTAAATTTTCCACTTTTACATATATCCTTAGTTAATTAATCTTTCGCAAATTCTCCTAGTGGAAAATAATTGTATAATTTTACGTCCGACTGTGGCGGCCACGTGGGCTCCACCTCCACGCTTCGCAGTAACTCGAGTCAGAAGCCGCGTAAAGCGCCACGCACGCGCCCGTCATTACAACCAGCCAGTATCAATTGCCATTTTATACCTACCTAGTTGTAATAGTCCTGATAATAATTACCTGTCCAGAGGGGCTGGGAGCGGCGGCCGTAAGATCCCTCGCGTGTGGCGGCAACGCGGGCTCCACGCTTCGCAGCAACGCTCCGCCAGATGCCGCATACACAGCCACCCGTCCGTCGCAGCCTCCCACTATCAACTGCCATGCAAAATGTTATGCAGTTTTAATCACCATCGTGAATAATATTGAATAAGGGGAAAATAACAGTAGGGTAAACTCGCCTCATTCGGTGACACGCTTAATTCGGTGAAACAACCAAAAATCGTCTTTCAGGCAGGCAAGCATTGTCACGCGATAAATGATAAAACATCAGGCCGCCGCTATCGCAATATTTGTAAGTGCGATAGAGACGGCCAGATGTTTTATCATTTATCGCGCGACCATACTTGCCTGCCAGAATAGTGCTTCAAAGCTTGTATCACCGAATTAGGCGTGTCACCGAATGAGGCGAGTTTACCCTGACCAACTTTGACATTTGTGTGACTTACGTAAGGAGGCAGCATAACAAGAGCGGACGGCGGCAGAGCATAGCGCAGCAGCAGCCGTCCGTTCACGAACAGCGTCCCATCCACATGGCCTGACGCTAGCGTGCCGTCGCCACGAGCAAGCGACACGCAGCAAGCACCACCCGTCCACAAGCTGGAGCTCTTGTTGCTCTTGCAGTCGAGAGACCTGAGTAAAACGACACTTGATAACAATAGATATGTAAATAGGGAGCGTTGTGAGACTCGAAAGGTATAACGCCGCAGAAGGAGTTGAGGGACATCGTGTCGTACACACACATGGCCCGATGCTTCCAGTGCCCGTTCCACTCACAACCCAGATGTTTGTCAATGAACGTGTACCATCGTACATCGATCTTTTTAGGGTTCCGTACCAAAAAGGTACAACAGGAACCCTTATGGTGCGACTCTGTCCGTCTGTCTGTCCGTCTGTCACATTCCTAAATATCTCGAGAACTACTAATGCTATCAACTTGAAATTTGGAATAGTTGTGAACATTGTGAACCTCTACAAATAGAAGGTATAATTTTTTTTAATTTATTAATATTAATTGTAGAAAATGGCCAAAATGAAAGGGGGGCAAACTGTAAATTTCAAGTTACTAGGTCAAGTGGGGTATCGTTAGAAAGAGCTTAAATTGAACGTAAATAAACTATTTTTTATAATTTTTTTGTTGTGAAAAAAAAAAATTTTGAAGGAAAATGTAAAAAAAAATACCGTTCCCCCCCCCCTTATCTCCGAAGTTTACCAACGAAAAATTATGAAAATTTTAGGAAACATTGGTTTTATGCTAAATATTACGGGAAAAATATAATCGTGTTTGTATCTTGAAAACTTTTTTTTTAATTCACAAAAAACTTTTCACATTTTTACTTTTAATTTACCCACCTTTGCGGATGTATATAGTACTTCAAATTAATACGAGATGTTACGTAAATCATCTTCTTTCCAATAAAGTAAAAATTGTTTAAATCGGTTAACATTATAAAGAATAATCCCTGAAAAACCAACATTCTATGGTCGCGCAAATTAGTTAGCGAATTCACTGAGAGATGGCGCTATACACAATAATGCTCATTAGTACCTATACTTTTGTCTTCTAGTCAAGTCGTTAGAGTTATGTGAAAACATGAGATTATTTTAACTGGGGAGTTTGAAAGTTTGTACGGAACCCTCGGTGGGCGAGTCCAACTCGCACTTGACCGGTTTTTTTTCTTATTTAAGACGCTGACAGCACCCAATGGCCTTGACGCTAGCATACACTGTCTAATCGTATGGGAGTAAGTGAGAGCGCGATGCCACTAAAAGAGGGCGGATAGGTACGAAAAGTGCAGAAAAATATTAAAATAAAATAGAAAGATGCATTATTTGTGCAAAATGTTTCGTTAGTGTTTTAGATATGTATATATTTGTTATTATAATACTAACTAAAGACAACTAAGTGAATAATTGAACGACATACAACCGTTTAATGACGAACTCGAGACCAATCTTCGCAATTTTTTTCTATCGAGCCGATTTCATTAAATCGTGTATCGAGTACGGCTATGTTCTTTGAAATATAATGAATAATAACATATAATTTACTTGCCTTACTAAGACTAATAGTTTGTCTTAAAAAACTGCGCAAGTAACATCAATTTTACGCAATTGGGTGTTGTCAGCCCCTTAACGTTGGGGAAATGCATTCACGCATGCCATCCGGTCCGGGGGACCAGGGGCGATGACGGACTAACCAGTGTAGGACTACCGTCTAAAACCACCAACGTATTCCGTCTCCGCCTTGGGTGGAGTGTCGCAGGGCCACTCAAGCATTCCACCACGAACGTCGTACACCGACCTAATGAAACATTTTATACTACCTAACCTTGCCATCGCTAGTGCCGGTATAGAAGCCCTGTTCGGCCGGCAGCAGCCGCACAGGCGCGCCGGTCAGAGCCGCTGATGCGAGGAAGCTTAGGGCAAACCAGTCTGCTTTCGGAGTACCCAACTGACGTGATCACGTGACATTGCGCTGGATAGGGTGGCATGACAAAATCATGTGTCAGAGGCGACGATCCTTTTTGAAGTAGGTTATCAAATAAAATCCCCTTGGACTACCTGATCTTGCCATCGCTGGTGCCGGTATAGAAGCCCTGTTCGGCCGGCAGCAGGCGCACCGGCGCGCCGGTCAGAGGGAACTTGTTGCAGATCACCTTCTTGCCGGACCAGTCCGCGCCCACTCGGTACACGAAAACCATGTTGTCGCTCTGGGCTACGCCTAGGAGCTCCGAGTTGTCGCTGAACGCTAAACCTGGGAAATCGCAAAGAAAAATTGGTGAAGGCTAGAAGAGTCTATTGAATTTACTGCAAGTCGAACTTATAAAGTTACGCTAAGGCTAAGCGGATGCCATCAAGAAGTTTACAAATGAATTTTTTTCTAAGGTGACGACATTTTTCTGGTGTTAACAAGCCCTTTCCTTAATTTGCCACCTACAAATATGGACTACATGCATGCTTGCATAATTTCAGTAGCATAATTTTGCATAAAACCCGTGTGACTCAGGGGACCGCAACCATGGCAATAACAGGCAAGAAAAAGTTGATTCACCCATATCCTAACTTGCATGTCATGTCCCTTTCATTTTATAATATAAGTAAAATTTATAAACAAGTATGTAGATAAACTAGAAGTAGAAAAAAACACCTGGATGTGACTTAAACCCCCTGTGGGTCTCTAGCCCAGTGCTCTTCCATCTGATCTACCAAGACGGGACGGGACACAGTCAATGTAATCCTGTAGGTAATAGGCCTATAGGCACTATTGGGAATATTGACGCCTAAACCTTTTTGCAGAGCAAATCTCTTTATCAGACTGGTTGCCTGCATACTAAACGGCACTCGCGTCACATCTACAGTAAGAATTTAATACTTCTGGGTGCGTAGCCGAACGGCACAAACGCTTACGATACGCTCACGAATCGAAACGCTCGTAGATATCTATCTCTATCGCTCTTGCGTATTGGCGCGACAGAGCCAGACTACCTTTCGCATCGTTTCGTTTTCGTTTCGCGTTGCAGAAATGCCATTCGGCTACGGCACCTGAAATGGATAGATGCCTATCTTATTTTTCCTTATTTATCTCTAAGCTTAATAACATCGTTTGCGGACGTTTCCCATGAATACAAATTAATTTAGTATAGGATAGCACATCGTTTTTGGTAAATACCCAATTTGCCTAATGACGTAATAACTGCACGCAACCCCAGTAACAGTTTCAATTTCAGATATGTTAAACTCTTAAATAGAATGTGATTCATCTTCAAATAAAACAACATGAATGTGTATTGTAACGCAGGTACTTGTAATAACGTAAGACTTCTTTCCAGTAGCAGCGTCAGCGGGTTTCGTGCTGAACTTGTCGCGGCGCATTCCATCGCGGTCGAACAGCAGCACCTGCCGCTCGCACGTCGCCACCGCCAGCTTCACGTTGTTCGCTGACCAGCAGATATCGGCGATAGGACTTTCGCCCTCCTGTTTTGTCAAGTAGTATATCGTATTTTTACGTGGAATAACTATTTAATTGGTTTGTATATTTACTAGGAATAAATTATTATTGAAATATTCTTACTTGTGCTTCCATTAACGTTTTTGAATATTTTAAACGCATTTTATTATCAAACGCAATCGTGTAGTTTATTTATTTCAATTCACTGTTCGTGTTGTTCTGTCATTGTTGCATAGCAACAGCAAGCGACGTTTGAATTGGCGCCTTATCGGAAACAAATCGGAAATACACAGCCATAGAGAAATATAGAATAAAATAAGGTAGGGATGTAGGGGTTCCATGACTCAATTCTACAGAACCCCTAAACTAAGTACCATCGTGTGAACTCGACTTAAGCCATCCCGTTATTTACCGGTTTTCGCACTGTGCTTGAACATGGCAACACATTGACATAGCTGTCATGGCTGTCAATTTACCGGAAATTCTTTTCGTTAGTACTTTTCATTCGTGAAGACGTTGTCTAGGTTAGAAAATATTTTATCTTTTTTAATCGTGCTTGTGGTGTGTCGTTTTTAAGTTTTAATTTAATTTTGTGAATTGTGACTTGAATTAAATTCATGTTTCAAACATATTTTGGTCTAACACTTTCAGTGACACAAAGATTACAGTGCCGAACTTGTGTTTTGCTATTTACAAAAATATATAAAAGTGTCTTCATGTGTATAAGTTTATTAAAGTATACTTTGATGTGTTGCAGGACGTCATGCCGTTCGCGAGGTACGTTGAACCAGGGCGAGTAGCCCTGGTAGCCGATGGCCCCTTGAAGGGAAAGCTTGTAAGCGTAGTCGACGTCATTGACCAGACACGCGCCCTCGTCGACGGACCCGGCAGCGGTATCCCTCGCCAACAGATCCGCCTGAACCAGCTGCATTTGACCAAGTTCCGTCTGAGCTTCCCCTTCACAGCGCCCACCCGCGTCGTCAGGAAAGCATGGACAGACGCTAAGCTCAACGAGAAATGGGCCGAAAGCCAATGGGCGCAGAAGCTCGCTAACAAAGAGAAGCGCGCCGCTATGACAGATTACGACCGTTTCAAGCTGACGTCGGCACGTGTGAAGAGGAACCGCGCGAGAACAGCGGTGTTCAAGAGCCTGAAAGTGAAGGCGGCGCGCACCGGAGTCTTCGGCAAGAAGGCCGTCCCCAAAACGAAAGTCCCGAAGCCGCGTACCAAGAAGCCCGCCGCCAAAAAACCCGCGAAGAAGTAATTCTTGTGTCTTAGAGAGGTTAAGTGACAATCAAGGGACAGAATAAAGAATTACTTTTAAGCTATATGCTGTGTTATATTGTTAGTCCCTTTTACTGTCCATTTTGTGAAATGAGGTGAGTCAAGTGGTTATTACAGAACATGTGGTGTTTTTTCTTTACTCAATTTGTTTTACTTTTCAGGGGTGGCATGAGACTTGCTGTTATAACCTAAAACCTAAGAGGTAAGCTTAATACTTAATCATCTATACATTCTTGACTGTTATTCTCAAAATGATGATTTTAATTATAGTCTCGTTCGTATGAACTTAATGATTTTAAATTTACCACCATACTGAATCTTGTTACTTCGATATCAAAGTGTCTTAATCTCTTTATTTGTTACTTACGCAATAAATATATTTCAGGCCTTCATACAAACTAGATGACAAAATGTTTTCTGGTGGAAGAATTTAAATAAAGAAGCTACCCAAAAACACTATGAACATGGTGAGTAAAAAAGCAATTTCATGAAGGTTTGATTTTAAGTAGCAATTCAAAATGATGATTTAATTTAATAGTCTCGTTCGGATGAAAAATTGTGATTTCAAACTTACCACCTTACTGATGATTTTTCTTTCTTTGTTTTTATTGTTTCCCATAAGACCATGAATAACCTTTTTTTTATTATTTCAGTTGTGGTGAGAGAGCTGAATTTGGTTGTTGTGACCAGACTGGATTCACATTCTGAAATAGGTAACTTACTACTTTTACTTTTTTTTTAAGGTTATGTGGGCAAAAAATTTGTAATTACAATATTTTGTCATGTAAGTAGTTCACTAAATTTGCCTTAATTGCCAAGAGTGGCATGCTTTTCCTACCTTGTTGCGGGAATCAGGTGTGAGTTTATACATGTATGTATAATGTATGTATAATACACAGATAAAAACTGCTTCTGCTTTGCAATTTCTAGATGGATTACTCTCCATCGGAACCAGAAAAATATTGTTTAATTCTTATCATGCAGTTCCTTATTATGGTATTGCCTGGACCCTGCCAAAGCCGATGTGTGAACAGTTCAACTGTCGCATGTGACTCTGGTCAGGAACATTATCACACTCCGTGTAAGTTGTGTGATCCCATGGCCGCACAACCAAGGGTTGAGTGTAACAATCTATCATTATTCAGATTCATTTATATGAACATTGTTATTTCAAATTTTAATTCTAAAAGTTGATTGTTACAGCTCCTCCATTATTGTAGACGAGGATAAATTAGGGGAACACTTATTGGGTAAGTTTAACATATTTATGTAATTGTGATATCCCATGTAACAGCAGTTCTGAAAAACCGGCCAAGTGCGAGTCGGGCTCGCGCACAAAGGGTTCCGTAGCAGCAAACCAAAATTACAGTTAAATCAACCTATCTCAAAAACTATAAGAGATACTTTGATCAAACCAAAAATCGTTGAAAGAGTTAATTAGCATGCATCACCTCTATTTTTTTTAGAATTTTATACCCCGTAGTTATAAAAATAGAGGGGGGGGGACATACTTTTTACGACTTTGAGAGCTGATATCTCAAAAACCGTTCACTTTAAGAAAAATGTTTTTTAGAAAACTTTATATCATTTTAAAAGACCTTTCCATTGATACCCCACACGGGTATGTACATCGAAAAAAAAATTTTCATCCCTCAGTTACATGTATGGGGGCCCCACCCCAATTCTTTTTTTTTACTATTTAGTGTCATAATTTTGTAGCGGTTCATACAACACATATTCCCATCAAATTTCATCACTGTAGTACTTATAGTTTCCGAGTAAATCGGCTGTGACAGACGGACAGACGGACAGACGGACATGACGAAACTATAAGGGTTCCGTTTTTGCCATTTTGGCTACGGAACCCTAAAAAGTATGTACAAAAATTAAGGAAAACGTTAAGTTTGTTTTTTTTTATTCCTATTTTGTTACCAACATTTTTTTTTTATGAATTGAGATTTTAGTAAATTTTATTTCGTCATTAAGGTTCTCCAGTATCTATATTTTCTTATATCCTTACGAAAGTCTACTTATACTACTAAATGTTGGTAACAAAATACAATCAATTAAAATTTGCTGTCATGGCTATGTCCAAACTTTTAGAGAGCTGCTGATGCTTCTTAATAGTGTATGGGTCTTTCTTCTTCTTTCTCAATCCTATTATTTGGATCTTTAAGATTTATTAACCCCCGACGCAAAAACGACGGGGTGTTATAAGTTTGACGTGTCTGTCTGTCTGTGGCATCGTAGCTCCCAAAAGGATGAACCGATTTCGATTTCGTTTTTTTTTGTTTGAAAGCTGAGTTAGTCGGGAGTGTTCTTATCCATGTTTCATAAAAATCGGTCCACTATGTCGCGGTCGGGGGTTTTTTCAAAATATCAATTTTGTGGTTATTTTAACATACTTAATCAACTTTCACATCACACTAACAACTTGACCACTACTCAGTTGTAACTTTTTCACTTGATACAGACTTGACTTTATTAATTTCTTTGTGAAATGTGAGACCCTGCCAAAGCCGATGTGTGAACAGATCTACTGTCACATGTGACTCTGGTCAGGAACATTATCACACTCCGTGTAAGTTGTGTGATCCCATGGCCGCACAACCAAGGGTTGAGTGTGACAACTGAAATTCTTACTCCTATTTTCGGATTGAAACATTCATATTGTTCCTTTAAATTTAATTATGTATTTTATTATTACAGATTCATTTTACGAATGCAAACAAGCCACAAGAACACAAATTGACTATTTGGTAAGTAAAAAAATATTTTCAGAATCACCATTGTTTTAAATACAAACTTGTGTAAAAGATTACTAAAACAGTTGATACCCTATTCATGTTCTTACTCATATTAGTAATCTTTTTTAAATGATGACTATAAGTATCGCCCCTGTCTGATTCTTGATGATTGATAATTCCTGACAATATAATAAATATTTATAATAATGATTTACCATCAAGTTGTTGAATGTAATTAATGTTTTTTTTTTTTTCATTTATAGGTACACCAGGTTTTAATTAGAAACTATCACATCAATTATTTTGAAGGTAAGCCTAAAATAACCTTAGTTATCACTGTATTTTCTGGGTGCTTAATAATTATGTGATGACAAATACAAACTTGTGTAAAAGATTACTAAAACAGTTGATACCCTATTCATGTTCTTACTCATAATCTACAAAGTACTATCAGTACTCTTCAGTTCTTTAGTAATATTTTTTAAATGATGACTATAAGTATCGCCCCTGTCTGATTCTTGATGATTGATAATTCCTGACAATATAATAAATATTTATAATAATGATTTGCCATCAAGTTGTTGAATGTAATTAATTAATGTTTTTTTTTTTTTTTTTTTTTTTTTTTTTTTTCATTTATAGGTACACCAGGTTTTAATTAGAAACTATCACATCAATTATTTTGAAGGTAAGCCTAAAATAACCTTAGTTATCACTGTATTTTCTGGGTGCTTAATAATATTTAATTAGCCTGGTCCACACAGGGTGAACAGCATCGGGATGGTTATTTTTTTGGGTGGCAAACCACCATTTCCTCGACCGAGGCATGACCATAATAATACATTGTGCCCCGCAACACTGCTCGCTCTCTGTCGTCCCAACTATTTAATCTAATAGTTCAAAATAATATAATGATGACTATATGTATCGCCCCTAGCTGTAGTTTGATGATTGATCTGTTCTGATAATTATCCAAATACTTGAAAAGCATATTGTGAAACTAGATGATGCCATGCTGATAGAACTATGTTTGTTTTCAGAGAAACTTCACACAGTGAGATGAAGATAAATGTGTGGCATTAAAAAGGAAAATATATAAGGTTAGTTAAAAATAATAATACTACTAAATCATTGCCTGCCTTAATGTTTCCATTGAAAAAAAACTTACATTACTGTGATGACTATTTGTATCGCCCCTAGCTGCTATTTTGATGATTGATCTGTTCTGATTAAATAACATGTAAAATAAATATTTTTAAATGATTATTTCTATGTAGCTCATTGTAATCTGTTACTTACAGGATGGGCTAGTGCAGGTGACCACCAGCTTATCATAGTTGCAAGAAATTGAGAATGAGGTATGTTAAGAAATAACATTACTTTTAATATGAAACCTTTGCATTAGTACAGTGATGACTATTCGTACCACACCAGTCTGAAGTCTGATGATTGATCTTTACTGATATTAAAAAAAATATTTGTTAAAATATAAAATGTAACATTTGAAACTCATAATCGAAATCTCTTGTTTACAGTATGGTGTGTTGCAAAGCCTGCATATTCCAATATCAGTGCCAGTTTACCAAGATCTATGGAAGAGGAAATAATGGTAAGTATTTTATACTTAAGTAACTCACACATGCACTAAAACATATATATACGTTTACCGTGATGACTTTACGTATCGCCCCTAGCTGTAGTTTGATGATTGATCTTTTCTGATTATTAAACAAAAAGTATTGTTTAATCAGTGTTTCAAACATCATAATAATTTAGTTATCGTCTTTTCCAGAAGCATACAAGATGGTGCAGCTGATGAACAGTTATGGTAATAACTATTGGAAAAGGTATGTCATTTCATAACATGTATTATTCAAAATAGTAAGTCAGTTGAAAAACTGTTAAAGCTCGGCCACACATGCGCGTTTTGAAAGCGCAGCTTTAACGGAGCGCAATGATGGCGATGCGCCGGACGGAGAAGATTGCGAGCGTTTTCAAAGCGGATCGGCGGCGCATTCTGCACATGGTAACTTCTAAGCCTATATTTTGCAACTGTAAACTTCTACTAAGGATTGAATGACACATGAGAAATCAAAACAACCTTTTAGAATAAAACAATTAGCTAAATGGTTAACGTTTAATCCATATTCAGACAAGTCCGCTCACAATGCGAGCTGTGTTATGTGTGACCGCGCTTGCGTATTCAGAGTGCGCTCGCATTCCGCTACGCTATCAAAACGCCCTATGTGTGGCCGAACCTTTAATAAAGTTCTAAATGATGTTTTTACAAGCATATATCATAACTTCATTGACGACAATTATTTACTGATGTAATAAATATTACACATAAAATAAACGTTTAGTAACAATTTTGTAATAAGAATTTTGTTTCCTCTCTTTTCAGATCCGCTATATGGTGCAACAATTTAATGGAAGATTCAAAGCCTTTTTCCTAACACTGACAATTACCAGTTTTAAACATGTGATGAACTGCTTAGTTATCCCTGGCTCACAAAACCGTGGGGATAATATGGTATGGTAACATCTGATAGACAATCATACCAATATTGGACACATTTTTATTAGAATATTTCACTAACCAATTCATTATTTTTAAGGTGCTAAATGAAGCCTGGAAGTCAAAAATGTGTCATCGACCGATGCGAGATCGTCAACAGTCAGAAAATCAGATTTATGTAAGGTAATTATTTTAAGAATATTGATATTTACATTTTAAGAAAAAGTGACGTTGTCAAGCGTTAAAATAAAATTGACCTGTAACAAAATTCCTAAGAAGCTATATACCATGTAAAATATCATAAAGGAGTTTCAAAAAACCAGTTTTGGACATTTAATGTAATGTATGACTTGTGTGGATGGATGGTTATTAAATTTCGTTCTGAAAATGATGAACTGCTTAGTTATCCCTGGCTCACAAAACCGTGGGGAAAATATGGTATGGTAATATCTGAAATTACTCTCTAGAGTCAAATATGATTATGCAAATGAACCTGCATTAATAATATTTGTTGCTTTGTTCACAGATCTCTAGATTTCGAAGTCAGACGCGCTTTTGGCAATAACTTCGGGCTACAAGGTAACACATATTTTTATTAATATTTTGCAAAGAAGTAGTCTAGTCAGTTTGCCATTTATTTGAATTTGATCGTAAATATTTAGCAGTGTGGATCAAAATGGAAAGGACAAATTATCTCGACTTATCGGGTTTGACCAGTAAACCCTCGAGATTCTTTCATTAGTTTGAACTTTGCCTCGAGTAAAATGGCATTACTTGAATAAAGCACCTTGTTTATCCAGTGAGACAACTTCTGAAAAGTACAATGGGTGGCCACGGATTAAAAAGCGTGATTTACGCTACTCACTGTTGGCAATGAAAGGTTTAAACAGTAATACTATGTATATGATGAACTGCTTAGTTATCCCTGGCTCACAAAACCGTGGGGAAAATATGGTATGGTAATATCTGAAGCCACGCTTAACAATATGAGAGTTAACGTAAAATAAAACTCGGGCTAATAATTGATTGTTCATTACAGGTAAATTATGGACTTCACTGTGGAACGCAACATTTATATACTATCGGGTAAATATATTTCTTATGCTGAACCTTCCTTAGAGATACTTACCAGTAGATCGTTTCCAATTGAAAGACGACGGTTCTAAATGATGAATAATTTTAGACAAGCATATATCTAGATATTGAAGATAATTTATTTCTGACAAATCTAACGTACTACTACTCCGTCGTCATATATCTATGTTTGCTACAATTTATTTTCTCTTTTACAGGTACTTAAAGGTGAAAACTGTGTCGGCAGTTTTATCATAGTTATTATTTATTGTAAATCGTATGTGTTGACCTATTAAAATAAACAAGTTACGCATAAATGTAGTTATCTTTTTGAAAATACCACCAACATCCGCAAATTAGCTGATAAGGCTGAAAAACTGCAGTAGGGCCTATAGTTACACATTGACAGTAGGCAGTTACAACTGAAACTGATAACATGCATTTTGTGCAGGTTATTGAAAGTGCTACAAATGTAGAAAGTGACACAACTTGTTTAGTGAAGGTAGGAGTACAAAATACATCAATTGGACGTGGTTTTGGAAAAGGGAATCCATCTAAAAATTGCTAATGAAATGCCTTTTCTTATGACAAAGTTCAAATTATAGATTTTTGCGAATTGTATCCTTTTCCTAAACTACATCTAACCTATCCTCCCTCCACCCATATAATACAAGTTGTAGATTAGTGGCCAAGTTTGTTTAACCCTCGCAACGCTCAAGATGCCAAATTCGAACCTCATTACATTATGCTCACATGAATATTTAATTATATACCTAGTAATACTGATTCAACCCACTTCACTTTGACTGCCCACTTGTAAAGCAATATTTATTACAGGCTTTACCTGCGACAGTGGCTACAAATTTGGAGGAAGCTCTCCAAAACCTAAAGATAAATTTTAGTCGACGACGTTCAGATTGCGTAGAAGCTGAAACCAATGGTGTTACGATTCTAAACATCTTGGGTGGAATCGAGTAAGTTCTTCATCTGTAATTAGTAGTGTGTCATATGTATTTAACGCGAGGGTTTACTTGGAGCTCATTGAGGGAGGGATTCAAGTGTAAACGCCCAAGGTGAAATAAATTTTTCACCACCCCAACTGGTGGCTCTCTTTACTATTCGAAAACAGATAACAAAATTGCATTTTATCCATAAGAGAGCAAAGTCATTTCATACAAATTTTAACTTGATGTCTTAAGCTGGCTGGTAGATTTTACCTATAAATGATGATTTTGAATCATAAATATTGAATAAATGGATGGATTCGATTTAATTTTCGATGTTTTATAGTTAGTATTTTGTTGGTGTGGTGAAAAATTTTGTGTTTCGCTCGGTTGCAAAGTCTGTTTAACCTTCTTGCCTTGAAACCCTCGCACCGCTCAAGATTCCTCTTTTTGAACCACTCGCTACGCTCGCGGTTCAATATTGGAATCTTTCGCTTGCTCGGGTATCAATATTAGCACCTGCGGTTACAACATCCTTGTAATAGTTATTTGTTATACAAGGGGGCAAAGTTGTATTTTAACGCCGAGTGTGGAATTGAAAAACGAGCAAGTGAAAGGACTCTATAGTTGAACCACGAGCGAAGCGAGTGGTTCAAGAATAGAATCCTGAACTTGCGAGTTTTTTAACACGCGAGAAGTAAAATACATTTGCACCCGAGTGTAACACAAAACTTTTCCCCTCACTATAGCGAGGAAACTACAACGCAAAAAATGCGTTTATCACTGCTTCCAGTAGTTCCACAGGTGGTAAATCATCTTTATTACTAGGTTCACCTAATTTTATCAATTTTAAAGCAGGTAATTGGACATTATTCAAGGTCAAATTACTTTACCCACTAATGGATAAAATGCGTTTTTACCCGCTGGTATTAAAGGACAAAACACGTGTTTCCGAGCTAGTGAGGGGAAAAATAAATTACTATCGCTACCATGACCCTTATCTGAATTAGCATGTAGGCACACGTAGGTAACCGCTGTTCAGTGTTCACATCTCCATTCCACACAATGTATAATTATACTTTTCCGTAACTTTCTCGATATTGATTGACGTTTTAAAACTCGTGGTAGCTTCACTCTTGTGACTAAAGTTACTACGTGTTCAGCTATTATTTAACTTTAACAGATACAACGTCTACGGACAATCGATGGCAATGGAAGAGTCGAATATAGGAGGAAGGACCGTTAGAGTTCAAAAAGTCATCTGGACCATGGGAAAAAGAACAAATACGATATGAAACAAACTTTTATTGAATAAAATGTAACATTGATAAATTAATACTGTTTAATTTGTATTTTCTACTGTTAATTCACTCTGGCAATCACTTGGTACTCTGTCTGTGAATAGTTCGGGTATCTGAAATAAAAATAATTCATGTAAGTGTAGGCATGAGAGTCCACGATAGAGGAGTGATAGGTAAATTAAGGCGTTATCCAGTATCGAGAAATTTATGTATGTATTATATTACCTATAACTAAGTATGTCTTATAGGTTGATTGAGAATGAATGAAACATTTTATGTGTTTGTTTTAGATTACCTGAGGCGTAAACGCTTCTACTCTGTCGAGCAATGAATCTGAGAATCCTGGGGTATAATATCTGTAATCAAAAATGTTAAATCGTAAAACTTGTCTCAGGTGACGCTGTTAATGCTGTCGTTATAACTCCTTTTGTTCTAAGACAGCAACTGTATCAGAATCAACCAATAGCGCTTACATTTTTTTAAATTAAGTGTGTTTTTACATTATCCGATCCGATATCGGATGTAGGACCGATATTACAGGCGCCATCTTGGATTTTTTCCATGGAAATCCTTCCGAGATCCGATATCGGATCGGATGATGTGAAAACGGACTAACGTTCCTACGGAAAAAGTGGGTGTGCCAGAGTTAAAGCCTTGCCTAAAATATCGTGTATTTGCTTCTATGACCTTAATAAGCAACTTTAATTTTATAAATAGCAATGTAGGTAGAAAACCCTCACTCAGCTTACCTGACTATTTCTTCAGGGAAGCAACTGTTTATAATGTTGATGTATTCTTTTAAAGATGTCCCTGGAACTGTGTCTATTTCTTGTATTCTCTTTAATGCACCAGTTGTTACAAAAAGTCTTCTTGCTCTTGCATCGTTCGGCAATATCTAGACAGAAACAAAGATCACATAATAAAATGAGTTTGTTAGTAGAAAAAGGTGCGAAGGTCAAAATTTTTATGGTAGGACATTCTACAATATCAAAATTTCCCACTAAGTACTGACCAACGGGATGTTCCAGAGTATTATTAATAAAAAAACAATTTTAAGCTTCATGGCTACAAATGTTAGTCTGGAGTCAAAAACGTTGTCTTAAACAATTTTACTGTCAATGTCATGTACGTCAAAGTTACTGATACCAATATCAACAAAGCAACGTGCCGGAGTAAATTATGAATTAGAAATTGAAACTGCCCATAAAATAACAATGGCAGGACGTGGTCGCGGTCGTGGTAGTACGCTATCTCTAACTCATGAGCAGCTGCAGGCGTTAGGCATCGCACGCGGTGAAAACAACGCACCAACCCTCGCGCCGCCTCCACTATTCCCAAAACTCGAAGCCAAGCCTTTACCTCTGGCCTGTGATGCTGCTACCGACTATATGCTGATCGTCAAAGATCAATTCATTGGATTCCTGCACGATTCACCCGCATATGTCAAACCGAAAACAAGAACTGACGATGTAGAAAGGTACTCCGACAAGTACAAGCTTCTCGCTATGGATGCTAAACAAGGAAAAGTTTTGGACTGTGTTTGGAACAACATGCCTACAGAGCTCCGACCGCAGGCGCGACGAGTCCGAGCGTCAGCGCGTAAACGAAAACTCGATGATCCTTCGGAGATAAGTAAGAGATTCCAGACATTAGAAAAGAAAGAAACGCAAGAAGAAAATGACGAACAAATGGAAACAAATGAAGGCGAAGAGGCTGTGAAAAAGGTTGAAGCAAATGATGATGAGGACTTGGAAGATGAACAGGAGCCAGAAGATGAATTGGATGATGGGACTGATTACGCTAATAATTACTTTGACAATGGGGAAGATTACGATGAAGAAGATGATAATCTAGATGATGGACCTGTATACTAAAGTGAACTGCAACAGTGAGTACTTTGGGTGTAAATATACTTTATTGAGTAAAAATAAAATTTTACCTCTATGTTTATTTATATCACCACCATACAAACATTGTTTGATCTTGGTGTAATATTATACTTATTGTCTAGCTAAATTACTTTGTAAACATAGACAAAATGTAAATGTGGTACCTTAGCATACTGTGCGAGGACATATTTGAGAATGCAAGCGGGTGCAGCATGCAGTAAGGGCTCCAGTGCAGGGCGATGCAAACAGCATTGAAGAGCCTGTTTGAGCGCACAGGAGGTCCTGGCGTGCACCTCAGCTGATGACTTTGGATTTGTGTATAACTGGGAAAAGCGACATTGTTAGAAAAATATATATTGTAAATATATACAGTGAACATTTCAGTAAATATATTTTGTTTTTAAATTTTATAAGATAATAAATTTGGTTAAAAAATATAACAATATTTAAGTACAATTACATTTGACCTTTAATGGTGTAAAAATTATTTAAGTCCAGGAAATATTGGTTCTTAATTTAAATAAAAACGATGATAATAAGAGCCTTAAATGTAGACCCCCAGATTGTGTCACAAAAAGCTGTCATAGAAAACCAAAGTCGAAGTCAAAATTTTTGATTAGGGTCACAATGTAACATATCTTCCAGCATGCATGGTCACTAATGAAGGAACCAATGCCTAAGCTACCATCCAGACTCATAAGTCGCATGTCTTGCGGCGCGCAACGGACGTCTCCGCCACGCCGCCTGAATATAATTCAAAAAACGTCTCCTCAGTACATTTTGTATAGGAAGGATGTAAGACGCGCCCCCAGGCGGCGCGGCGCGCGCCATGCCGCCGCCACGCCACCTGGGGCGCGTCTTACGTCCTTCCTATACAAAATGTACTGAGGAGACGTTTTTTGAATTACATTCAGGCGGCGTGGTGCGGACGTCCGTTCCGCACCTCAGGACATGCGTCTCTTAGATGTGGCCGGTCCCTAAAGTTTAGAGTCAAATCTAAACTGTAAAATAACACAATTTTCTGAACTTTATTGCAAAGACGCAAGTTCTACCAATGGTCAGTCAAAGCCTGAACCTGCAGTAGCCTGGGCAGAGCGTTAGCGACGGCCACGGCCAAGCTGTGCTGTGGCGAGTGCTTCGCAATATGGCCGAGCGTCCACGCCGCGGCGCACAGCTCCGCGTCATCGCCCTCCGTGTTCTGAAGGATGTTCACCAATACACAGATAGCCTGTAAAAAATAACACATGCATAGGTACGCAGCATTGATGGTACGTAAATTATTGCCTTTAGCTTTTTTGCAGGCAACCAGTAAGGTTCACATAACATAACAATAGGTCCGCAACATTCCTTGTCGAAACAAACTATGATGAACAAAGTTTCCTATTTTCCCGGTGTTGGACTGACCGGCACTGTAGTCTAGCGCCATGCACGTAGCATGTGCTCTACTGCTCTCGCTTAGGAGTCCCACCAGCAGCCCGCAGCCTTCCGTGTCCACCACTAACTATTCAAGGGAGAAGTAACACATACCTTGGCCTCGTAGGCCTCGATGACCGCCATATCGATTTGATCGGACTGGCCGACGATATATCGTCGCTATAGCCAAGCGCCATCTCTCCGACGCTTTCCGTGCTCTCGCTCCCTCCGTGTCCTCCACTAGCTGGCCTTGCTGTTGAAAGAAGAAATAACACAGACCTTGGCCTCGATGACCGCCATGGCGAGCTGATCAGACTGGCCGGCGATGTAGCCAAGCGCCATGCACGCCGGCACTCGTACGCCGCCGGTGCTCTCGCTAAGAAGATCCACCAGCGGCCCGCAGCCGCCTGTGTTCACCACTAACTGGGCTAGCTGTTAAATAGAAGTTAGTTAGTAATTCAATAGATATATGGCTTATCAGTTTGTACAATAGTGATGGATTTTGCAAAGAATAGGGTTTATAATTTATGGATGGTGAGTCTGGATAAGAAAACTTAGGTATATTGCTTTCTCGGCAAACATGTACCTACAGAGGGGCAGGTGGTAAAGCGCCACTACAGCCCCGGATAGTTCTGCCCGACCGCATTCTACCGCACCGAGTGCGCACGTACTGCGCTGAACTGAACGGGATAATTTCGGCTTAAGCAGCCCAAACACTGTTCGTCTTCCTCTAGTAACTTACATCAACCGACTGCTTAACGATGTCCCGGATAAGACAGGCGGCGGCACGGCGCACGGGCGCTGCGTCATGACCAGCGTGTAGGAGGGCAGGCGGTAAAGCCCCGCCGGCTACCACGGCCTCTGCCAACTCCGCGCGCGCGCTTGCCACCGCACCGAGCGCGCATAACGTGCTGCGCTGAACGGGAAAATATCGGGTAGTAATCAGTAAAAATTCCGATTCAGAGATTTTGGTTCATAGACTGTGTGGTATCTATAATAGGTATGTGATGGCACGGGAAGCTATACTGTGCTGAAAATGTTTATATTCGAGGTTAGAAATGTACAGTATAGATCAGAATGATGGCACCATGTTTCAGGCACCGTTACTGCATGAAGCCATCATAGACTAGAAATGTAAAACTTAACAGGGGATTTTACTGCGGACCAAGGTCTCACGGTGTTACATTTGCTGCTTCGGATATAAAAACAAGACACACCTTTAACTTTGGGTCCTGGTTTTCCAATCCTCTCACTAGGTGACAAATGGCTCCAGCGTCCACAACCGCTTCGGGTTTATGCTGCGCTAAATCTACCAGGGCACCTGCTGTGATCTGAGAAATTGAATAATATAGGCAACATTAACATATAGAACAGTAGGTATTGGTGCAGGTAGGTTATTGATGGTTCTGTATGAAAAAACGAAATTCGAAAGTCAAAGTTGGTAAACATTCTGAGTCAAGCTGTAGAATTTCGTGTCAGCAACAGTAGCTTTTCTACATCCACAAATGACCTAATGCCAGATTTCTCCCTAGGGATGCGAATATCCGCATAATTCCATTATATCACTGTCACCATACCTATTTGTATTAAGTATATCTCATAACCAAATGCCTGATTAGGATTAATCTGGTGCCATTGACTGAATCAGCGATTACCTGTTTGAGACTTATCTCGGGCTCCTGAAAGGCTAGCACGAGCAGAGGGAGCGTGCCTGCATCCGCCACCATGCCCGCTAGAACCTCGTTGTGTTTGCCGATGTAGCCCAAAGCCCAGGCCGCGTTTTCTTTCACCTGCGTTTATATTATATCATTTCATAATAGATAGGTCGTACACAGATTTGTCTTTTCTGATCACGAATATTCAGAAAATTACAGTTATTGTTTTTGACTAATCAGGAATATAGTAAGTAGAATCCTCGTAGGTGATGAGTTGGTGACAACTTGGATTCCATTTTGAAAGAGTGACCAGTTCTGTGATTGCTATTAAAAACATATACCTGTAGCTTGTGAAGTTGGGCGGAAGTGGAACTTATAATTCGGTAGGTATAATATTTTTCCCCTCACTAGCTCGGAAACACGTGTTTTGTCCTTTAATACCAGCGGGTAAAAACGCATTTTATCCACTAGTGGGTAAAGTAATTTGACCTTGAATAAAGTCAAAATAACTGCTTTAAAATTGATAAAAGTAGGTTAATCTAGTAATAAAGATGATTTACCACCTGTGGAACTACTGGAAGCAGTGATAAACGCATTTTTTGCGTTGTAGTTTCCTCGCTATAGTGAGGGGAAAAGTTTTGTGTTACACTCGGGTGCAAATGTATTTTACTTCTCGTGTGTTAAAAAACTCGCAAGTTCAGGATTCTATTCTGGAACCACTCGCTTCGCTCGTGGTTACACTATAGAATCCTTTCACTTGCTCGTTTTTCAAATTCCACACTCGGCGTTAAAATACAACTTTGCCCCCTTGTATAACAAATAACTATTAAAAATCACCTGGGTGTCAAAGTCGTCTAGACACGACACGATATGCTCGAGCGCTCCAAGGCGAACGATGGATGAAGCGAGTTCCTCGTTGTGCCTTTAATTATAACACAAAATATAGTCAACACACTGAACAGGAAGATCAATTGAGAATAAGAGCTAGTAAAGCATTAAATACTTACTTTGCCACAGCTCGCATAAGATACAGTGCAGATCTTTTGTAAAATACCTGTAAATAGAAGAATAGGTTACGGATACAGCAAAATAACATTTTACATTTAGAAATTAGGTATTATAGGATGGCAGTAAGTATAACTGTAGCTATTAGCTAGACTAGGAATCGAATTTAGTCGTCCTACATCTTTTAAAGATCCTAAAATCCCTCGTATTTTCGGAAAGGTGAAGAAAATTAATGAGGAATGACTTGAAATACTTAGGTACCTAAAATCAAGTTAAAGCAATAATAATACCTAGTTACCTACCTAATGATTTGGGCTCCTTCTTGAGTACCTACTCTTTCAATGTTAATAGGCCCTATTATTCGGTATACCGATCTGTGCACTCACGTTATACTTGTTGAGGTTCTCCAACGCAATGGTAGCCATGCCAGTCGCGAGCAGCTGCCGTGCTACTCCCTCGTCATGTTCCGCCAGTCTGGCTGCCGCGACCACGGCGCACTGCCTCACAGTGCTGCACGGGTCTGAGAGAAGCGGCCGAAGGAGCTCTTTGGACATTCAACTGGTTAGTATAAATATCTAGTGGAAAGTGGAAACCAACAGGTATAAGTTAAATAAAGTCACATAAGACATGAATTACGAGTAGGTACCTACTTGAGTTCTGAATTATTACAAAAGTAGAAGAGTTTAAGATTCAAATAATGTCAGATTCTGATCTAATGAGATGCTAAACATACTTAGGTATTTAATAAAAGTGGAAATAAGAAATTAGTTACTTAAGTATTTAAATATTATAAGACTACAAACCTAATACCCCGACGCTTTCCAAACATTTAACGTTGGACGCCCTCGTTGCCAGCTCTGCCATGGCTTGCACGAACGCAATTCTAGATTTTTGATACGTCTCGAAAACTGAAAATTGTTTCAACAAAATGAAAGTCAGACCTAAGTAGGTATTAGATGCACCTACTTGTTAAGCAGTTACAGGGTCAAGGAAGGAGTTGCAGTGGTTCGGTTGATAATAGCTGGGTTCAGTACAAGCCTCTTTTCCCGGATTGATTCTAGAGGTACCTGGTCTACTCTACCTACCTAAGTGTTAGGTATAGTATAGATACTTATAGTAGGTACATTTGGACAGTAGTACATCGTCGGAATTTAGTAATTCAGTTTAGATTTTAGGTACAACATCTCGCATTACAAACAAAATAATACCTATGTGGCATAGGTACTTACTCAGTTGGATATTCTTTGGACTGCTCATAGAGTGGCTCATGATTATTGATTTTATAATACAAACAAAATGTTTTTTATTCAGTTAATAAAATCTTGTATGCATTCAAAATACTTTGACGTTTGTAGTTATTTGTCAAAACAACGCCTATTGGACAAATAGCAAAGCAAGTTTTTATAGTTTTTCTAAATAAGTGCCAGTCGTTTGTAGCTTTACCTATATTAGTTTTTATCACACTTGTCGAAAAAAAAAAACATATTTGTTGATGGTTTACTAAAGAATAAAGAGCTATGTTTGTCCCGGTTGCAAAAAAAAACCTGTAACCCCCTAGGGAATTATACATTTCTAGCTAGTCGTTAGCTGTCCTATCTAGCTACTAAAATATGTTTAACATAAAGGTAGGTACTTAGATGATTATCTCAAGTTGTTAAAATCCAGTAATTCTTAAAGATAAAATATTCCAATGATTGTCTTCGGTGTCTGCATTAATTTTTACCGCCTAACAGACGGCGGCCTTCGTAACCGTGCAAAATTGACTTTAATTCAACTTAAGTGTCTCTTGTTTTTCACATCATTTCAATAGACCGGGAATTTATTCCTAAATTTTGCCATATGTATCACATTAAATGTACCAGTATAAGTGTGAGACCTGGTGACTTACGCCTATCATTCATGACCGGAAATGGCCTTAAACTGGTCGCTCGAGGTTAACCGCTAGAACAGCGATGCGAACGGCCGACAGCGCCCGCGCAGCCAGCCGAACGCGAAGGCCACCGACGTCACTTACCTACACGTCGTTATAGTTACCTATAGCTATACCGCTACACGTGTGTTGCCATTGTGGTCCGACGTGTGCAGTGCCTACCTGGCAGAGTTCACTAACACACGACTGCTCGCGTGCATTATATCTCATTATTATATAAATATTGCGCTTAGCCATTGTTAAAAATGACCCTGATTGTCCGACGGTGATTACCCGCGACTACGAGCTAGTGTTTAAGCGAAGTACTAGCGAGAATCAGTCAGGATGCCATATATCATGGTTATGGGCAGCCTGAGTGCGCCCCATCTCTCTAAGGACGAGGGCGCGACAGTATACGGGCTGAAGAGTGAGGAGCGAGCGGCGTTAGTGAGGGTATGTTTGTTTAGTGAGTCAATATCAAATTCTACCGACTTGTTTGTTTTTGTATTCCAATTAATGTAAACAGGGAGCTGGTTAACAATTTATTTAAGAGTCAAACCTATCAACTACATTGTCGCGTTTGTTGTGTTTAAGTCTTCATTTTAATCTATACTAATAATAATGTAGAGAAAATAATAATTTATACCTAATTACAGGACATCATGATGACGGCATCTAATAGTTATTTGTTATACAAGAGTGCAAAGTTGTACTTTAACGCCGAGTGTGGAATTGAAAAACGAGCAAGTGAAAGGATGCTATAGTTGAACCACGAGCGAAGCGAGTGGTTCGAGAATAGAATCCTGAACTTGCGAGTTTTTTAACACACGAGAAGTAAAATACATTTGCACCCGAGTGTAACACAAAACTTTTCCCCTCACTATAGCGAGGAAACTACAACGCAAAAAAATGCGTTTATCACTGCTTTCAGTAGTTCCACAGGTGGTAAATCATCTTTTCTCAAACATGCAATGAAATATTGTCTTTACGTTCCTTAAAATGGGCTGGGAAGTATCGCTTTTTGGGCGCAACAACTCGAGAGGACTGTAAAGGGATTTCATATTATTTTTCAGGCCTAGGCCTGCAAAGTAACTTTTTTTATAAAATATTGTCCTTTAGAGCATTTTTTTTTTATTTCATTGTATGTTTGAGAAAAGCACTATACATGCCTCGGCGTGAAAACGGATTCCCGGCCTCTGATGTAATGTACTATTATTACTAGATTCACCTACTTTTATCAGTTTTAAAGCAGTTAATTTGACTTTATTCAAGGACAAATTACTTTACCCACTAGTGGATAAAATGCGTTTTTACCCGCTGGTATTAAAGGACAAAACACGTGTTTCCGAGCTAGTGAGGGGAAAAATATTTAATAAGTTGATTACTTAACTGGCTGAGTTTTTTAGATGACCAAACTGACTCAACGTTATTTAGGTACCTAATCTGAGTTTAAAGTTTGTAGAATCAACATGACTAAGTATATTATACTGTTTAAATAAGCGACATGCCCTATATAGAAATTAGTAGGTAAACTGCATCCCACGCTGTATAGTGTATAAGCCAAGTTGTATCCATGTCCTGGCTAAATGCGTCGAAAATAAACTGAAACTTTTATTTGATGACGATACTTACATACCTACTTTTATGAATGTGTTGCTCAATTTAAGTTAGTTACATTACATCCGTCCTTCATTTCCAGGAGCTGAATTCCTCCTTCAACATGTCAGTCGCCACATCGTCAGACCAAGAGCGCACAGTCCGCGTCACACAGAAAGGGCTGACCCTAGTGGTCGTGAACCGGCTGCACGCCATCCTGGGCTACGACGTCGTGTCACACGCCATGGCAATGACCAACGCCAACCGAGAGCTGGTCTCCTTCACCATGTACAAGAAGTCGAACGCCCATCATCATGGGCATAGCAGTCATAAAGGCCACTCACACGGCAACGTTGTTACGCTTTGAGACTGCGCTGCGTAAACTACTGTGTATTCAAAAGTGCCTTCAGATTTTAGAATGATAATACAAGAAGATTAAGTCAATGTCCATTTTACGATTATGCCAGATTTCACCGGAAAACTGAAGGCCCTTTTTAAAATCTCACCGACTTTAACTAGAGTCAGGCCAAACTAAGTTGACAATGATTTTGATACCAGACTGCGTATAGCGACTATTTTATACGCCGAACTATGAAATGATGACGTTTAGGTACTTAAAACTTGCAGTCGGACCTTATCATAATCGCTGCAGATTTAGCTTGGTCTGATGTTCTGATTTTAGCCAGCTTGTCAAGAAATGGATTATGGATTTGATGAGAACGCGTGGTATCATATTAATTTTTATTTAATTACCAAGTAATGAAATAAAAACATGGAACTCATAAATAAATTGTAATATATTACTTCCTGTTTTAAAAACATACTATACCTAATTGTAATAGCGACCTCTAGACAACTTTTTGCAGCAATAAGGTCGGCTCTGATGCGCGGGGATATCCAAGCATACAAAAACATTTCAATATTTTTCCTTGTTCATCAGAAGAAGAAGACTAATAGACGACTAGAAAATGTGCATGTTTTAGAGTGTAATAATTTACTTTGTCATTAGCCATTTTATTTCGAGTCAGCGTACGTAATTTAATTAATAAAACGGGTGTTCCCTATTACGCGTCTAGTATTGAGTGCAAAATATGTATATGTGCCGTTTTCAAGTAAAAGGTACCACATTGTCGCCAGTGCCTATGATGCTCTAAGTCTAAAAGATAATTCGTATAGGTGTGAGCAAATTTAGTCCTTATGATAAGCGATAATGTAGTACCTTCTATTGAGAACGTCACATATTTTCAGTTCGTCATTGGGTATCTTTGGACCCCGTGTCGTCACTTGTCTTGGAGCGACCTCTTGGTTTAAAAGGTATAACGAAGTAGAACCTAAACCTAATTTGTATGACGCACAAATTGCAAAACCGTATCGGTCCAAAAAGTTGCCGGGGGGTATATCTATAACTTCTATGTAAAACAAAATAAAACTATGTCAGTCTTAACAATAGAAACTCAATCGTCAGCGAACCGATATGGCCAATAATAATGGAATGTATATACATATAAAAGTAGAAAATCCTCCTGACCATCAAAATTATGTCTAGTGTAAGTGGCATCTAAGTTTAAAATTTAAAGTTAACGTTTTGATAGTTGAACCATTGATACAAGCGCAAGCATTGGTCGCGCGATAGACGATAAAATATCAGGCCGTCCCTATCGCACTATTAGTAAGTTTTTAAATTTTTTAAATTCACTTTTCCTTTGAGCTTCTTTATAACAATGGTCAATAAAAATCGGGGTTTTCCCCCTTTAAATTGCGAAACATTACGTTACATGTTAATAATCCAATTCGATATCAATATTTAAGAGTATTTTCCTTCCTTTCGTGATACATTCATTGCCATTCGAAAATAACAAGTATAAATAAAAACCAATATAAAGATCATTGCACTTGTTCTTAAAAGACACTAACACCGTCATCAGTAGTTCTTCCGCATTTATAACTTTGCGACACAGTATGGCTGAAATCATAGTTTCTACCTGTTCATAGGCAGTCACCATAGACTACGGACGTTTGCAAAAGGACCTTATACTGTAGCCCTTCCATAAAACCTCGCCATAGCTCAGCTCATTCTATAACCAGGGCCACAGCGGTTCTGTACAGAAATGCCACATGAACCATGCCTTACACGTATATGAGAACTTATAACTCTGTACCAGGACTTGTACTTAAACAAAGACTTCCACATGGTCAGATCAGCTGTTCCTCTTCCCAAACTTCTGCCTCTCTTCTGCGAGTTTCTTGAGAGCTGCCGCGTACTGTCTCTGGACGTCCATAAGCCGAGAATATTCGGCGTGGAGGGCCGTCTTCTGGTCCTTTTCGTGTTTGAACTTATGTTCAACCTTCTTGACCGTTTGGTTCACCCATTCGACGATGGATTCGAATTGAGTCATGAATTCTTCCCTCTTTCTGGCTGAAGACATGGCCCTGTAACAATGTATTTCAAGGATGTAAGTATTAAAAATAACTGTTAGACATCAAAGACTTATTTAAATTGTCTTAGAAACAGAATGTTATGTAATAAAGTATTCTTTCTTTGTTATTAAAATTTTGGAGTATAACATAACCAGCTACCAATAAAATCCAGATAGGTGCGGGATCTGGTCTGGCGGGAATGGTCTTCATGTCATTACCAAACTCGGGCAGAAATGTAATATTATGATACTCACTCTTCATAATTATCCAATATCGAATTTAGTAGACTTAATTCCTTTGAGGTATAAAGTTTCACTTCAAAAAGCGTATTGTAAAATATATAATACTGTTTCGTTTCCTTGTGTTTTGATGCAACTGAAACAGAAAAAAATCACCATTATTTTTCAAGAGGAATGCTATCTTATAGATTTATAAGAGGACATTATCCCCGAGGGCGCCACTAGACCCATCACCAAAAAAACTTTATTACCTTGATTATAGAGTTCAATGAATCTCTTCTCATACTGCAACAGTTCAGCAGTGCCAGGAACCTCGTCTAAGGCAACAGTGTACCTGAGGACCTCTCTGTTCACCCTGGCCAGTTCTAATCTCATATTGGTAATAAATGATTTTAATTTTTCTTCTCTTTCTTTGAACTCTTTTAGTTCTGCTGGAGTGAGCGGTTGCTCCTCAACTTTAGCTGCCGGGTCTCGTGCGCCACTGAAACAAATAGTTTTTTTTTTAAAGCAAGAGAGCAAAGCTATTGTTGATTATTCCAAATAATGTGCGAAAGATTCCAAAATTGAACCGCGAGGGTAGGGAGTAGTGAGAGTGAGTTCGAAAAGTGGCATTTTGAGCGTTTCGAGTGTTTCTTTCAAGACACTCTTGGAATTCAGAGTCAATTCTACCAGCCAACATAAGAAACATGACTTTGTCCCACATGTGGATAAACATTCTTATCAGTTTTTGGGCAATTCAGAAAGCCGTAGCCCGAACGGCGATCACTTTGGACGTGGTAATAATTACTCTTTATTTCACTATTTATTGGATTCAATCTTACATAATTTAATTTCCAGGTATGCACACTGCACAAAAAAGCCACACTAAATCAAAAAAATATTTACCTTAATTCTTCTTGTAATTTCTTGTTTTCCTTCTCCCTGTGCTGGATTATTTGTAACAACTCATTTCTTTCCCGCGCCAATTCCTTCAACGTCTTGTAAAATTTCTTCACATTCTTGTCACTAGAAGCCAATGTCAATGTAATGTAACCAAAATGTTCAAATCGTCCTAATATGAATGTTTTGATGTACTGTTTAGATAGTCCCCAGCTTGCCCAAGATCCTGGCCACGAACCAAGGGGTTGTGGAGTGGTGCAGGATAGGATAGGGCAGAGTTGTGATGTCTTGTGTTGGAGGCCAAGATCCTTTTTGGGTCACTGAGCCAGTGAAGTAACTAAGTAGGTAAGGTATCTGGCCAACACTGAGTACTTCATACTTATGAACCAGATCTATTGGGTTGGTAAGAAAGTAATGAGCGATCGATTGAATTCCACATAAAAATTTTGAGAGAGTTCTAGAATCTTCTATGGTCGAAAGTATATAAAGGGCGAGTCGCACAGTTTCTCGTCAGTCATTCACTAGCTGTCGCCGAGCTAATATAAGGAAGAAAATGGACGAATTAAAAGTGCATGTAAGGCATTGCTTACTATACGAATTTCAGTCTGGCCATTCAGCCGCCGAAGCAGTATGTCAGCGTGTTGCTCCTGAAGTTGTGTCTGAGGCCACGGCGAAACGATGGTTCCAGCGGTTTCGTAGTGGCGACTTTTCATTATCAGATCAACCTAAGTCTGGTCGACCGGTGAAGATTGATGTAGCCAAATTAAAAACCTTAATTGAAGGAGATCCGAGGCTAACGAGTCGTACTCTTGCTATCGAGTTAGGCTGCTCTCATGTCACCATAGAAACACATTTACACGAGTTGGGAAAAAACTACAAATACAGTGTTTGGATACCGCACGAACTTGATAGAGATCAACTAAACCGCCGTGCCGATATCTGCATACAACTTCTGTCTTTTCGCCGCACATTCAACTGGTTGGACCATCTTATCACTGGAGATGGAAAATGGGTCTTATATATAAATCACACACGCAAACGTCAGTGGCTAGCTCCAAACGAAAAAGGAATAGAGGCACCAAAAACAGAGCCTCACCCGAAAAAAGTTATGCTGTCCGTTTGGTGGGATATTCATGGTATTATTCACTGGGAACTCCTACCAAGTGGAATGACTGTTACCGCATCAGTATACTGTAATCAACTTGAAAATTTAAACCAAAAAATCTGTCAGAATCGTTAACAGCATGCTAAAGTTTTTTTCTTACACGACAATGCTCGCCCACACATTGCAAAAGTGACTCGGCTAAAGCTATTGGAGCTAGGTTGGAAAGTGATACCTCATCCATCGTACTCTCCAGACTTGGCACCTACGGATTACGCATTGTTCAGATCGCTAAGCAATGCCTTGAATGAAAAAAAGTTCGATGATCAAGCCCATCTACGACAGTACATAGCTGAGTTTTTTGAATCTAAACCTAAGAACTTCTTCGCCGATGCTATTCATTCTTTACCAGAACGATGGAGACAAGTAGTAGATAACGAAGGCCGTTAAATTTTTGATAAATGATTAAAATAATAAATTAAATAAAAATTACAATATTGGTTATGATTCGCTCATTACTTTCTTACCAACCCAATATTTATACTTACCTACTGTCATCAGAGTTCATCATCTTATAAGTAATTTTTTGCAGTTTTTCTACAACACCAGCATACTCCTGCTTAGCATTTTCCATTCTACTTTCATGTTCCTTCTTCGTATCTTCTACTTCTTTCTCCATAGCATCAACAGTTTTTGTGAGTTTGTCCACTTCCTCTGAGTATTTGAGCTTCTCACTTTCTTCAAGTTCTTTAGAAAGCTCTCCGGTGAGTTCTGAGTGTAGAACAGCATAGTGGATTTTGGTGTCAGAAGCATCCATAATGTTTTCCTGATTCTTTGTAAACCTGTGAGTCTGGATAAAAGATGTCAAGATTAATTAGCATGAAAATAAATTTAAAAAAAAACAAGTAGAGATGATAATATAAGTAATGTGGGTTTCTAATGAAGCCACATTCTATAGTAAATTAAGGAAATGGCTGACTATTAATGCTTTTTATGACATCTCCGAATATTATAATAATAATGCAATTTAATGTTCAATACGATTACATACTATTATTATTTTTTTTTGTAATTATTGTTTGACATCTATTTCTTTTTTTTAATTAATTATTGAATTTATTTGAGAGTATTTTCTATTTTTAAAATGTAATATTGTATTGTACCCTAATTATGATAATTTAACTTTAACTTTGACATGTAAAATTGTTAATTTTATGAATAAATTAATATGAATATGAATAAGGAAAATTGACACAAGATGAGCAACCTCGCACGCCATTTTTTGGCTGAAAGGCCGTAGCAGGATAAGGGAACAAAAAATGCCCTTTATGATTAGGAGCTGGTTTTTTTTTCTATAGTTACTTACACTTAGTAGTACGATTGTGCAAAGTTTTGTTAAAAAATTCCCAGTGGTTCAGCCGGCAGAAAAAAAAACCAAATTCATGAAATATGACTTTTCTCTAAAATTATTTAACTCTATCATACAATCTTTTTTTCATTTTGGTTAGCTAAATAGTACTTATAACCTGGAAGAAAATTGAGTCTCCAACTATAATATTTCTGCAAAAAGTACGTAAGTCAACATTACAAAAAAAAAATTTTTTAGTTTCTGAAGGAGAGACCACTCTAAGTGATACTTCTAAAAAAGCCTTATTTAATGATCTGTCAGTCATATAAGTTTGACAGTTAAAATCGAAAAGCAACAGTGTCAAAATTAAAAAATAATGTTGGTTGGATTTTGTTACATTTTATTGTTATACCGTTCTAACACCGCCAAATAACTTAAAAATTTATTTCCTGGTCGAATGTGTAAAAATAAAACAAATTTTCGACAAAATTGGTTTTAAAAAGATATACAGGGTATATTTTGATAGCGGGTCAGTGAGGGCAGCTACCAGATCCCGTGCTGCTACGCGAAAACGGTCTAAGGAGACATTCCATCTATTTCAAGTGATGAAGATTGGCGTTTACAGATTTTGGAAACAACATAGGTACAGGGCGGGGCGTGAGAAAAAAAGTCAGTTTTGAAAAACTTTTTTTTTGATGCCAAATGATCCCATTCCTCTCAAGGATCAAAAGTTTGTATGGAACCAAAAAAAAAATCCGGCTAGAAAATCCACAAATCGAGAAAAACTTTTCCCATACAATTTATATTATTATGAAAAAAAAATTTTTTTTTTACATACGACTTACGGTAATGTACTTAAAAGATACAAATTGAAGAAAGAAAACTTTCCCCATACATTTACTTTGGAGAAAACGTGAAAATGTATTAAGTAATGTAATTACGCCAATTGGTCCTGTTACATTGAACGACCGTAATAATGTATGAAGACATAACAGTAACATAAGATATAGTAAAATTAGAATACATTTTCACCTTTTTCCACAGGGGGAATTTTTTTATTTGTGGCTTTTTAGTACATTACCGTAAGTTCATTTCTAGGAAACTATTGATACTGAATAATAATGGAATCGTTTGGCATTAAAATTTATATGAAAATAAAAAAATATTTTTTTCATACAAATTGTATGGGAAAAGTTTTTCTCGATTTGTGTATTTTCTAGCCGGAATTGTTTTTGGTTCCATACAAACTTTTGATCCTTGAGAGGAATGGGATCTTTTAGCATCAAAAAAAGTTGGTGAAAAATGACTTTTTTTCTCACACCCATGTATAGGTATAGTACCTATGTTTTTTCCAAAATCTGTAAACGCCAATCTTCATCAATTTGAAATAGATGGAATGTCTCCTTAGACCGTTGTCGCGTAGCATAGCAGCACGGGATCTGGTAGCTGCCCTCACTGACCCGCTATCAAAATATACCATGTATATTTTTTAAAGCCAATATTGTCGAAAATCTGTTTTATTTTTACACATTCGACCAGGAAATAATTTTTTAAGTTATTTGGCGGTGTTAGAACGGTATAACAATAAAATGTAACAAAATCCAACCAACATTATTTTTTAATTTTGACACTGTTGCTTTTCGATTTTAACTGTCAAACTTATATGACTGACAGATAATTAAATAAGGCTTTTTTAGAAGTATCACTTAGAGTGGTCTCTCCTTCAGAAACTAAAAAAATTTTTTTTTGAAATGTTGACTTACGTACTTTATGCAGAAATATTATAGTTGGAGACTCAATTTTCTTCCAGGTTATAAGTACTATTTAGCTAACCAAAATGAAAAAAAGATTGTATGATAGAGTTAAATAATTTTAGAGAAAAGTCATATTTCATGAATTTGGTTTTTTTTTTCTGCCGGCTGAACCACTGGGAATTTTTCTACAAAACTTTGCACAATCGTACTACTAAGTGTAATTAACTATAGAAAAAAAAAAACAGCTTCTAATCATTAAAGGGCATTTTTTCTTCCCTTATCCTGCTACGGCCTTTTATTTTATTTGAAGTCTATATCAAATATAATAAGGTATTTGTAATATCCACCTTAGTATGTACCTCAATCAAATTTTGAATAAAAAAACGGCTTGCTAGAATGAGGAGGCACACTCAAAGGTTATGACAGATGGCGCCACCCTATTAGTCCATTGCACAGATAAAGAATTACATACGTGAGAGCGAGAACATAATATGTTTTTTCTCTCTCTCACATATAAATGACAGTGACATGCCTAGACGCACAGGCGCTGCCTAGCGGGATAAAATGTCAGTGAGCCTCTTCATTGGAATACTTACTTCTGTTGTTATTTTAGACGGATCAGCTAATGTCTTCTCATAGTCATACTGAAACAAAAGAAATACTATCAATATAATAAATCTAAAAATAATTTTCAAAACAATGGCTTTACGACTATTTTCTTGAATTACTAAAGTTTATCAAACTATTGCAAATTTGAAATTACCGAGTTTATAACACAATTTTTTGTCTATTAAATCACTTATTCATGTACCAAAAATAGCAGTTATAAACAGGCCATAAACTATTTTAACACACAATAGGCTTCAACATATCCGTGCCTGAACTAGGGAAATCCTGTATCTCAGGCAGAAATATAACTTAGAAACTAAAACAGGGAAATTATTTGTTATCATGTGCATAGGTATTCAACTAAAAAATTACATTACAGATTTATAATTAAAACTCACCAGGAAATCAAGTCCCTCATCCTTCTTGCTGTCATCCTGTTGTGTGGTGATGTGTAGGAGCATCCTCTGGTCGTACTCGGAGAGGGTTGCATTCACCTGCTCCAGTTCATTCGCTGGCAGACCACCTATCCTCTTGCGGACTCTACACGGTTTGTATAAATTCTGGATAGAAAGAAAACATTTTATTTGTTTTTAAATTTGGTACCCATGGTATGAACACTACCTCTTGAAAATAATGATAATTTTCGAGTGTGTTTAGTAAAATGTCCCACTTCGTTAGTTACTAGTTACCATTAAGGCGAGATTTACTTGTATCTTTATATGAATTAACTGACAAAGCGGCTTTATAGCAATCGTCAAAGTGGGATGCTTTCCCGTGCACACTCACATTTATCACCCTTTTTTGAAACATAGCTTATTTGAAAGTCCTTTGGTCATGGCACCACACATGACCATTAACCCGGTCCTAGGGAAGATGGAGCAAATTCTCTATTTTCCACTTGGGCAACTCTCGTCCGGCGCGTCCCAGTCGCGGGGGTGGGCACTCTCGTATCTCAGTAGGCCGGGATAAGAGAGTGGCGAAGTTCGGACGGGGACCTAGTGCTGCGAGGTATAACGCGGCCCCCTGCCCAGGGTACGGGTGAAGACCGTAACAACTGCGATGGCGGAGATAGTGGGTATCGGTACGGCAGCGCAGAAGGAAGCGGCAGAAACCCAGTAACGAGCTGCCCTTACATATTGAGGCCACAGGTTGTGCTGAAGCTATCCTGCCAGGCAGGGCAGAATAGTAGGGATGGCGGCGGAAGAGATCACGATCCAACGGCGGCTCCTAAGCTCTCCAAGAGAGTTACTGTCTTGGCGTCAGGCGGCAGCCGGCCATAAAACAAATAGCCAATTACATTCTCCTCACATGAAATGCACAAGAATATGAATAACGGCAATACTACTAGGGCGTACCCCGTAAGCGACGCAGATGCGAAGAATGCGATATACAAAAATACTAGGGCGTACCCCCCAAGCGACGGATCTACCGACAAGAACAAACATTCGCATTCGAACTTAGGAAGAGTAAGACTCGCAACTTGGAACTTGGGGTCTCTTACTGGAAGAAGCCAGGAACTAAGTAACATCTTAAAAAGAAGGAATATACACATATGCTGCCTTCAAGAAACGAAATGGAAAGGCTTAAAATCCAAGGAAATTGGTAATGGCTACCAGGTCATATACTATGGAATAGATAGCAAAAGGAACGGTGTGGCAATAGTTTTAGATAAGCATTTTTAAGCCTCGCATAATAAATGTCACCCGGAAGAGCGACCGCCTCATTTCGGTAAAATTAGCCATGGAAAACCAACAAGTACTGAACATCATATCGGCCTATGCACCCCAGACAGGTTGTAGTGAAGCTGAAAAGATCGCCTTCTGGGACGACTTCGACGACCTAATAGTCAATGGCATACCCACTAATGAATACAAAATTATTGGAGGTGATCTAAACGGCCATGTTGGGACCAAAAGTTGTACTCACGATGCTGCACACGGTGGGTTTGGGATGGGTGAAGTAAACAAGCAGGGTGAGTCAATCCTGGACTTTGCAACAAGACACTCTTTGACCTTGATAAACACAAATTTCAAGAAGAAATTAGAACACCTCATTACCTATAAGTGCGCGGGCCGAATGTCTCAAATAGATTTCATCATTTCGGACATGTCCGTTAAACAAAGGTTCAAAGACTGCAAAGTCATACCGGGCGAAGATCTTACCGCACAACATCGCATACTTGTCGCCGTCTTTGATTTGCCCGCCCGAATAAAAACCGCCGTGGATAGAACACCCAGGACTAAGTGGAAGGAGTTATATGGTCCAAAAGGAGACTCACTCGTAACCAATCTAACAGAGTATCTCAAAGCTGACACTGGAGTAGAGTATGAAGACGCGGAAACCATGTGGTCTAAGTTCGAAAAAGAGTGCCGAGCAAGGTCAGTCGAAATTCTCGGAGTTTCCAAAGGATTACTTAGTAACGAAAAGGACCCCAGCTGGTGGAACGAAAAAGTAAAAGCTACTTTGGCAAACAAAAAGAAAAAGTTCAAAGAATGGCAGCACTCGCAATCGAATGAAGACAAAGATAAATACCTAGAGGCAAAGAAGCAAGCCAAAAGGTGTGTGGCACTAGAGAGAGCAGAGGCAAATCAAACCTTTTATAGTAATTTAAAAAACGCTAAAAATGAACAGGAAGTCCTAAAAATAGCAAAATACAGAGACAGAACTACTAAGGATATCAAAATTAATAAATATATAAAGAGTAGCGACCATAAATTGCTAACAGATAACTTAGAAATTAGAAACAGATGGCACCAATACTACAAACAGCTCTTAAATGAGGAATTCCCGAGCGAAAATCTTCTATCTTTAGAACCTATCCACGGTCCTATATTGAATATTCATCCGGAAGAAGTTAAAGAAGCGATCGATAAAATGAAGAATCGGAAAGCACTTGGACCAGATGAAATTCCAGCCGACCTTTGGAAACGCCTGGGCTCATTAGGAGTAGTGTGGCTTACAAAATTATTCAACATTATTTTAAGAGCAGAGTCCATCCCCGAGTCATGGCGGCAAAGCTACCTACTCCCTTTTTATAAGAATAAAGGTGATGTAGCAATGTGTGAAAATTACAGGGGCATAAAGTTAACCTCACACACCCTTAAGGTTTAAGGTTTGGGAACGACTTATAAATAAACGTCTCACAAGTCTCTCCAGTATATCAGCAAATCAGTTTGGTTTTACGACATCCAAATCCACCACTGATGCCATACAGGCGATAAGAATCCTGATGGAAAAGCATATACACAGCAAAAGGGAATGTACAAGTTTCTAATGGGGTGGCAACGCGCATGTGACACTGTTTGAGTTGCAGGCGTCCATAGGTTACGGTGACCGCTTTACATCAGGCGGGCCGTATACTTGTTTCGTAGTATTAAAAAAAAAAAAAAATGATAAACAAGGAAGACCTACATTTAACATTCATTGACCTCGAAAAAGCCTTCGATCGTGTACCACGAAGGCTAGTGTGGCAGGCTCTTCGCGCTCAGGGAATACCAGAACAGTACATACGGCTGATTCAAGACATGTATAAGAATGCCAGCACAAGAGTTCGCAGTCTTGCGGGTCTAAGCGAAGCATTCAAGGTCAAAGTAGGCGTCCATCAGGGTTCCGCACTGAGTCCCCTGTTGTTTAACATAGTCATGGACTATCTTACCAAAGATATACCATCGCCGTTGCCATGGACTATTCTTTATGCTGACGATATTATCTTGGCAGCGAACACTTCAGTTGACCTACAGGAAAAACTAAACACCTGGACATCCGCGCTCGAAAAATTTGGCCTACGAGTGAGTAGAAGCAAGACCGAGTACCTGAAATGTCCTTTTGGGGGAGATACGACGCCGGAAACACTTACAGTGGGATCAGCGCCTATCCCCAGTGTGAGCAAATTCAAGTACTTAGGCTCAATGCTCACAACTGATGCCAAAATAGATGCAGATGTATCACACCGCATAAACGTCGCCTGGCAAAAATGGCGGTCACTTACGGGAGTGCTTTGCGATCCGCGAGTACCAATAAAGATCAAAGGGAAAGTGTATAAGACAGCGGTTCGTCCTGCGCTACTGTATGGTTCCGAGTGTTGGACAACTAAAAAGACACACGAACAGAAGATCCACGTAAACGAGATGAAGATGCTGAGGTGGGCGGGAGGTGTAACACGGCTTGACAAAATTCGAAACGAATTTATTCGAGGGACCTTTAAAGTTGCACCAATTGCTGAAAAAATCACCGAAGCCCGCTTGAGATGGTACGGACATGTTAAAAGACGCAACAACGAGCACGTCGTTCAAATCGCGCTAAACCTGCCGGAACAAAACAGAGGCAACGGCCGCAAACCATCGACCTGGTGGTCTAAGATAAAAGGAGACCTCAAGAAAGCCCAATTGCCGGAATCGACAACCCAAGATAGAATCTCTTGGCGCAAATATGTGAGGAGGCCCGACCCCAAATAACGGGAACAGGGATGGAAGAAGAAGATAGCTTATTTGAAAGTGTCAAAGTCAATTTTGACAGTATCCTCCATAACATCTGTACCTGTAGTTATCTGTGGCTATGACTAGTAACAACTATATATGTTCCTAATGTTCAAATATTCAGAATGGTAGAACATAAAAGTGTTGTTATTTCATAAACAAATAAATAAAAAATAGAAGCAAAAAGTTTGCAACCTTTTACAAGTGGTAATACCTAAGTCTTCTTACCTGTATAACAGATAAATTCTTCAGCAATCTTTCTTTCTGTTCAAACACTTTTCTATCTGATTCAAAGATATGTTCCTTATCATACTGCATCACAGCAAACTTCCGGAGCTCATCTTCTTTCGCCTCTCGGAACTCACTCGAGTATTTAATCAGCCATTGAATGAGGGGGTAAATGTTGATGAAGTCCAATCCTTGGATTTGGTGAGGCTCAATTATGAACGGGCATTTCATAGAAGGTAGTACCTTAACTATTTTTTCTGTTAGTGCACTGGTGAAAAACAAAAAATATATGCCAATAAAATATACTTTACGTATATTTACATAACTAAAACATAAGTTTCACTTAATGAGGGAATTGAGAGGAGATTTTTAACAAGCTGCTCAGAAAGACACACAGACACATTATACTTACTTGTATGTAAAAATTATACTTACATCTTTTTTCCAATAGTAAGGTTCTCCTCAAAGAGTAAACTGACATCCACGTCGATATCGCACAACTCTATGCACCAAGAAAGCCCTCCGACGATCTTGTCGAAAGCCGACAGGCCCTGCAGTTGGGCGCGGTAGTACCCGGCCGCGACCAACGCGTCTGATATCTCGTGCCATTTAACCAACTGTTCAGCATCTTCACGAACCTCTACCTAAAAGTATGTAGAAAAAATTAAAAACAAAGAACATCACTGAAAATGTTGTTTGAACCTCCCACTTTACATTACCTCTTTTCCTTCGTGATCTACACCACTGTAAATATTCATCAACGGTTTACTTCGAGTAAATATATTTTTCTGTTTTGCTGCCATTCTTGATAAATTTAAATAATAACAGTAGAATATTAAAAACTTTAAAAATTAATCCATTAAAATAATTATAGTCTCTTTTTGTAGTTCTTGTGAATCTTGTGTGACATGACACAGTGCCGTGCCGAGTTGGGAGAGTTGTCACTGTCATGTCAATTGTCAATCAAAGTATTGTTCAATTTCCACGCCGCTGTCGAAAAATGTTTATACATATGTTGCAAAAATAAAAATATAAAATAAAAAGCCATGTGTTTTCAATGAGTTTTTAATCATATTAAAAAACAGTTATACTTATATCAATAAAACATTGATATGAAATATTTATGTAGTGAGTTACATGATATCGAGGTAATTACATACATTAATATTAGTTTATGAACATTGCTTTTAAAAAGTGATTTAGAATTTGTGCACTTCTTTTTACGCAACAGGTCACTTTTTGATAGAAATAGTTTAATACATTTGAATAAACTGATCTCTAAATTGATAAGTTCTCTTCAAAAATAACTTTTCCTCTATGAGCATAATATTATTAAATGAAAATGGCTATGATACTAGTAAAATAATTTTAAATGTATCAAAATGTGTGAAGTCTATGAATCACCCAATATTTCATAAATGTAAAATGAAACGAACTGTTCCAACTTCCAAATTTCTCATGTCACTGTCAGCACGCTCTTCGTCTAGCGCTGTGTGATATTTTCGCCAATAAATTATAATTTCAGCTCTATATTATCTCAAAAGAAACGTAATTACAGACATCGTCACATCCGTGTATTATCTCGGTGCTATTCTCCAGTATGAGCAAGTTACCGTGCCTCTTTCGGTGTAAGTTGTAGCAATTGTTTTTTTCATAACACACACACGTCAATAAGGTTTTTTCCTTTAGAATACAATTTGACTCGTTTCAGAAATCATTGACGGCATTATTGGTTGACCCGGCTACATAACAACGGTCGCAATGAGTGATACTGTAGATGTTGTGGACTTAGTGTCAAAATTATTAGATTCAGGAAAATATAAAGAAGTTCTCAGTGTTCATAATGATGAAAAATATGCTAGCAGTTTCAAGGACAATTGTTGGGACATGATCTCGGTGGCTGTCAGCAAGATACAAGATGAGACCATTGTTATCAAGCCTTCTCTATACAGCACTTGTGAAGAACTGTTGGCTATTATTGTCCAGAAAGCAACACCTGAAGAAGCACTACTGGAGTTTATAGAACAAGTGGAAGTGGCTAAGAATGATGCTCAGTTTGGAATAGTTCTTACTCCACTACAACAACTTCTGAAGAAATTAACAGCTAAGAGAGGAAGATCCCTAGAGTGGAGTTTAAATTCCATTAGCACCTATGTTGAAAATATCCCCACACCTGAATTTCAGCTGGAGGGAAAGGCACGATTACTGGCAGAATGTGATCCAGACATCAGGAGAATAATTAGAGTTTACTCTTTGATACCACCATTTTATCAACCCTTTATTGAAGAACTCAAAGCCCCAGAATCAAATGTTAGAACTAAACAGATAATAGCTGCATTTTTGATAAGCCTTCTTGGCAAACCTTTAATCTATCTAGATTTGGATGTTGAAAACAATGAACAAAGTGAAGCAAGATTATGCTGCGCTACAATTGTAAAAGACATCTGTTCTTTAGAGAAAAATATATTGAAGTTTCTTGAATATGTTGAAATTTGTAACAAACCCGATTCAAAGTTGAAATCTGTAAGTGATGAAGAAAAAGCACCTTATGATCATAAAGAGAAACTCAATATGCTTACCCTTTCAGGCTTATACTATGTTGTCTTAGCTTCTCAATTTGATTTGCCGGACAATGCTATACCACAAGTTTATACTACAGAGTATGTTGTGCATACGGGACTGTTATGTGTAATTTATTTACTGAATTGTCCAGAGTATGGTCCACAATCCAAAGGACTGACCTTATGTCAGGCTCTAGTGAAGAGATTATCTACTAATGCTTCTCAAACTTTACTATCTGCTGCTGTACACTTCAATTTATGCAAAGCACTGATTAATGTAGCTATATTTTCATCTTATGACAGTCTTAGAAAAACTGCAGTGAATACTATACGTAACCACATTAACTGTTTTGAATATGGTGGAAGATGCATGCTGATCAAATACATCATTTCAACTTCTAACCATTCGGGCATGATTGGATATGCCATAACCCAGCTGAAAAATGCTATAGATGATGCATTTAAGGAAACTGAAATGCCACCATGTTTCACTTACCCTCAAATGATGGATTTGGTAAAAAAAGTGTGTCACATGCCCCATGGAGCACAGTCAGATCTGATGGAACTGAGTGATCAAATAATATCAGTGTTGAACTTCCTACGGTATTTAGTAATAAGAGACAAAGCAAATGTTACTGGTATCAAAGAGTGTTACTCATACATAGAATCATATTACCTAACTACTTTGAGGAATGCATTAAATTTATCAAAAGCACACTATGAAGTAAAACTGAAGGATGTCAGAGAGGGTACAGATCTTGTAGAAACCAAAGTTTCTATCAATGTTGGAGGAAATCCATTAGATAGCATACCTGATGAACAAAAAATTGAAATAATAAATTCTGCCCTTAATTGTTTCCATTTAATGGATGGTCTTGTGGCTCGTTTATCTGAATGTATCACTGTCAATAATGTTAATATATAAATATGGCAGAGTATTTTTAAAATAAACAAATACTATATTGGAATGTTCCATATTGTTTTTTTACCCTACATTTTTCATACTATTTATTACATAATAATTATATATATATATATTATTTTATACCAATTAGCAATACTTTTAGCATATGTATGAATTATGAAAAAAATTATGAGGATTAATTTTGTCAACAGCCCTAAGGACTGGTCGTAAGTTCATATTACCACTTGCAACAGTGCCTTTACAAAAAACCCAAAGACAAATAAGATACTACAGTCAAACTGTCGAAAAAGAAACAAAAACTCCAGCAGTAACAGTGACAACTGAGCATGAAGAAAATCAGTATGAAGAAAATGTTAAGAATCGAATTTTGGAGAAGGCTCTAGAATTTGTTTCCAAGAATGGTTGGTCTGTAGAATCACTGAGCGCTGGTGCCGAGGCGGCTGGTTACCCTGGAGTAGCTCACGGGCTCTTCCCCAATGGAGGGGGTGACTTGATCCACTATTTCAATGTTAAGTGCAATGATAGCCTAGTCGACCAAATGAAGAGTGTAAGTAGGTACCAATTTTTTTTAGATATATTTGGATTTGGACAGAATTAAAAATACCTACTTGTTAATTTCAGTGGCCCAAAGACCAAGTAAAGGATTCAAAAGTACCAGCAAAATTTATAGAGAATGCAATCATGACAAGGCTACTTATGATTGAGCCCTACAAGTAAGTGAATATTTTGAAACCAGCCTAAGCAATGATTTATGCACAAGATTCCAAATCATTGCTTGCAAGATACCTACTATATGCTTATTACAATTACAGACATGTTCAGAGGAGTCTGTCTTTATTTTTTACCAGTCTCTGGTAAAACCAAACAAATATTTTTTTGTTTCAGGAGTACGTGGCCGAAAGCAATGGCCATTCAAGCCCTTCCAAACAATGTTCCTAACTGTTTAGCAACTTTACTCTCTCTAGTTGATGATATCTGTTATCACTCAGGCGACCGGAGCGTAGACGTAAGTATATCCAAATTTAAGTTAATAGTAGTTCATACTCCGCTCCGTGGCAAACAAAACGCAACTGGCTTTGACGCACCAAAACGAAAGAACGATATCGAGAGATTCACTTTGGCTGGCACTGGATGTTGCAGTGGTTTGTCAATATCATTTGTGGGAATGAGAATGAGAAATCGTTTATTGCCTGTTACTGTTTACATCTTTTCCCCTCACTAGCTCGGAAACACGTGTTTTGTCCTTTAATACCAGCGGGTAAAAACGCATTTTATCCACTAGTGGGTAAAGTAATTTGACCTTGAATAAAGTCAAATTAACTGCTTTAAAATTGATAAAAGTAGGTGAATCTAGTAATAAAGATGATTTATCACCTGTGGAACTACTGGAAGCAGTGATTAATAGTTATTTGTTATACAAGGGGGCAAAGTTGTATTTTAACGCCGAGTGTGGAATTGAAAAACTAGCAAGTGAAAGGATTCTATAGTTGAACCACGAGCGAAGCGAGTGGTTCGAGAATAGAATCCTGAACTTGCGAGTTTTTTAACACACGAGAAGTAAAATATATTTGCACCCGAGTGTAACACAAAACTTTTCCTCTCACTATAGCGAGGAAACTACAACGCAAAAAATGCGTTTATCACTGCTTCCAGTAGTTCCACAGGTGGTAAATCATCTTTATTACTAGATTCACCTGCTTTTATCAATTTTATAGCAGTTAATTTAACTTTATTCAAGGTCAAATTACTTTACCCACTAGTGGATAAAATGCGTTTTTACCCACTGGTATTAAAGGACAAAACTCGTGTTTCCGAGCTAGTGAGGGGAAAATAACTATTTTGTTCCCGCAGGATTGTGTCAGTTGTGGGGCTTGTCGCAGATTTTGTCTTTAATTATTCCGTTTTTTTTTTTTCAGTTTAATTGGTATATACGTCGTGTGGGTCTGGCTGGCATCTATAAAGCGTCAGAGCTATTCTACCTTACGGACAGCAGCCCGAACAACACGGCGACGAAGAGCTTCATCACGTCACGAATCAGGGACGCAGAGCTTTTACAAACAGCACTCAGTTTGAACCCAGTATCGGCCACACCACAAACGCTAAGCGCTGCTTTTGTTACGGTGAGGATTTTCTGGTCACCTTGAAATTAGGCTTATAATTAGTAAACTACCTAATGTTGTATTAAGCATAAATTAAAAGTAGAAAAATTCACTGTTTTTAAAAGTGGTCGCGAGTCTCATTGCTCTGCCAACTAAGCACTCTATGACAGAGAATATTTTAAACACATCACTCCTATTCACCTTAAGCAACTACCTGTCTATCTGATGAAAGTGTGAGTGTCTGTTTGTTTGTCCTTTCACGGCAAAACGGAGCGACGAATTGACGTGATTTTTAGGGCCCGCGCACACGGATGCAAGCGCACCGCGCACGCGGAGCGTTAAGATAGTTGAAGGGATGGAGAGTGAAATAGGCTACTTTTTGTCGCTTTCTAACGCGAGCGAAGCCACGGACAAAAGCTAGTTTGTTCTAAATAGATCAAATTATAAAGTACTAGATTTTGCCCGAGGCTTCGCTCGCGTTAGAAAGAGACAAAAAGTAGCCTATGTCACTCTCCATTACTTCTACTACTATCTCCACTTAAAAAAAAAACACGTCAATTCGTCGATGCGTTTTGCCGTGAAAGACAGACAAACAAACAGACACACACACTTTCGCATTTATAATATTAGTATGGATATCTTGTGATATTAGGTGGACGGACTGTGTGAAAGATGATATGAAACGAAAACAAGTGAATGATGAGATGACGGGTGATAGAGAGGTATGGAAGAGAAGGACATGTTGCGCCGACCCCAAATGACTGGGATAAGGGCAGGCGAAAGAAAATGAGTATGGATATCTTGTGATGAAAATCATGAGGTTGATACACATAAAATAATGCCATACTTACTGGAATTTATGTTTTCGAGAATTTAATTCTAATGTTTACTCTTTTACAGGCTAAAAATGTTTTGGGAATAAATCCACTGAAGTAATTCGAAGATTATATTATATAAGAAAATATGGGCACTTTCAACTGAAGGATGGGTACATAATAATTTTCTTGACTGCAGTATTGTTAATTTACTTGGCTTAGTACAATATAGTTATTTACCAAAGATTTCTGCATTTTTCATGACCTAGAATTACTAATATTACACCACATGCATAACAAATCCGTACATAACAATACACATGACATTAATATTAAAATATAATAATATGTTTTTGTATAAAAATGTATAAATACTTTTTACATTTTGATAAAGTTCAGTATGAGTAGGCTTACAATATTGGTACATTGAACATTTGAAGGCACAATAATTGCTTTGTCTCAGCTATGAAACAACTATGTAGTCACTGCCGGTAGACACATAAGAGATCAAATTAGGCGGGAGTGGTAATTTGCTCCATATATTCGCTGACACAGTTTGCCGTATCACAAATCTGCAGATCATTTGAAGTGAGTCAAGTCTTGCAAATCTGTAATAAAAAGAATAGATGTTAAAAAATTTAATACAAATATTATTATTACATCTAGGAGAGTAGTCATAGAGAAATTCATAGAATATTCATATTTGAAGTATTGCTTTTAAAAATTTATATAAAGCATGTAAATAAAAATTAATTAGACATAATATAAACTGACAATTACCTGTTCAATGGCCTTGCAAGCTTCACTGGCATTTCAAAAAGGTTAGATTTGACATCTACAGCAGAACAGTGCTCTGATATCCTATTTGCTGGCACAAATGTTTCATTGTTCAATGAGAATAGTCCATTTGCATGTCGGAGTCTAGCATGGAGTGTGCGGCCTACACAGCGAAAAGACACGCAGAGAATATGGCGAGAGTCATACGAATCTCGCACCAGAAACACATTATCATGTTGACCTGCTAACAGTTCCTCTGCCTCACTGGATGATATACCACCCCAGTACCATCCATGCCTGAAAAGAAATCACTGAAATCAGAGTTATGCAATAGAACACTCAGATGTGTTGTTGCCAAACAGAAAAAAAAATCATATTTCTAATATGTATGTGCATCTATTAAAAGTATTTTCCCCTCACTAGCTCGGAAACACGTGTTTTGTCCTTTAATACCAGCGGGTAAAAACGCATTTTATCCACTAGTGGGTAAAGTAATTTGACCTTGAATAAAGTCAAATTAACTGCTATAAAATTGATAAAAGCAGGTGAATCTAGTAATAAAGATGATTTACCACCTGTGGAACTACTGGAAGCAGTGATAAACGCATTTTTTGCATTGTAGTTTCCTCGCTATAGTGAGAGGAAAAGTTTTATGTTACACTCGGGTGCAAATGTATTTTACTTCTCGTGTGTTAAAAAACAACTTTGCCCCCTTGTATAACAAATAACTATTACTCAGCAGTGGGTAAGTAAGGGCTAAGTAGATAAATAAACAAAATATATACTCACTTGGACAGTTGACAGTATATGGCACATGTTTCAAGTGATGCATGTTGATGGTGTCCTCTAAGAACTGAGTGACCGTCTGAATGTTGACACCTCGTTACTTGTTTATTATATTCAACGACTTTCTTATCGTCACTATCAGTTAATGATACTGGACTCTTTTCCAGTGATGTAGAGGGTTCACTATATTTGTTCTTAGTAATGTTGCATATGTGATCCTCATCATTGTTTTTATTGCCGAAATATCTTTGGAGAGATCGCACGCTGCCAGAAATAAACAGCTTGTTTTTCCAAAACTTCACGAACTTACTAGGGTTCATTGGGGGTTTTCGTTCAGGTAAAAACACACAATGAACTATGTCAGCATTAGTGTAATCCCTTTTGGTATCGATAGTTCGTTGTAAATGTTTGCATTCCATCGGTTTTAGCCATTTTCGAAGACATCCCGTCGTTAGCCACTTGCGACGATTACAATGGGTACAGCGTTCGTAGTTTTTGTTCATTTGTACAGACGAATAGCACTTCCTGGTTCGATTAAATTCACTTTGTGTATTAAAAAATAAAATCGTAAAAGGCTAACAGACTAAATAGATTTACAAATTAAGTTCAGTTCACATTTGTTGTATTTTATTTATATACATACGTTTCATATTCATTGAACCGACGTAGATATTTTGTTTGTATTTGACAGATCGGACAGATCTCAATTTACAATCCTATTTTATCTATGGTATTGTTCAACTGTTTTTACACGATCAAACTTGGTTGTCCGTTAAGGTGCGTGCACAACGACCATCTTTTAACTAACCAGTATACACACAATGTCAACGAATTAATTTCACCTGGAGCAGGAGCGGGTCACTCCGCGATTCTATCGCCGCGCTACAAGTACATGCTAACGGCCGCGAGTTCGCGGCCTAATCAGGGGTGGCGCGCGTTCTAACGGAACGCACATTCGCACTTTCTATTGTTACTTTACGTAGCGAGTTTTTTTTAGCTTCATATGCGATGTCCGCGCGTGGAATGGTGGAATGGCTAATAATACTTAGTTAAATAGACATCATGAATAAAATAAATACTAAAGGATATTCTTACACAGATCTAACTATTGATTAAGTCCCACGAAAAGTTCAATAAGGCTTGTGATGTTGAACGGGAAGCATGGTCGCGCGATAGACGATAAAATAGCAGGCCGTCCCTATCGCACTATTTGTAAGTGCGATAGGGACGGCCTGATATTTTATCGTCTATCGCGCGACCATGCTACCCGTGCAGGGATGTAACGGATGTAACCGCACAGACTACTAAGATACTACATGTTGCCCGCAAACAGTAGTATAATATATATGGCTGCCCGTCGTTGGCTGTATCTTGATGAATTAAGGAATGGCACAAACACTCGGTTGTTTATTTTCGTGTGACAGCGATGTCATGATCTGCACCGGAGCGGCAAGGATTAAAGTAATTGACCCAACGGTGTTGATTGGAACGGTGAACCAAAGAGAATATAATCACTTGCGGTGAACTACTAATAATATGGTCCGATCGTGTACGTGCCACTTTAAATTTAAGTTTTGTTTTTCTTCTCTGTGCAGATACTAGGGTTATTTTTTTAAATTTAATCTGTGTGCGTACGTATTGAGCCGAGGTGTGTGTGTTGTGAGTGATTTTGGGTGTAAAGTCAGATTTCCATTATTCTATCGAAATGCCTTATGATTTCCCTATTTTTACTTAATAATTAGGATTTAACACTTAGGGTTTATTTTATAAAAGTACTGTGATAAGTATGGATGCTCTGTGTATTGAAAATAATTACATTTTATTGATGTAATGACATTGAAGAAAATAAAAAAAATGTCAACAAAATCTCAAATATCTACAGAACTAAGCGGTGCGTATTATTTTTCTTACTATATTAAGATTTTTAATAATTTAATGAATTAGATTTATTTGTTTTATATTAATGTATTCCTACGTCGCTTTATTTCCACAGCGATAATTGTTTTGAGGATAATATTTTTTTAATTCTCACATTGCAGACAGCATCAGTAATGTTCTGGGTAAAAATGTTAAAATACTTTACAAATCCCTTGTTCGCATGGAATCGAGAGGTGATAAAGTGGATAACAAAGTATTGGTGAGTAATCCAAACAGTAAACCATTTTTTCACAGGAACTATCCATTTAATCAATATCTACGTGAGATTTTCGTGATATAAACACTGTATCTACTGCTATAGTACATAGAATTAATTTAGTTGATTAACCCAATTTTTGATTTAGTTGATAAACCCGATTTTGGATAGTCCAGTAGCCAATATATTCAGCAAAAAATGATACCCACAAACATGATTTGATTTTATAATCTTTTGGCCTCATATTCATTGATAATAAATTCTTAACAAGTGTGAGTCACAGAGGTGTGTCATACACATTGCCCGGCTGTGTAGTGGTCCCTGTGGACACACACCCACAGGCAAGTGGTCATTGTGAGCCCAATATAAAATAGGTAGCCTGAATTATACTCTGTTTGTTAACTCTAATTGATTTCATAGATGCTCTGGTGGTTTAGATCCTCAGCTATTCAATGTGGAGGTATTCTAAAAACAATGACTGGAATGTTTGTTATTGTTGTCTTAGATAAGACACATGGAGTTTTTGTTTATACCTATAGATACTTTTATATGGACATATTTACAGTTATTGTTGTTTATGTTTGTAAGGGATTTTTCATTATCATATTGTGTTGTGTTGCAATATAAATCAAAAATAAGGTGATGAACTTTCTTAATTTTTAAGGAAAGAATACATTAAAAAGATTTAGTCAATTATAAAATTAGTAGCAGGAGATATGTTACAGCTGGCTAGTTTTGTCCTGCCCAATGAGAATTTTGAAGGACATATTCCATATTTTGCAAGTTTTTTTTTTACATAAAATGTTGGAGACTAAGATTGAGTTAGTAAAATAGTTTAGTACCTAAATGTGAGTGTGTTTAGTAAAACGTCCCACTTTATTGGTTACCATTAAGGCGAGATTTACTTGTATCTTTATATGAATAAACTGACAAAGCGGCTTGATAGCAATCGACAAAGTGGGACGTTTTTCCGTGCACACTCACAAATTTAAAATAATGAAAAAACTACCCTAATCTCAAATGATTTGGTTTAAATTTCAATGACTTAAACTGAATGTGGTGTGGGCAGGACAAGGCTAGACAATAACTATTATCTATTACACAATATGTAAATTATGACATAATAGATAAGTAAGTTTACAGATAACTAGATTTGTGATATGTTTTCAGGTTGTGACATCATATAGAATCTATATAACAACAGCCAAAATTCCAACTAGGGTAAGAACTCACAAATGTATACTGCCCTAAACACATGTTAGGTTTTCGGTATGGAATATTTATAGGTACTAGCTATAAAATAGGAAAATAATGAAATCTGAATTTTTTTTACATCTAAGCATAAATCCTTTTTAATTAATTATTTCAATGATTTTTTGATAAACAAATTTATAAAATAAATACACAGAATCATTCCCACTCCACTCCAGATGTAGTAAAAAATTATTGAATCAATATTTACAACTCGTAACCGAAAGACATTAGATACACTTAGACACATAGACTGCACTTGTTACATGGCAACCAAAAAAACCTCCATTAATCTAATTGAGGAAGCTTATGAGATCTCTAACACAATGTATCCATTGCATAATCATAAGTATCATAACCTTGTTTTGATGACATATTTATTTTTAGGTTGATAATGGATTTCACTTGATGGAAATAGAGGCAATCGAAAGTAAAAAGGCAAACCATTTGTCGATAACACTCATTCATGAACACAAACCAGTGTCTATTCTCATCGGTAAGTGACTAATTGCTACTATTGTATGCTAAGCAGCAACTGACACTGACACCAAACTGAGTAATGTGGTGTTTTTCCTTGTGAACATTCTGCATTGTTTCTTTTTTGCGTGTTTATAGACAATTTAAAGTGCTGACAGTTTGATGCAGAATAAGTTTATGTTATGGTAAAATTGGTCTTCAATTTGCCATATTTATTTAGTACGGAAAAAATATTTAAAATTAATTTTAGGGTTTTGGTACAATACATACCTTAAATTTAATTCTACAAAACGATTGATATTGGTTAGGAATGGAATGGAATCAATTAATTAAAAAATAAAATTTTTCATATTCATACAAATTTTATGGGAAAAGTTTTCCTTGATTTGTTATTGTCATTTCTAGCCAGCGGGTGTTTTTTGCTCCCATATGTGGTCTTGATAATATTTAATGCTTATCAGCAGGTACACAAGTCAAATGTGAGTGTGTTTAGTAAAACGTCCCACTTTGTCGGTTACCATTAAGGCGAGATTTACTTGTATCTTTATATGAAAAACTGACAAAGCTTTATAGCAATCGACAAAGTGGGACGTTTTCCCGTGCACACTCACAAATATCGATTTAAAGATTTTTGTTGTCTTAGAATTTCACAAATATTGATACATCCACTACCAGTGACCTGCTGGACGGGTTATCTGCTTTAACCCTTAAATGCGTGACCCTGACAAAGATTTATTCAAATTTGAATTTTGACATGCTGTCAATAGAGTCAAAAATGTATGATGCATATATATACATCACTATGCATTTAAGGGTTAAGTTAAGGCGCTTTCTCTATCTACCTCTACATTCGGGGTTTCCCGTGTTACGCTTAAAGCACGCACTTCGTGTTCAATGTGTTAATTAGACCATTCAATTGCATTTTTTGTATTTTTTTTACCAGGTGAAGAAAAGCAATCAGAAGGTGTTATGAATGTTATGCATGCACTTGTTGCCGCATTTGATGACTTATATCCAAATGTACCAATAGAGGACATAATATGCAAGGTAAGGTTTAAAATGTACAAAATAATTGGGTTGCTTAACTTCAATCTCTGATACTTACTGTCAGATTTTGGTATTAGAGCTACCGCACACTAGCATCTCCCTAGCGTCGACGCTTTGGCCACAGCTTGATGCAACTGCATAGCGACTGCATTTTCCATAGCGCTGTCTAGACGCTAACGCTCAAAATACGGTATAGGCAAGGGTTGATTGTTTTGCAGGAAAAGTGTAGCTTGCGATGTTTACGGACTGATTATGGCTTTCAAGAAAAGAGCATACTCTCATCTCAAAGGCCTGTTGTTACCCTTCATAATCACAAAAAACAAATCCTGAGACGTTTAACGATTTTATTCGAGTTTCAAGTTAATAGCTAATCCTATCCTTTATATTGATTTTTACCATACCACTCAAACAAGTCGCAATTTAGGCGTGACTGATTACCTTCATTTGTATTATTAATTGGCAAAAGGTCCATTGACTTCACCATTTACAATGTACACTCATGCGTAATTGAGCCAATTTCAACTTGTTAATTTTATTAGATGGAATCAGAAAGTTAGTTATGTATATTTGCAAGTTTTTTTAAGTAGACTAAACTTTTAAATGTCTACCCTGGCTTGTATCATTGGATGTTTATCATTCGCTTTTCTGTGAAGGAAAACATCGTGAAGAAACCGGGCTAATCCCAATAGGGCCCTGTTTATTCTCTAGGGTGCAAAGTCAGGTGGAGGTCGTGTTCTTAAAAACCAAGGTCTACGCAAAATCTTGTTATTAGTTGCCAAAGCGGATCTCGGGCTCTCATGAGTCGTGGCAAAATGACAGAATACTCTAAGAGAAGAAGAGTTTTTTTTTTAAATTATAAATGGGTTTTACTCTTTGCCACAGACAAGCCAAAGGCAAAGACGTGTCCTACGATGGAGTGAGCTCGCCCAGAAGATGCCTGTTCACCCTTGATTCGAAGGCTCCGAAGCAAAATAGATAGGAACTTCAGAGCATTCTCTTTCTCTCATTCTAAGTGAGCCCTAAGTTTTAAGACACATTTACTTGAAGTATGATGTTATTATTGATGTATTTACAGGTCAATTTACCGTTTCAACTACAACAAGTGAGCGGTACTAGGAAACATTCTACTTGCGGGGATTTCTCTAACCAATATGCGGCCATGTGCGATCTTTGCCAAACTCCGTTTAGGTAAGAAATCAGAAATATTTATTGTTTAAACTGTGTAGGTACAGGAAGTAACACTAGGTACATTTTTCAAGTTCGTGCTAAAGCAATTAACGATAAGTATAGTACACTGTACAGTTGTAACAATCAGGATGACGTGCAGATTTGTCAACCTTTAATACATTACAAATCGGAGCACGCGCCTTCGTAAATAACACAATTTATAGGTATTCATGAATGTACATTATTTAAAATAATTAATAAAAAAAATTCTCTAATGATAATCTTTTTTTAATTCTGGTATTTTTATAGAATTACGAAACCTCTGATTATTTTAAAAATGTTTTATTTTTTAGGGCCGAGGTGGCGTGGGACATTGACACCATCTACTTGGCACATGATATTAGAATGCTACATTTGAAGGATTTCGACCATTTAGATCAAAGGTAATGTGTTGGTGTTGTATAAATGGTACAATTGTGAACTATGACTTAGTTGTTTGTTAATCTTGCAAAAAACTTTTTTATTGGGTCGCCTCGCTTTGGTATTTCCGGTCATTATTGAACAATGTATTGCCATGTCGTATAGTTTAAGCGATTGTAACACTACTTTTTTGTAGTTGTAAAAAAACATTAATCGTTGAAATCGTAATTATTGCAGAAAAGTAGCTATTAGAGCAGAAAATTTCCTGTTTGGCGACCGCTTACGGGAATATATCGCCCAGACTTTGACCAGATACACGATCTGACTTAATTTAGCTGAATGCCGTGCCACCTACCAAACAGCGCTATATCGTTATTTATTTCTAAGAAATTAGGTCATTGTAATACGTCCTAATGACTGTCACTTATCTGTAAAAATATAGTGATCATAGGTTTGTTTTGAGACTGTGGACTGAGTGCTCAATAGCCGGGTCCACAGTGACCCAGCAGCCTCACGAGGCAATGCGTCGCGCGCAAAACGTCAGTGCTCGGCAAGATGGCGGCCCTCAGTCAGCTGCTCAAACTAGTCTAAAACGCCGTATCTATTCCAGAGACCTGATCCCTCTATTGATCGCGCTACAACACAACACCTGGTTCACCGGCGTGTGCGGCGACGGCGTGCGCGTGGGTGGCGAAGCTTGGGAGGCGTTGTCCCGCGTCGTCCGCTGCGCGTCGCCCGCGCCGCAACGCCTGAGCTGGCGCGCGGCCGCGTTGAGACATGACCATGCGGCGAGATTAGGGCATGCGCTGGTTAGGGCGCGGCGTCGCCCAGCGATGCACACTATAGACTTCTCTCAGAATCATATTGAAGATAAAGGTGAGTGACTAACTCATCAGTCATGTCGGTCTTTCACTGACTTGTGTGCGATCGGAAGGCGTAATCGTTCCTCAAGGCGCGAACTGGCGCGCGACGGCGTTGAGACATGACCATGCCGAGGTGAGTAATGACTGTGACGTTTATCCCTACATGATTGAGGATAGAGAATAATAAACAGCTAGTTCTTACTCTGATTAGGTTTTTATCTATTTATCGGGAGATGTAACATTTGTTTAACTACTTGTTATTGTCTTATGCAGGTGCAATCAGCATTCTATCCGGGTTGGCATTGAACCCCGACGGGCTGCGACAAATCTCACTTTCCCAATGCGGCCTCACGGGCAAGACTGTCAGCCATCTCGCTGCCATGCTCAACGACAACCCCAACCATCTCTCCACGTTGTCGCATCTCGACCTGTCGCACAACAACCTCAAAGACGATGTTCACGTAAGTTGTCCCTGCGACATATCTATAAAACTCTTTGAAGATCAAGTTAATAATAGATTATCCAAGAAATTATGGGTTCGAACTTAGCTCGAAAGAAATAATCCACGGAGCTTGAATTTAGCTGTTGTAAACTTCAAATGTTCTATTCTAAATACTTCTTAGCGTTATAGTGGATTGAGTAAATAATTATTGTACTAAATCCACAAATTCATTCTAAAATAGACTTATAACTCAATGTGCCGATAAATTGTGACTCAACATAAATTAATAAATATTAATATTTAATTGTGGTTTATTTCAGAATTTATACAACTTCCTAGCGCAACCCAACGTACTGACTCATCTCAATTTGACCAACACGGAAACCACATTAGAAAATGTAAGTTTTATTTTTTGCGATGGGTTTGTATTCATTTGTTAAAAGTTGGATAATATGGGCCAAAAAAGTCCGAATTCTTATTTTCACCCTTTAATATCGCATATACACGACGCCATATATGGAAAAACAATATACTAATGTATTAACAGTCTTCAAAATGAAACAAATATTTTTTATTACATGTATAGTATACAACTATTCATGGCATACGTCATCTGGTCAAGTAACTTAGATTTGCGGGGCTTTACCTGTATAATAAGATACTATATTATGTATTGTTTACGTAATTGTATGGCATGAGACCAATTTCTTTAAGGAAAAAATAAATAAAATTCCTGTGTAAGTTAAAACCATTGTTGAGCTTAACAAAGCATTAATAACGGAAGAAAAAAATAATTAAAAGGAATTCCTTATAGTCAATAATAATCTCTTATGCGGAGAAATTGCGTCAAATGGCATATGACGAGTAGTATGCTTGATTGATCACTATGGTATGTATACATAAGGTCGGTAAGGTCTGGTCTGGTACCTACATAAGATAAGAAATGTTAATATGTGTAACCAAACTGCCATAAATACATACATTAATACTTCAAAGTGACGTAGCATGTAAAATATACCACATTTGCGTTTACTATACGACGAAATTTGGTTCGTATCTTTATACGAATTACCTCTTAGTGGATCCTTATGCTTAAGCGTTAATTCTCCTTAAAAACGCCAGAAATTCTTATTAAAGTTAGTGCGGTCGCATTTTCACTGCAAATCATGAGTCACTACTGTCACTAGGGAAACGACGCTTTCATTTTAACGGTAGTATTGTCCCATTGCCGTCACACCCTGACCTGGACCCTGTGGCTAAATACGACTTGCAAGTCATAACAACAAAATCATCGTAACTCAAAGTTGTACCTAAATAATTTTGCCTTCTTGCTCGCACTAACGACCTTCAAGAAAAGAGCGTACAACCGCGTACAAAGCGTTTGCCTCCTATCACATATAAAAAAGCTGCGTTGTACTCATTTTAACTAAATGTTACAGATGTGGGGCGCTTTACTACGAGGTTGTGCAGCCCGACTCTCGGAGCTACTAGTAGGACGAAACCCGTGGTCAGCCGTGCGGCGGCCCAAGGACCCACCTCCATCGTTCCGCCAGTTCTTCACTGCCTGCCTCGCTCTAAACACACTCGACTTCTCATACTGCAAGATGTTGCCTGATGCTCTCAAGTTAGTCTATCTCAATCGTCTGCCTGGATCAACGGAGACCGCGAGCATGCATTCTATTACTTAACAAACCAGTCTACTTATTGTGAGTCACAATCGTTTATGTTCGTATACGCACGAAACGCAACTGACTCTGTCGCACCAATACGGAAGAGCGATAGACAGATAACCACAATACGCGGCGGGTTGTGATCGATTTGCAACTTCTCTACACACCCTATTCTATCTATGTATTGGTTTATAGACTAGACAGGTGTTAAAACGGTCTTAATATAGGTACATAGAGAGTCTCTGTGTTCTGCCTAAGGGCGTACAAAATACAAATTATTTGTAGAATGGAACCTAATCAATCTAATCACCCAAAACCCGCCGATTCCTTTCGCAATCCTGACCAACAAACCTTAGATGCCAGGAGCTATTCTGACTTTGGCAAAACTATTCGCGAATGCCTATCGCAGTATATGCAGAGCTGAATGGCTTTTAAATACGGATCAGGATACATTTCGGAGAGTGCGCTGAGGAACTGTACAACCTTGTACCGCCGTCCCCATTTCACCTTAGGACCACCAGACAATCGGCAATGCGGCATCGCTTCACGGTTAGTATTCCAAAAATACGCACTAAGCGTTTCGCTTCAACATTTATTTTGCGAACCGCCAAGGAGTAGAATGCCCTGCCTGAGTCTGTGTTTCCACATGAGTATAATCCAGGTCTCTTTAAAGCAAGAGTAAATAGGTATCTCATAGGTAAGCGTGCTCCACCGTAGACCGCATCATCACTTACCATCAAGTGTGATCGTGGTCAAACGTCTACCTATTCATACAAAAAAAAAAAGCTTTTTTCTTGTATGTTTCCAGGAGCCTACTCCTAGGTCTAGCGTGCAACGAGAGCGCGACGGGAGTAAAGCTGAATCTGTCAGGCGTCCTGTCTTCATCACAAGCCGCTCACGTGCTCGAGTCATGCATCCACGGCGTGCGCTGTCTGCAGTCGCTCGACCTTTCTGACAACAGTTAGTATATTATTATATATTATAGGCTCCACAACGACAAAGCGCTGTTCTAAATAAACAAATAGTTCCCTGAGATAGTATTACGAGCTACGTAGATTGCCTTACGGCTCACCCACGACAATGGTTTAAGCGCGACAGCGGTGAGCGGCGGCCATACATTGGAGCGAGACACAGCGATGGGACTTTTCATTCGCACGTATGGCTGCCGCTCACCGCTGTCGCGCTTAGACCAATGTCGTGGCTGAGCCATTACATTACAACGATCAGTCAAGGGCTATTGTCAATAGTTTCCTCTGACAGAGGCAGGCGTAAAACTTAAGCTTTTCAGAGTGATGTCGTTGTCTCAATCAAACCGTGCATGTACTCTCGATCGTACTCCGTATTACAGAAGATGCATAAGGATCTTCTAGACATGGAACGATACATCATTCTCAATTCAACGACCTTCATTGTCCTGTGCCCTGGAGTTACTGTATTTATACTACATAATAATAAACTAGTAGAAGTAAATCGTCTTTCATTAGGTTGCACGTCGCTTCCTCATGACAAAAGCGTTGTAGCGTCAGGGATGACATAACAATTTAACACACATTTTTTTTAAATTTACAATGCATTCAATACTTTATTAATATGTAATTACTTTCTTTTAGGTATGGAATTAGAACTGTCCGGTATCGTCCGAGCTATTGGCAAGAACCACTCAATTCACCAGCTCTCTCTAAGCAGACTTACAGGGAAAAGATCATATGCGCCACCTTTAATACAGGTAATTTCCTATTCTGACCACAATGTTCTGTGATTTAGGGCTCTTTTATACGGTGCGAGAATTAGTATGCGAGGTTCAGTACATTGCGGTATTTGATTGGTGTGCTGAATGTATGTAACCTCAACAGTCCGCAATGTAACTAAAATGGCATGCGAGATTGCGCTCCGTCTAAATGGACCCTTAGTTTTATACGCTGTTAGTATTACTGGCAAATATCTACTAGCAAGACTAATATGTGTTTTTTTTACAGGCATTAGTCCATGTTTTACAAGAACCAGACACAGCTTTAATTTCTTTGGATCTTAGTGATTGTAAACTAAAGGTATGTATAGGTATTTATTGTTGTTTTAACCACTTTTGTTTCGATTCCAAACAATGCACGATTGCTCTTCATTTGGGTAAACTTAGATCCACTAGGCTTGTATTGATCGGGATGCAGCGTTCTGCCTTTTTGCGATTACCTTTTTGCATAGTCGCTATCAGATTTATCAGAAATGGCAAAGCTTCACAAATATTGACACACTCTAACATTTTGATAGAGACTTATTACGATAGTTGTGAGAGCTTCAGCAACTTCGATATATGTATTTGATGATGACTGTATTTTGTTGAACTCCTGGTAGTAACAAAAAGGTAAACGCAGTTTATTTTATTTATTATGTTATTCTTAAAATTGTCATTACCATCCACTATTGAAATACCACGTTTGGTGTGAATTCTTACGTCAATGTGTTTGTGTCCGTGCTTTGATGCTTTCCATTTGAGTAATATGTACTCAAATGTATTAATATGTATTGTTTCTATAAGTGTGATCCTGTAATTGGCTTTCTATCTCTTATTCAGTAGTGTTATATTGTAATAGTAGCTGTTGGATCTCCATAAACTAAAATAAAATAAATTAAATATAAATGACGAATATGTTAGACATGCTCAAACAAAACATTTAAGAATCATAATTATAGTGCTTAATAACAGGGATTTTACAATTAAATACATCTATAACTATGTCGTTTGCAAGGTTGTTTAATGCTCTACTCGCACGCGACAAGAAACTGTCCTGTCTGTATTTGGACGATGAAAACTTACCCTTTAGTGAAACTAATCCTTCAAGATTCTTAAACTGAAATCTGTAGTGAAATGAGTGTATTCTGTAGGGCGACCTGTACGGGTTGCTGAACGCGCTGGGCGGCGCGCGGCGCCTGCGCACGCTGGACGTGGGCGGCAACCTGGCGGGCGACGCGGGCGCGCGGCTGCTGGCCAAGGCTCTGCAGTGCAACTGTACGCTGCACACGCTCTACATCGACCGCAACGCGTTCAGCCTGCAAGGTATATACTATTATTGTTGACTGTATACTTGTAGCCTGTGTGGTGACGGGTTAAGAATTTCACCACCCCCTTTCTTCCCGTGGATGTCGTAGAAGGCGACTATGGGATATGGGTTAAATTGTGGCGTAGGCGAGAGGCTGGCAACCTGTCACTGCAATGTCACAGTTTCGTTTTCTTTCAACCCCTTATTTGCCAAGAGTGGCACTGAAGCTTTAGTAGTTTCATGTGTTATGCCTACCCGTTTATGGGATACAGGCGTGATTGTATGTATGTTGTATGTATGCATGTATACTTGTATGCCGTTTATGAGAATGCAAAGTGTGGTGCTAACAGCCTATAATTATGTTACCATCAAGTTACGAGTTTACGACGCTCTACGAAAGTACGGTGTTCACTGAGGCGTTACGATATCAACTTGTCTGGAAATCTTTACCGCACAAATTTGAAAATCGTACTCTGCACTCTGCATTTTACTTTTGAGGTGACTCGTCCGATTCAGTCTCACGTATGAGCGTGTGTTTACTAGATAGTGTAATAATTCAGAGCCCGGAAAATCCATAGCAAAACAAAAGACTGTCGCAATCAAACTAGGGTGAGAAACATTTTTTTATAGATATCGATAGTTCTAAATATGAGAAGAAAATGGCCCACCAAATGAAAAAAAAATGTATAAATAATTATACAGGTACAGACAGATGAAATTTCTTCCTCGAAATCCACGTCAGTACACACAGCAGCACTTGACATCTTATTGGGTTTGTTATAGTAATAGGAGTATATAATCATTAATTTTTCAACATTCTCTGGGAGAAGACTGTTTCGTTTATCACTGTAAAGCCATTTATGTATACTAAATGAACGTTCGACTTCACTCGACGTCAAGGGAGCAAATTTATAAAACTCATTGTAGACTAGTTCAGGGTGATTGGTTATCCACGTTTTAATACGATCTTGCACATTACTCATTTTAAATAGTTTTATATATCAACCTATTTATATATCCTGAACTGGAGGAGGGCAAGCGAAAGCATGGCGGACAACTCCTTCGGTTCAAGGATGTCCAAAAGCGTCACTTGAAGAGTTGTGGCATAGAGCCCTCTCAATGGGAGCATTTGGCAGCACAACGACCAGAATGGCGCAGGTTGATATTTAATAAAGTGCGGAATTTCGAGGATCAACGTAAAGTTGACCTCGATACTAGACGCGACCAGCTCAAGGCCCGCCCACCCGCTGCCATATCCTATAATTACACTCACGGCGTACTTACGTGTCCTCAATGTGGACGGAGTTTCGCCGCAAAGATAGGCTACATCAGCCATCTTCGGGCGCATGAGCGTCGGAACCTTATTTAGGGGTCGAAGTGGTCGCCATGGCCGAAATCGGTCGGACTCCATCATCATCATCATCATCATATATCAACCACGTCCGTGTCAAAATATTTAAGGTTTAAATAATAATTATCTACAGAGACACAACTTATATTTTATCACTGTCATACGCAATGAAATGACAATAATGACATTCAATGTCTTATGGAATACCTATTAATTTTCTGCAGTGTCTATTATAAATTTACAATGAGGTTGATTACCTCTTTGTCACCCGACTACGGCCAAGCTAAAAGGAAAGGGATATTACTTACTTAATATGCAGAAATACAAGTAACGTTGATAATATAGGTTACGTTGTATTTTAGATGAAATATAACACATATAAAACAAACCCTTAACTTACTACTTGTTTTGCGTTTGGCGTGAATAATTATAAAATAACGTACGTACCTAAACACATCGGTATGATTTTTTTTAAACAAAACTTACTCGATATCGATAAAAAAATGTTTCTCACGGTGAGAAACATTTTCTCACCCTAGTTTGATTGCGACAGTCTTTTGTTTTGCTATGGATTTTCCGGGCTCAATGTCGGTACTTTAGGTTCCTTGTGCGACAGTTAGCGGCGCTCATACTATTTTTTTGCTAACCGGCTCATCCATTCCGTAATCTCTCGAGATGAATTTAGCTGAAACTTTCTCATGACTAGTATTTATAGCCTGACAAGTTTTTATTTGACCCTCGCCACGTTGCGGATTTTCAGCTGAACTAATTTCTTTTACTGGCAAGGATTAATATTTGACACCCGTCGTCGAAAGTCATTGAATGTCAGTGATGTAAACGAGAAGTAAATATTTTAGATTTTCTAACGACTTGGATAAAGGCACAAGATTCATGGATTTAGGGCTGTACGGAAACAAGTAGCGAGTATTTAAACCATGCTTATTAAACTTTGATTCTCTAAAACCCTGTTTTCATTATCTACAAATATTTACGCGAAACCAGTACACGCTGTCCCCATTATACATGACGTCCGAACATTATTGCCATATGAAAGCGGTTTGTAGCGACACTCTTTCAGGGTCAAATAAAATCTTGTCAGGCTATATTTTGTTGAACAGGTCTAACGGACATCGCGACGGCGCTGCGGCGCTCGGTGTCGGTGCGGCGCGTGGAGTTCCCGGGCTGCGACGCGGCGGCCGGCGGCCGCGGCGCCAGCGAGCGCGTCGCCGCCTTGTGGCGAGAGCTGCACGAGAGGTACGACCTTACACGACTCTAGCTCTTTATGGCCCCTCAGAGTTAAATCTCATAGAATAAGAATCGGTTGCACCGAACCGTCCGTTACAGATTATGCACGTAACTCCAAAATTGCCAAAATGTTTTTATTTTGAAATTTATTTTTTAAAAAGCTTGCAGACGTGCAGCGGGAAAGAATTATTCTTTTCTCACTCCCACTTGTGTGTACTCACGTATGTGTGACGTGTGACGTTTGGTTACACTCGACCGAGCGCGCCAAAATGCCGCGTTTAAATTGCCCGCAAATGATATGTTTTTGATGAATGAATGGTTTTATCAATTTTTTTTTTCTAGTTTCTTAGTTTATATTTTAGATGTGTTATACTAATTTTTAGTAATGTAATAACTAGTAGAATCGTATAAAAAATAAATCATGCATATTCCCTATTCAGTGTTTGTAAAATTTTTGTATGGGAATTTCTATATAATTCTGAATACGTAACGTAACGTTCATGTGTTTGATAACTGTCGTTGATAAAACTGTTAGCACTAAAACTTGGGACAGGGGTAAAATATGATGACCACTTCTGATGACACTGAATTTCTGAATTTGTCTGTACAGATTGGCGAACAACGCGGCACCCGCGACGACGCACACGCTCCGCGCGCTGGCGCTGGAGCGCGCGTGGGGCGGCGGCGAGGCGGCGGCGGCGCTGGCCGCGCAGGCCGCCGCCGCCCTGCCGCCGCCGCCGCTGCCCGCCGCGCTCGAGCGCGCCGCCGCCGCCGCGCACCAGCTGCTGCACCAGTACCTGCAGGTAACAGACACACGACCACTGACAACGCGGGCCCAGTGACGACGCACACGCTCCGCGCGCTGCCGCCGCCGCCGCTGCCCGCCGCGCTCGAGCGCGCCGCCGCCGCCGCGCACCAGCTGCTGCACCAGTACCTGCAGGTAACAGACACACGACCACTGACAACGCGGGCCCAGTGACGACGCACACGCTCCGCGCGCTGCCGCCGCCGCCGCTGCCCGCCGCGCTCGAGCGCGCCGCCGCCGCCGCGCACCAGCTGCTGCACCAGTACCTGCAGGTAACAGACACACGACCACTGACAACGCGGCCCCAGTGACGACGCACACGCTCCGCGCGCTGCCGCCGCCGCCGCTGCCCGCCGCGCTCGAGCGCGCCGCCGCCGCCGCGCACCAGCTGCTGCACCAGTACCTGCAGGTAACAGACACACGACCACTGACAACGCGGCCTCAGTGACGACGCACACGCTCGCGTTAGCGCCCAAACCTTGTCCAGCAATACTTCCAACCGTTCAGATGCTTTCACATGCTTATGCTTATATTGGCGCATAATAGACGTATTCATCTTATTCACGACCATCGGCTCCAGAGCGGCTTGTGATGTCTAGTACACGCAGTACGATACGAATTAAGTGCGAGGCTAATTAAAATTTCTATATCAAAAATACATCGTGAAATGTTTTTTCAGAGATGCAGCGAAGTGTTCGCGGCCATGGGCGGCGGCGGCGCGAGCGGCGAACTCGTCACGCTGCAAGCCGTACGGGATGCCATGGCGCCGTGCTCCTCCACGCTACAGGACCTGCTCAAGTGAGTCAACTTCTAACACTGCCAGTGTCGTAATAGACAATTGTTCGTTCATCTACTTGTCCCTCGTTTGCTAGAATTATGTAGAAGCGTAGAGGTAAATAAAATATAGGGATTTAAATTTTAACTTTACATCAGGCCTCGAGTTCGTAACGTCCAGATTATTCTTCCTTTCATAAGCACACAAGCCGTAACGCACTTGGCCTCAACTAAACTGTTCGCGCAATTAAGTTGAGGCCAAGTGCGAACAACGCTTCGGTTACGTATTTAAAAGTATGCCCCCGTTATTTTTCTCACTTAATTTCGTGACACATTATTTTGACACATTTTCATTCTTAAATATTGTTCATTGTCTATGTACATACATACATACATACATACAATCACGCCTGTATCCCGTAAAGGGGTAGGCAGAGCACATGAAACTACTAAAGCTTCAGTGCCAGCTTCTTGTCTATGTGCTTTCTAATAAACCACATTCTATTCTCTAAAGAACACGAATCTACATTAGTAGCTAAATACCCAGTTGTCATTCAATGCCATTCACATTGTAACAATAAATCGACCTCTTCGAAGCGATTACGAAATAATTGCATTACAGGTGCGATGCCCCACAAGTGCAAGTCACATAACTCGCGTATATCGCAACATTTATCATAAAGGGTTTAGTAAAACGACTGTAAGTACTACCCTCGTTCGTGTTAGTTGCGGCCTTGACCGGGTCAGACGCAACTGCAGACAACTGATTTCTAGTGTTCAATTCATTTTGTATTTATAAAAGTAATGTAAATATAGTACATTACGATACAAGTGCGTAAAAAAGGAAGTTCGAAACGAGTGGCGATAAATTAAAACACGACCGAAGGGAGTGTTTTAAATCGACACGAGTTACGAATTTCCTTTTCGCACGTGTATCGTACGACGTTTTTCAGTACAGATGAGCCCTCAAAGTTTCGACCTGGCATATAATGATCCACTTCTCGCACTAGTGCGTAAAAAAAACACCATCTGTACTGAAAAATATTTTGCAGTGACGAGGCGTTCGTAGAACCTCAATTGCATAAACGTGTGAAACCTTTGAAGAAAAAGTAATTCGAAATAATACAGGAAATTTTCGGAGGCAAGCAACTGGTACTTTGTAATTCTTTCTAAATATAATTTGTAGGTATTTACAATTTTGCGAAGTTTAGACTACTAGATCATGATGCACGCCTAGTTATTAACCTTAACTCTTGAATAGACCTTGCTAATAAACACAGATTCTTCGAAATCTCGAAGAGTACCAGAGTAACACTTATGATAGTTACCTATGATTCACTCGACCCGTGGTGAGACGTTAAGTAAACACAACTCATTCACAAGTTCAGTCACGATTTGTTTGCCGCCGTTACTCTTGTCCTGTTTTACTGTTGCGGCGTTGTGAAATTAATAGTGCGCGTGTTTTTCATATTTTATTTAATAATGGAGCCGATAACACACAGTGCACTTAGATAAATGTGTTTTAGGTAAACAAACAACAGCTGTTGGCTTATCTTTGTAATCGTAAAGAATGTATGATTTATCAATTCGTAACGTATCCCCATCAATATTAATAATTTGAAAAAGTTACGAACTTTAGTATTCGGGTAGTGGATGTGCTGTATTGAAAAAAGTTTGTTTTTAGTGAGGCAAAATCACGGAGATTTGACCCCCGAGAGCAAAAATTATGTATTTAATGCAATAAAAAAATATTTTTTGTAAGGAAAAATTTATGATTCATGTGTTCGAAACAGAGTGTAAAATATATCTTACAAAATTACATCACAATCGATGGGCCAGGTGAAATTAAATAAAAGCTTCAAACTTAAGTCCCTCTACAATAAACTGTTTAAATGATGACAATCTCCCTTGCAGTGAAGCGGTAGAGAGTCTGGCGCTGTCGGCGTGCGAGGGAGTGGACAGTGCCGATAGCGACCCAGTGCCAAGCAGCGAAGCAGACATACCCGACCTTCTCACGCCGATATCACACTCAGCGGTAAGCCCATCTTCTGCGGTCCCAGGCTCATTTACTGTCAAAAAGTGACCAAATAACTGACAGGCCCCGTAGCCTGTCATTTCTGCGAAGCATTTCGGCTACCATCATCTTTTCAAGCTATGGCATTTCTGCGACGCGAACCGCCAACGAAATGGAGTCTGGCTCTGTCGCGCCAATACCCAAAAGCGATAGAGATAGATAGCTACGAAAGAGATATTATCGTGACGGCTCAGCCACGACATTGGGCTAAGCGCGACAGCGGTGAGCGGCGCCCATACATTGGAGCGAGACACAGCGATGGGACTTTTCATTCGCACGTATGGACGCCGCTCACCGCTGTCGCGCTTAGACCAATGTTGTGGCTGGGCCGTGAGCGTTTGTGAATTCGTCTACGCACACAGGCCGGTTACTGTCCGGCGACCTGATAATCATTGGGTTGGGCGCCCTGGGTCAGTATGTGATTGGGCGTATAATCTCTCCGACGGAATCACTTAGTTGTCTCTTCTTCCGGTTAAGATGGATATACTGCTGTTGGTCGCTATTGAGAATTTCCTGCACTTGGCTATAATTGCTTGCTGCGTTCTTGGTTACAGCATTTCCCCCCTCAGATGTGCCAATTTTACACACTATTTACTATCAAATGATACCCTTATCACTCCTATGGACTAAGATTACAAGTTATCGATTTTCTTAAATTATAGGTTTAATTTGTATATCCTTATCATTTGTGACGACAATCTCTGTTTTGGTCATTTTATCTTGGAAATATATTTAAAACGTCTTATTTTCTGCGCTACAAACTGTTGACGTTTTAATTGAACTGTAATAAATTGTATGTGTAAAGTATGTAAATTTAATTAATGAGGCTTTTACTAACACGCATGCTGACAGAAATTGGATTATTTGAACTTGGTAAGCATAATTTGATTATATTAGTTTGACAAAAGTGTACTTTTTGTTTAATAAAAATTCATATGACATTTTTATTTTTATTAATTAACACGTTTATGTCGAATTTGACTGGGTTTATCAATAGAGGTCTGATATTGAGCATTTTACGGCTGAACATTTGATGCTAAAAACTCATATTATGTATAAAGTACACTGCAAATAGGCATCATAGATCACGTTACTTGCGTAGACACCCACCTGGAGTCGTAAGGTAATTTTAATTGAAGGGTAGATTTTACAAATCTGCGCGTCATTGCATAACTTTTTGGGGAACACAGGTGTGAATTTGTGTATGTGCTTCCCAGGCAACTCCACTGGGCTGCCGGCGGCGCGAGCGCGGCGCGCGTCGCGTGCGGCCCAAGTCGGTGGCCGAGCAGCAGTGCTCCAGCAACGAGATGCTGTCCCTGCCGCCGCTGCACGGCGAGGCCGGCGACGCGCTCGCGGACCTGCCCGCCAACAAGCTGCGCCACCTCGTCAAGGGTCCGTGTCTAGTGTATATAGTCAGTGCTCCAGCAACGAGATGCTGTCCCTGCCGCCGCTGCACGGCGAGGCCGGCGACGCGCTCGCGGACCTGCCCGCCAACAAGCTGCGCCACCTCGTCAAGGGTCCGTGTCTAGTGTATATAGTCAGTGCTCCAGCAACGAGATGCTGTCCCTGCCGCCGCTGCACGGCGAGGCCGGCGACGCGCTCGCGGACCTGCCCGCCAACAAGCTGCGCCACCTCGTCAAGGGTCCGTGTCTAGTGTATATAGTCAGTGCTCCAGCAACGAGATGCTGTCCCTGCCGCCGCTGCACGGCGAGGCCGGCGACGCGCTCGCGGACCTGCCCGCCAACAAGCTGCGCCACCTCGTCAAGGGTCCGTGTCTAGTGTATATAGTCAGTGCTCCAGCAACGAGATGCTGTCCCTGCCGCCGCTGCACGGCGAGGCCGGCGACGCGCTCGCGGACCTGCCCGCCAACAAGCTGCGCCACCTCGTCAAGGGTCCGTGTCTAGTGTATATAGTCAGTGCTCCAGCAACGAGATGCTGTCCCTGCCGCCGCTGCACGGCGAGGCCGGCGACGCGCTCGCGGACCTGCCCGCCAACAAGCTGCGCCACCTCGTCAAGGGTCCGTGTCTAGTGTATATAGTCAGTGCTCCAGCAACGAGATGCTGTCCCTGCCGCCGCTGCACGGCGAGGCCGGCGACGCGCTCGCGGACCTGCCCGCCAACAAGCTGCGCCACCTCGTCAAGGGTCCGTGTCTAGTGTATATAGTCAGTGCTCCAGCAACGAGATGCTGTCCCTGCCGCCGCTGCACGGCGAGGCCGGCGACGCGCTCGCGGACCTGCCCGCCAACAAGCTGCGCCACCTCGTCAAGGGTCCGTGTCTAGTGTATATAGTCAGTGCTCCAGCAACGAGATGCTGTCCCTGCCGCCGCTGCACGGCGAGGCCGGCGACGCGCTCGCGGACCTGCCCGCCAACAAGCTGCGCCACCTCGTCAAGGGTCCGTGTCTAGTGTATATAGTCAGTGCTCCAGCAACGAGATGCTGTCCCTGCCCCTTATTTTATCTCAGAATGCTATTTACACCTTTTACTTGTTCTGGATAATTTGTATACTATAGGTACATCACTCATCACGCAAATAAGATAACATGTTTGTATTTTATTTACAGGTCGTCCAAGAAGACTAAAAACCAGAGCACCATCTCGGCCTATCACGGATCAATCACAAGACATAGACGAAGGTGATTTCCGAAATTTAAATCTGTTTTATTTTCTCTAGAAATGATAGTTATAGTTATCTTCTGCTTCTCAAAATTTAACTTCAGTTTGATGATGATGCGACATAGGGCTCGCAGAAAAATTAATATCATTTGTTTTGTCGTCATCATGAGCTGCTCCTTTCAGCTCTTTCCAGCCAAGACCCAATGTTCTTCTCAATTCGTTGAGCTGATATTCATATTATCCAAGTGAGACTGGTGATCGTCTAATCTACACTTTACGCTACGGTGTTTAAGATTGGACACTTTAAATATAACATGTAAATAATGTTCCAGGTCTAGACGAGTTCTGGCGCACATGCCGCACGCCGCCGGGCAGCGAGGAGGCCTCGCTATCAGCACGCACGCCGCTCACGTCGCGCTCTCTACACTCGCTGTCTTCACTCGCGTCGCCCTCGCCGCTGCGCCGCTCGCCCGCGCTGCCGAGAGACGACACCATGTACGTGTGTAGTGTATACTAGACTAGTCCCACACGGCAGCAAGGAAGCCTCGCTATCAGCACGCACACCGCTCACGTCGCGCTCTCTACACTCGCTGTCTTCACTCGCGTCGCCCTCGCCGCTGCGCCGCTCGCCCGCGCTGCCGCGAGACGACACCATGTACGTGTGTAGTGTATACTAGACTAGTCCCACACGGCAGCAAGGAAGCCTCGCTATCAGCACGCACACCGCTCACGTCGCGCTCTCTACACTCGCTGTCTTCACTCGCGTCGCCCTCGCCGCTGCGCCGCTCGCCCGCGCTGCCGCGAGACGACACCATGTACATGTGTAGTGTATACTAGACTAGTCCCACACGGCAGCAAGGAAGCCTCGCTATCAGCACGCACACCGCTCACGTCGCGCTCTCTACACTCGCTGTCTTCACTCGCGTCGCCCTCGCCGCTGCGCCGCTCGCCCGCGCTGCCGAGAGACGACACCATGTACGTGTGTAGTGTATACTAGACTAGTCCCACACGGCAGCAAGGAAGCCTCGCTATCAGCACGCACACCGCTCACGTCGCGCTCTCTACACTCGCTGTCTTCACTCGCGTCGCCCTCGCCGCTGCGCCGCTCGCCCGCGCTGCCGAGAGACGACACCATGTACGTGTGTAGTGTATACTAGACTAGTCCCACACGGCAGCAAGGAAGCCTCGCTATCAGCACGCACACCGCTCACGTCGCGCTCTCTACACTCGCTGTCTTCACTCGCGTCGCCCTCGCCGCTGCGCCGCTCGCCCGCGCTGCCGAGAGACGACACCATGTACGTGTGTAGTGTATACTAGACTAGTCCCACACGGCAGCAAGGAAGCCTCGCTATCAGCACGCACACCGCTCACGTCGCGCTCTCTACACTCGCTGTCTTCACTCGCGTCGCCCTCGCCGCTGCGCCGCTCGCCCGCGCTGCCGAGAGACGACACCATGTACGTGTGTAGTGTATACTAGACTAGTCCCACACGGCAGCAAGGAAGTCTCGCTATCAGCGCGCACGCCGCTGCACTCGCTATTTTCATTTAAAAATAGTCGGTGGTGCCAAAAATACAATCGATGCCAGCAGCCGGGTCCACATTGACCGCATGCCTCGCGTGCTAAACGTCCGTGCTCATGTGCGCACGTTTGTCTTGCCCGAGGAAATCTGCTCGGCAAGATGCGGCCCTCGGTGAGCTGTTCAAAATATTTATTCACGAGAGCACATATTTACTGCCGTGAATCGTGAATGATTTCGTTTTTTTAATCCTTGTTCAAAAGAAAATGCGAAAACCTCGAATTACGTGCCACGCGAATATATACGTGCAGAGTATTTTGAACAGCTGACCGAGGCCCGCCATCTTGCCGAGCAAATTGGCTCGGGCGACGCAAACGTGCGCGCCTGAGCACGTTTTGCGCGTGATGCGTGGTGTCAGTGAGGCTGAGGACCCGGCTAATGACGTACTATTACTATAATGTGCTTGTGCATTATTAAAGATTTATCTATATGAACTTTTACTTTCAGGTATAGCGTAACGTCAGGCGAAAGCACACCGGTTTTATTAGAATGCGGTAAGTTATATTGCCACTCAATCAACTAGTGAATTCTGCTTACATTTAAATGGCTGTTTAGTCTGCTTAGTTAAATTATAATAGTTAATATTGAAGAGCAGGCAAGCATGGCCGCGTGATAAACGATATAATGTCAGACCGGTCCTTTTCGCAGTATTTGTAAGTGTAGCCTGTAGTGTGTGTGTGTATTTGTATGCCTGTGTGGAGACGGGTTAAGAATTTCACCACCCCCTTTCTTCCCGTGGGTGTCGTAGAAGGCGACTGTGGGATATGGGTTAAATTGTGGCGTAGGTGAGAGGCTGGCAACCTGTCACTGCAATGTCACAGTTTCGTTTTCTTTCAACCCCTTATTTGCCAAGAGTGGCACTGAAGCTTTAGTAGTTTCATGTGCTCTGCCTATCCCTTTATGGGATACAGGCGTGATTGTATTTTATGTTATGTTTGTAAGTGTAATAGAGAAGCACCGATGCGATAAAGTTTATCCCACTAGTGTGCTACACCCGCAGATTATTTTGCTCGAGCGTTTTAAAAAAATTAAGCTGTTTTTGTACTCGCTCAGTACGAGAAACATGAGGATCATAATACCATCTGACCTTATTGTTTAGTGTAATCTTCTAGAAGGTGTTGAAACAGTTTGCCCTCTTTCAACAGAAGTGTCGCGCTGCAAATCTTCGGACAACGTGGGCGCCAAGGCAGCTCCCACCACCCCGCCGCCGTCTCGATCGTCGGATGATGTCAATGCTATGGGTAAGTCCCTTGTATTGAGTGATATTCGCTAGGCGAACTTCGCTTTTTGTTTTATTGGGATTTGCTACATTACTTTTAAATTTATACTAATCGAACAGAAGCTAGCCATTGCTAGATTGTCAACGGTAGGTACAAGTAATGACTGGGTTTTGCAGTGCGGAGTCTATGTTACATTGGCATGTTGACTAGGCCAGTTGGTATAGGAATATATAAACATAGTCTACAAGCCAATAGTTAGCGCTCCGTAGCGGATCGTAGTCATCTCTCTCTATGACTCTTTTATATTAGTACGACAGTGACTCAGGCTATGGTCATGTTGGCTACACGGCTTGATGCTGACAAGACATCGTACTGCCAAGTCAAAAATTACGCAAAAGTATTAAAAGGTTAAAATATTATAAATCACTCAACAATTATTCAAAGCCAATAATATTCCGCATGAAAAATGCAAGCCATTCTGGCTGCGTGATTAAAGCTAAGTTATTTATTGGGCATATTAACGCGCTATGGATTTCACCGCCGCGATTGCGCGAGCACTGCTTACGAGCCGAATGAACCGCTTGACATAACGCTTAATACTGGTTGGTCAATCAAGTGCTGCAAGTTGTAATTGTCAATCTTAAGGTGAAAATAAAATCAAACTTCTTATCCTCGACTAGTATATTTCGTACTGGTCGAAGGAACCTTACAGAGTTAAATCCGGTACAAAAACACTGCAATTTATATGAGAACTGAGAGTTTCCAACAATCCATACAAATGGCAGTTGGGTCCGTCTATACTATAGCTTATACATGTGAAATCAAATTGGTAATACAAAATAATCTTTTCTGGATCTAAAAACTACAGCCAACTTTTACTATAGGACCGTCTTCGAAAACATCACTTAAAAATCTACGTCTCCATACTGATCCCTTGCAAAGGGCCTGGCCGGACTGCCATGGTAAAATCGCCCCTGGCTAAATATGAAATATTGATATGCAGGATTATTCGTATTGTTACTACATGTACTACTACTGAATATTATGCCTCAAACTATTTCCGTTTATGAAAAAAATTAAAAAAAAGAAATTTTGTTTTTTATTTTTTTCTTTAAAACCGCGTATCCGATTAACTTGTTCTTTGGATATTTTATAGATATATTAGGGATACATCAATTAAAAAAAAATGAACTTCCTGACTTTTTGTTAAGGTGGCTCGCTTTCCATACAAAAAACATCTACCATTTATTTAGTCACCGCACACTACAAATAAATAAAAATATGCACATACATCTACTATACATTATCCATCGTCGCAGTATTGAACGAAATACATTGTTTCATACAGAAATCATGGACAAATCCATGTGAATTTTTTATTAATTTAACGAAAATGTGCGTGCCAAATTTTGTGTACAGACACAGAGCCGTCATATTTCGCGCATTTTTAGTTGACATTGTCATCAGTGACACTTGGCTCTTGACAAGTAATTATTTAAAGATATTGGTTTACTTAACTCAAGCAGACTCAGAAATAATGACGCATTTTGTCAATAAAGATACATATCGTGTATTTCGACACTGCTAGTGTAAATCGAAATGGCGTCTCGGTCAAATGCATTGACTATGAAACAGGAGATCTCGAGTTCGATTCCGGAGTCTTTTTTAATCATTTGAACTTTTTTTTGATTTATTAAGTTTTTTTTTATATTTTTTAATAGAATAAATATTCTATTAAAAAAGACTCTTACTATATTTCTTTCCTATTTTTTATTTTCATACAAAAATACAATACAATCTTTATTATGCCTTTGTTGATAAAATAAAATATTACACGTCAGGTCAGGTACATAGGTCATAGTGTGGGCATAGTATTAGTAATGTTCTGACTTCCTTACACTTACTGAGATAGTTGACCTATGTTATTGTTGTGTGAATGTTTTTCTTCAACAACTAAATAGTTATATATATGAATATGTATGTAGGTATGTGGGTAGCTTTTGCACATTGTAATTTTTGTGTTCGAAACGTCGGGATGAATTGTAAATTCATTATACACGATTTAATCCGTTTTCATAGTTTTTATTTCATGAGTAACTATCGCGGTAACTGAAGACAATATTAACTAAATGGTTACAAATAATAATTATCATCAATATAATCTGGTCCAGGCAGGCAATTATGGTCGCGCGATAAATGATAAAACATCTGGCCGTCCCTATAATCGCACTTACTAATAGTGCGACAGGGACGGCCTGATATTTTATCGTCTATCGCGCGACCATGCTACCCGTGCTGTACTAGCTTTTGCCCGCGGCTTCGCTTGCGGTAGAAAGAGACAAAAGTAGCATATGTCACTCTCCATCCCTTCAACTATCTCCACTTAAAAAACATGTCAATCCGTCGCTCCGTTTGGCCGTGAAAGACGGACAAACAAACAAATAAACACACATTATCTTTGGTGAAACAACGAATTCTTCCACTTCAGATTATAGAGTAACCAGCTTTTCCCATTTATAATAAACTAGGTTTTGACCGCGGCTTCGCTCGCGTAAGAAAGAGACAAAAGGTAGCCTATGTCACTATCCATCCCTTCAACTAAATCCCCTTAAATAATCACGTCAATTCGTCGCTCCGGTTTTGCCGTGAAAGACGGACAAACAAACAGACACACACCCTTTCTTATTTGTAATTTTAGTATGGATTTGACATTATTATTTATATTTAAATAATTATATACGTATAGCCTAATTTCGTCGGTAACCGCGTGTTATGTAATGGCGTCTTTGGTGAACAGTCGCCTGTCACGCCGTGAAACTGAGTTCGAGTCCCGGGATTCTATAAACTTTTTGTATTTTTTTTGGATATAAATTTCGTATTTTTTATTGACCAAGCAAGAATGGAGCCGAAGGTATCAATTTTATCTTAGAGAACATATTGATTTTTTTATTGTCATTTTGATTTCCCATTTATTAAGTTGAGATATAAAACACAACTTTTAATACCCTCGCTAAATATAATATATTCTCGAAATTACTCCTTAGATAAAAAAAGTCCACTTGAGTTTTTAAAGCACTACGATACTCAGTTAACTATTGCATTTTCATTTAGGTACTAATTTAAGATTTCAAAAGCGATTTGAATACCCTTGCTCCATCGAAAATAAACAATTCGAAAAAAAAAATCATTCGAATCGTACTTTAGAAACTAATATTTATCTACTTATACTTTTTGGAATTTTTAAAATATCAGATTAGGATAATTATGTTAGAAATTCTGAGTTCGACGAACCCAAAAATTATTACCATGTAAGAGAATAGGTTTTTAATCTTTTTTGTGGAAAACGCTCAGTAACTACTGTACGAGTACATATACATTTATGTATAATAATAAAACAAAAAATAGTGTCTCATAGTGTTGTGTTCCTGCCGGTGAGTAAGGCTGCCAGAGCTCAACGAGGGTGCGGGGTGCTGACGACGGGAGGACTTACGGAACTAATTTGTTCCGTCTATTGTCCTTTGAGTCGTCGGCAACCCAAACCCTCCTTTGAACTTGTACACTCCTTTTTGCTGTGCACACACAGCAAAGGGGAGTGTACAAGTTTCTAATGGGGCGGCAACGTGCATGCGACACTCTTTGAGTTGCAGGCGTCCATAGGTTACGGTGACCGCTTTCCATCAGGCGGACCGTATGCTTGTTTGCCACCGACGTAGTATTAAAAAAAAAAGAGAAAAAGTCCTGGATTCGAACCCAGTACTTCCATGCAAATCATTCGATGGCACGTATTTACCGCAAGGCTATTTAAACAAGCTGTCGCCGCGTGAAATTATCGACTAGAAGGAATACAAAAACACTGTTTGTATGTGTGTGAGTGGTACTTAAAAATAGTGTAAAATAGTAAATTTATCTACATTAAGGGGATTAACGTTACAATGAGAAGTTGAATGTATGTTGTAATACGTCAATTTTAATATTAAATGTTCGCGAAGCATAATTGAAAGTATATAAATGCCTGTACGACTCCACAAAAAAAATAAGACCGGTAATTTGCAGATTAACGCCATCTAACGCAGCCTGAGCTTCGGGTAACCTAGGCGAGCCACCTTAAGTACATTTTTTTTTAAATTTATGTTTAAAATTTTTTTTTTACCACATACGAGTTAGCGACACCTACTATATTTTCATATAATAATCGCGATTTTATACTCTATTACATATATTTTTATCAAAAATATTAGTTTGGATCAACAATGTCAAAATAAGTTATTTATGTATTATTACCCTTTAGTACTTAGTACGTTGCTCCTGGAAAGAGATGTATGAAAATTTTGGCATAATTAATGGAAGATTTTTTTTTAATTGGGATATGTACATTATAGGCCGAAGTTATTTTTCATCAACCCTCCCCACTCCTCCCCCCACTGCGTCACCCATCTACCCCCCCTTAAAGAGCCGAAAATGCGATTTTTCTCGATTTCTGACAAAACCGATTAAGATACAGAAAAAGCGTGTAGGAACGAAGTAATCTTTAATAAATTTACTACAAATCTCTCATAAACACTTTAGTGCTAGCACTTATAGTTTTCGCGCAATCCGTCACGAAAGTTGCTCCTTTCTTCAATTTTCTTTAATGAATGAAAAGTTTTCTCCTTAAATGTTTACGAAATCATCGGTTTGATAGTACTAAAATATTATAAACTCAAGAATTAATTTCAGGGGAAAAAATCACTACCATGGGCGGGACTTGAACTCACGGCCTCTAGATTGATAGATATGATAGATAAATAACGCTAGGGGTACCATTGATTCATATAGTAGAAAGCTGAAAGATTCGCTAACTAGAGATGAGCTTTTGGTGGCTCAGTTGGTAGAGCCCTCGAGTTTCTATTCAGAAGCCGTGAGTTCAAGTCCCATCCATGGTAGTAATTTATCCCCTTAATTTAATTATAGTCATGAGTTTACAATATTTTAGTCGTATCAAACAAATTTCGACGATTTCGTAAGCATTTTGGGAGAACACTTTAATATTCTTTAAAGAAAATTGCAGCAAGGACCAACTTTCGTGACGGATCACGCGAAAACTATAAGAGCTAGCACTAAAGTGTTAATGAGAGATTTGTAGTAAATTTATTAAGGATTATTTCGTTGCTACACGTTTTTCTGTATCTTCAACGGTTTTGTCAATAATTTAGAAAAACCGCATTTTGGGCTCTTTAAGGGAGGGTAAAGGGGTGACGCAGAGGGGGGAGGGGTAGGGAGGGTTGATGAAAAATAACTTCGGCCTATAATGTACATATCCCAATTAAAAAAAAATCTTCCATTAATTATGCCAAAATTTTCATACATCACTTGTCAGGAGCAACGTACTAAGTACTAAAGGGTAATAATACATAAATAACTTACTTTGACATTGTTGATCCAAACTAATATTTTTGATAAAAATATATGTAATAGAGTATAAAATCGCGATTATTATATGAAAATATAGTAGGTGTCGCTAACTCGTATGTGGTAAAAAAATTTTATTTAAAACATAAATTAAAAAAAAAAATGTGCTTAACAAAAAGTCAGGAAGTTCATTTTTTTTTAATTGATGTATCCCTAATATATCTATAAAATATCCAAAGAACAAGTTAATCGGATACGCGGTTTTAAAGAAAAAAATAAAAAACAAAATTTCTTTTTTTTAATTTTTTTCATAAACGGAAATAGTTTGAGGCATAATATTCAGTAGTAGTACATGTAGTAATAATACGAATAATCCTGCATATCAATATTTCATATTTAGCCAGGGGCGATTTTACCATGGCAGTCCGGCCAGGCCCTTTGCATACATATTAATGAATACCAGAATTCACATATTTTTTCTGCCGAATTCGATATAAGTCCCATAGTAAAAGTTGATCGTAATCGTGAATAGATCCAGAAAATATTATTTTGTATAACCAATTTGATTTCACCTAGTATATTTGACCACCGCTATTATGGAGTCTGCAGTTTCTCTCCATCCTGTCTACTGTTATAGTGTGTGCGCTTGTCCGGCTACCTGTGCTTGTAAAGTGTAAGTGTGTGTGCTTAGGGAACGGGTGCGCGCGCACGCCCGGCAAGGCGCGGCCCTGGTCCGTCGCCGGCGTCAACCCGGACAACGCCGCGTGTACCACAGGTGAGATGAGATGCCTGCCGCAGACTTGGCGCGCGAGTACACAGTGACGCCTTCGCATCTCCGCGCTATGTACACGATTTAATTCAATTGAAATAACTAAATGGCATAGCACAAAAATGGCGGCGGGCTTTAGGCGCCTCGTACCGTGTACATAGCGCGGTGGTGCGGTTTTGGCGCGGAGGCGACACCGTGTACTCGCGCCCTAAAGCCTCCGCCACACATAAAGCGTTTTGATAGCGTAGCGTTAGCGGAGCGCATTGATAGCGGTGCGCCGGACGAACGCTAGCTTTCCGCTCGCAATCCGCGCGCATTCCGCACGCAATCCGCGCTCATTAGTTCCCGCCGGCGTCCGCTAGGCGCAACGCCAGCATTCGCCCAGCGCACCGCTATCATTGCGCTCCGCGTACGCTCCGCCTACGCTCTCAAAACGCGCATGTGTGGCCGAGCTTTAAGTCTGCGGTAGATATCTCTACAGTTTGACGTTTGCCTGGCTTACATTGTATAACTCTCGTTCGCACTAATATACCAGTGCGAGCAGGATGTATGAAAAGTGATTTAAGCATACGTTAGCACTATATCAGTGTTTGGCACGGTGTTACCAAGAGGGAGTAAGCGATGAGCTACTACAGAAAAAAGAACCAAAGCTCTTGTGTAAATAAAAGAGATGCGATGATATTTTATAATTCGTTGCTGAGCGATGAACTATAAATCGCTCGCTATTTCATTTATTTATACGAGAGCGACTATCTTTTGTTGTCATCGCATACTCGCCTGTGGGACCAGTGCCGGGTGAGGCGCTTCGGCCAATCACCTATCTTTATGGCCCGAATGCAATGCCTATCATTTTTGCGAACTTTTATTTGCCTTTTGCTCTTCTGTTTCTGAAACTCTTAAATCTCGAATCTGTGCAATACAAAGAGTGGAGTCACTTATAATTGCTGTTCTTATAATCTTTGATAGAGTTTTCATTTATATTCCAATTCTAATAATAAATTTACAAAAGAACACATTATTATTCTTAGTTCAGGTTATTGAAATAAAATGTAACATTTAATTGTACAAATGACGAATTTATCTGGTTGTTATCTATCTGAAGTGTGGAACATTTCAATCTTCTTTTATCTTCTTTTATTAATTTCTAAAAATAACAGACATGTTGCATGCCAGTATACTTCTACTTTCATTTCTAAATGGATTTTAAACATGTGTTTACTTACTGTTTTACTCATAGACTCCACACGCTTGCTATTCGTATTTGCTGCATTAGGGTCTTAAAATGTTAAATCAGGTACCTCCAAAAAGTCAAACTGTCAGAGTCATCAGTTTCACTTTTCGTATAGGAGATACACAAAATATATTACTTGGTAGCCAATGTAGCCCATATTCATTTGCTAAGCTCTTAGTTGTTACAAGTATAAAATTATTGTTGAAGTCCATTTTCAGACTTATATAAAAAAGTTCAATTTATAAACAGGAAGTGTCGCTGTGGTCGCATACAACACAAAATTTTACTTCTAAGCGGCCCCCAACATTAACAACTGTATTATCAAGGTGGATTTATCAAACAGTTTGATACTAAATACGGTTTTAATGTATAATGGTGGGTCCACATAGGGCAAAGCACGTCTTCGCGAGGCAAATATGCTATGTACGAGCACAGTGCTACCCTTTATGTGGACGCGGCTAATCATTAATCACTATAATCGAATGTAGTAGTATAAACCAGACCAGTAGCTTTACTTTAGCAGCTAACATAGCAAGCGTAGTGTAGTCGTGTTGACGTGGGTGGTGGTCGACAGAGGGCGTGGAGGCGTGCGTCGGGGGCAGCATCGTCGGCATCACGCCGGGCGCCGCACTAACCAGTAACATCCTTTCAGACGCTATTTTGTACTGAGCTACTAGTGTCAATGTGCCGTCTGGCCTGTATCTAGGTAAAAATGCTCATCGCTGCTTACTATGCGCTTGTGTTTGCATGTTACTCCATTCATTTAACTCACCGGGGATTTGGGAGTTTTGAGATTCGTATCCTGTTGAGTGAGTGTGAACAGCCTGATTAATTCCTAGTCACACTCTTAAACAAAGTAGGAAAATGCAGAGATCGATTATGGATCGGTTGCGCTATACGCACAATACACTTGCGAATAGATTATTCGCAACTCGTATATCGTATACATTTCGCACTAGCATCGTATTATCCTATTTTATTATGTTTTTGACGTGATAACGTCTAATAACTCGTTACTACGGGCTGCATGCACGAAAAAGATGACGTCATTGTCCCGTTCCGCAAGAGAGCGAGAGCGCGGCACGGACGAGAGAGAAGCGTGATGGGCTCGAGCGATCGCTGGCAGAGGGCCGCGAAACGCCCGCCTGTATAGTCGCGCGGCACGTACTGCTTTTCTGAGTATTACGTAATACGTAGTAATTTATTAGTACTAGTGATCTTTTTGACGTGATAACGTCTAATAACTCGTTACTACGGGCTGCATGCACGAAAAAGATGACGTCATTGTCCCGTTCATTCCGCAAGCGAGAGCAAGTGGTTTGTGTATGGACGGTTGGGGTATAAGCAAAAGGGGCCCGATTTTAGGACAGAAAAACTATGATTTAATATGATTTGCATGTCTTCTATCTTAAACGATTTCAACCTACGTATTGAGCATGATCATGTTTTTAGCCAACCACCTTTTTACTTTGAACAGATACAACACTTTGTGATTGACACACATGTATATTACCTACTACACGAACTTATGCATCAACCAAGTTTTAATTATTCAGTAGATAGTTTTCAAATTCTGTAGTTGAAGTTAGTTCAATATAAAATTTGATTTATCTTTGCATGTTCCTAGCACGAGTATATGCATCATCTTAAAGTGCGCTTCAATAATCATTAACTTTTGTGATTACAGGTTCAATGCTACGAGATCATCCGATAACTCCAGGTAAGTTCACTTACCTTACACAATGTCTGACAAAAAAGTGAAAATTATCTTGTTTATTTAAAAGGGACGAAATTACAGTATTGCCTCTTTTAATTACTTTGTTACTCTTCTTGTCAGATTTTACCTAACCATTAATCAATGTTTATTCGACATATTCTTTAATATTTGAATATTGGTTAATGGTTATGAAAATTACGGTACGCTATAACTGGCCACATTATGCCAAAATGAATTTTACTTAGGCACCAATATACAATGTAAATTTTTGGTACAAAAGGGGCCAGTTAAATGTATGATTTGAATTTCAAGATAAAGAATGACCATAAACTTGTCTTTGAAAACCCTCATTTTAGTCGATGAATTTGAGGTCAATTTTGAACATAAGGCCTGATTTAGACGGCGTGCGAACTCGCATGCGATTTTAGTAACATTGCGGGCTGTTGAGGTTACCTACAATTTTGCACAGCCATCAGATACCGCAAATACCGCAATGTAATAAAACTCGTATGCGAATTCTCGTACCGTCTAAATGGGCCCTTAATCGGATGATATTGTGTCATCCTTCTTGCGTTATCCCGGCATTTGCCACGGCTCATGGGAGCCTGGGGTCCGCTTTGACAACTTATCCCAAGATTTGGCGTAGGCACTAGTTTTTACGAAAGCGACTCGCGAATAAAATGAAGCGATCGGATGATATTGTGTATTATAATATAATGACATGAATTTGATTTGATCTCATGACGAAGACAGGGGATGCCTATGGAAACCCTCTGTGCTAAAACAAATTTACGTTAAGGCTGCTTTCAAAAAAAAACGTCAAAATAATGTAAAATTGGTAGTTTTAGTCGGTGAAATACTACACTTTCCGTTATCCAATAGATTTATTTAATTCAAATTTCAGTCAGAGCATCTTATTATCTTGATTTTTATAAGACTGGATTTTTGAAAACCAAGTCACTAAATTAATTATGATTTTTTCTCTAAAGCACGTTTAGAAAAATTCACGCATAGAGCTGAATTAGTCGATCTTATTTGTAAAATTTGGACAATTTTGATAACTAAAACTGGTAAATTTATAATTCGTATACCCTGTACTACAATCTTCTCAGACTACATTTTTATTATAAGGTTTTAAAAAAGAGTAAACGAGGCTAAGTCGAAATCAATTTTTTTCAGAAATTACCTAAAATTAAGTGACAATTTCTTTGAAAATCTACATCACATCGAAATAATGTTTGTATTTAATGAATCTTCAACGTTTACTTAAATTGCTGATATGCCTTAGTGATTATAAATTGCTATTATTTATTTTTGGCAATTTTTTGAAAACTAGCCTTCACCGGTACAATTATTACCACTTTTGGACATTTTCTTATATTTTGTTTGACCAAGTAGAAAAAGTCGTATAATGTGATATATATTTGTAAACTACTCGCAAAGCCCTTTAATTTGATACCACACACGGTAAGCGCTCCGTTGCGATTTCAATGTTTTTCACACGAAAGCCCTCTTAAGAAAAGTACAGTCCGCGCTATAAAACCTTGTAAAAAAAAGTTTGAGAAAACCTTATTAACCCATGATTTTTATTATTTTTAGAAGAAGGTGCCGAAGAAGCCTAAGTGACGCGCATCGTGAGCGGTGCGATGAGTTTTACGTGATAAGTTGAGCAGGGTTCAATGTCCAGATATTGCAGACACTCGGATTATATTCTCGGATGCTCACTATTGTGCCAGTTAGAATTATAACATTTTAGACTCTAGCTACTGAATAGTCATTCTAATTGTACGAACTAACTGAACGCCATCTATTATACGATACGTATGTCCAATGGTTAATTATAACGGCATTTGTAAACTAATGAAATGACAAAAATAATTATTATTTCAAATATAATAAGATTATAATAATAGAGTCTTGAAAAGTGAATAACCATTTATATTTACTGTGATTGAGTTAGTATTACGCGTTTAATTTACTAATATATTATAGTCATGCTTAATTTATACATTTTATTGATTGTTATTATCAGTTTGTTATGGATTTTTGTTTATATAAAGAGAAAATCGGTATAAAGGTATGAAATTGGTCTTGCCTAGTCACGTTTAAAAGGCCTACAGTTACGCACAATTTACTTTATAAAACGTTCGAATTACAAATTGTAGAATATATTGAGACTTCCAATCGATTTCACGATATAAATAGTTATCTTCCAATTTTACATTCCTTTTTATAATGTAAAGTAGCAGTCAAGTATTTTAAAAATTATGAACAAGTGTGATTTTTAAAATAAAGTTCAAAACGTGAGGTAATTTTAAGACTTAGTAGATTTGGAGTGATGTAAAGGTTCAATTTTACGATAATTTTGTAAACGTAGAGCTCGCCCCTTACATTTTAAGTGTTCATTAGAATAACTACTTATAAAATCAATTACATTCATTTATCTTTATTTGTAGGTATGTAAAAAACTGATGAAAACTATGTAGATGTATATTGCTAAATTATTTGATAGTATTTTTATATTCATTCCAATTATTTGATGGTTTTATCCAGCTCTTTGGTACCAGACTGATTTGAAGGTACTTTTATTTTATGGTGCAATTTTATGTCTAGAGCGTTGTGATAATCTGTTTACAATTACATATAATATTCAAAGATATGAACTTCTGTTTTTTTTTCTGCACCCATTCCCATATCATCACTACAGATCGTTTCAAGAAAGCTAGCACGAATGAAATGAACAAAACTTTCAAAGAGGATCGAGTATATATTATGATATTATAGAGAATTACTGTCAAAGTAAAGCCTGACCAGAACACAATATGATTGAACAACCATTCACGCTATTTGACGCGTGGTTGTCGCTAGATGTCACTTAACTATGCCTATTGGCTTCGTGCGAAGTGCATGGAGGGGGTAAGCAAAGCGATCGCAGTGCTTGCGGTGGTCAAAATCGACACTGATTGTGGTTGTCATCTATCAAAACTCATAAAATATAATACAATGTGTAAAGTTTGATATGAGGCATCAATGTTGTTTCGTTGTTAATTGTACAAATAATCGCATAAATAGTCGTTGCACGTTCTATGCGTTTCTTAGATCACACTGGAAATTGGATCAAAGAACTAAATGGATAGCTACGGTGAAAAGAAAACGTAAGTGACATGTCAAAACAAAACATTATAATAAATTATATTTTCCCCTCACTAGCTCGGAAACACGTGTTTTGTCCTTTAATACCAGCGGGTAAAAACGCACTTTATCCACTAGTGGGTAAAGTAATTTGACCTTGAATAAAGTCAAATTAACTGCTTTAAAATTGATAAAAGTAGGTGAATCTAGTAATAAAGATGATTTACCACCTGTGGAACTACTGGAAGCAATGATAAACGCATTTTTTGCGTTGTAGATTCCTCGCTATAGTGAGGGGAAAAGTTTTGTGTCCACTCGGGTGCAAATGTATTTTACTTCTCGTGTGTTAAAAAACTCGCAAGTTCAGGATTCTATTCTCGAACCACTCGCTTCGCTCGTGGTTCAACTATAGAATCCTTTGACTTGCTCGTTTTTCAATTCCACACTCGGCGTTAAAATACAACTTTGCCCCCTTGTATAACAAATAACTATTAAGCTTTGTTACCTAATATTGTTCAATACGCTGTTAGTATTTTTCCTACCGTAAAAGATTATGCTTAAAGATTCAGGCCTAGCCTGGGAATAGGCCTGTGTCGGATATTTCTGCGGCCGCGGACATGACAGGTACTTACGTTTAGATTTGTTTTATATGGCATTAACGGGACGGAGGTTTAGCGAATACCATATCACTAGTTCGAAGAACTTGTACCATTACTCCTATGTTCTTCAAGATTCCTTATATGCCCTGCCAGCACCAATTTATTGACTGTTTCTGTAGTCTGGGGTTGGAAGTTTATACCGTGAGTAATGCTTTGGAAACAGATTTTTGGTATTATATCCATGTCTTTATAATCTATCTACCTAAATTACACTTGAAATAGTAGCTCTTGTTATTCGATTTATTTAAAATTAACGAAAAATCGTTAAAATATAATGTTTGTTTACATGTCATTTTTTGACATTTTCCACTTCAAGTTCACATGGTAGTGGGCGTAATTGTCGTGCACGTAGCCAATACAAATAACCCGGATTTACTGATGTATGGAGTTACGACGCTTCCCTTACTTATTCCTCTATGGCATAATTAAAAAAAAAACCTTCAATTAAGTAACATATTTTGTACTTAATAACTTTGAATATTAACTGGTACTCTTATCTAGGTTAATCTTTAAACCTATAGTCGTGACTAGAACCATTTTTTATATGTTATTGGTTTAATCTGTCATTCTTGCCAGTTTCCATTCACTCATTCTAGCCAGCTCTTATGAATTTACCTGTACGATATTAACCTTGCTATATAAAATATGAATCATGCAAAATTTAACCCTATCACTGTGAAATAGAGCTCAAAACTGCCAAGCATTATATGCCCTATAAAATATAAAGGCTTAATTAATACAATTAAGATAAAAAAAAAACTACAATGTAAGACCAGTTTTGACAGAATTTATTTAACAATAGAAAATATAATAACGTTGAACTGCAATTACATGTACAAATAAAATATTATAACGCCTGTTAACTCATTTGACAGGCGTCTCTGAACTATGAAAGGGTACAATTGCCTGTTTTCTAAATTATCTCACAGATTAGGACATAAACCACAAACATGGATAATTCCTTGATGGTGATAGATTTCATAATCAACTGATTTACATGCAGTTCAATACCATTTACACTAACAATAGTATTTCTGTGCATCAGCACTTGCGACCAGTTACACAAATTCTTCGTTGTGACGTGCAATTATTATTTCAAAGTTATTGACTGATTTGAGCAAGAATGTGGTTTGAGTTCAGCCTTATGCGTTAAATATTGAATGCATAATGCGGGTAGTTTTGTGTATCTGGTCATAAGAATGTTTTAGATAAGTAAACAATTGAACAATACCGGAAGAGCAAAATTACGCTAATTGATAAAATCGATATCATTCACTTTTTTACGTTACCCACTCTCACTGTGACATTTAAACATTAGAACGTAGGTAATCGTTTATTGTAGAAAAATAAAAGCTTATTTATCTTTATAAGATGCACACAAATAAGCGATTTCAGTCTAAATGCTTCATCTTTTAAAATAACTATAAATTAAGTTAGAACTTATATTATTTACGAAGATACCACTAGCGAAAATTCATGAATTCGAACACTTCCTTAATTATGTGTTATGAGACATTTTATTAGGTACAAAAATTAACTAATGCTCTTTCGATTGTCAGGCGCTAAAAATAGACGGAATATAAAATGGCCATTCTCAGAAAATATATAATGCTCTTTTAGCCACGCCTATAATAATAAAAAAAAATTAAGAACGTGATGATAATACTACTATGACAAACATATTTCCTGAGAAAGACCTCTGAAATTTACAGGATCGACTTGCGGCGCTGATTTAGCCATCCAATTGGACTAGAGGGGAGAACATGAATTTTCTCAATTATTTTTGCATCCGAATATTACAAATAATTATAAGGAATAATTTTAGACTTGTGAACTTGCGTGAACAAGGAAAAGTAAAGTCCTTGTACACTTTGCAACATTTAGTTCTTATAAATGAATACAGAACAAGTTATTTGGCGTAATTATTTTGTATTGGTCTAAAAATTAAACCTATAAATGATGAATTATTAGTATTGTGTGATTTCTATCTAAGTTATTGCTTCCTTTATCGGTTTGGTAAAATCATTGAGTAGAAAATTATAATAGTGTACACGTCAAAGAAAAAGGTAGGATGGAATTATCAGAGTTACTTGTCAATCCATACAAAATATATGTTGAAGGATCACATTAATATCATGTACCCTGACTGCTAATTTAGCAGAACTCCTTTGAGTGCTCCCTATTATAACTATTTACTCTGGTAAAATATACAAATACACATAACTATGTAATACAAAATCTATTCTACAGAATCAACCCTCTTAAAATTAAGAGGTCTTAAACTTTAATTCGAGATCTCTAGTCTGTCTTTTCGACTACTTGATTGAGTTTTATGAAATTGTTAGCAAATACAAGTGTATTGCTAAGTTGACTGCATCGGTTTCTCGTCAGTATGAAGTTTCATTGACTTTTTTGTCTATAAATTAAAGTAGGCACTTGGTTTGTGCACCAAAAAACTTGGATTGCTGTGCCTGACTGAATTCCAATTTCACGTAAAATCCTTATTTTATTTATTAATTACTTGCCAAATATCTGAGAGCCTTATTTGCATGTCACGCAAAATGAAGGCAGTTAGATATAATGGGTGAGAATCTTCACGATATATCCGATCATATCGTTACGAACTAAGGCTAATCTAACATCGCCCTACCGCTCGCATCAGGGGTTGGGCGGGACTTCTTTCTTTGGTTCCTCCACTGTGCTTAAATTCTTTAGATCATCCTTTGAATCTTCCGCTGAAACAAAACAATAACATTTATATTTCCTAGTAGATAAGTTGTCGTTTTACCAATATTAACATGTTAGGGTTTCCGTTAATGCGAAATTTTTAGAGATACCTTCAGAACGGAAAAGTATTTAAAACACCAAAACTCACCTGACTTATTGCTCATCACCTAAATCACACAGCTCTTATCGGGATTCGAACCCGGGACCATCGGCTCAACTACACTCGCAAGTCGTCTAAAGCAGTCATCGATTACATTTGGGTAAGAACTGTAAGTTATAATATAGAGATGGGCCGAATTCGGACTTAGCCGAATACGAAGATTCGGTTGCGCCATATTTTTCGGTAATAAAACAAGAGTTATTCGTCCGAATACGAACGTTGCCGAATAAGGAATATTCGGGCCATATCTACTGTAATTAGTTGTGTGACTCACGTTTGAGTTCGTCCTTGAGCTGCGCGGGCTCCTTGTCGAGGCGCGGGCGCTTGCGCGGCTGCGTGCGGTAGGAGCGGTTGTCGCGCCGCCCGCCCGAGCCCTCGTCCTCCGAGTCCGACAGCTCGCCGTCCCCGGTGATGCGCTTGTCCTGCACATACACGTATCATGTCTTACGCTATCCGAGGGTTCGATCGCCTAATAATATTAGGTACTAATATCTAATGGAACAGTTACTTTGTTTCTATTAAATTTCAAAATAAAAGAAATTAAACTGTAGTTTCTACTACTATTGCTTCAAATTCTATTGACTATTTTCTTTGTTTGGTGGGTAGCTACTGTAGCTAGATGCTATGACTTTCTTGTTGAAGACAGCAGCATAGACAGATATAGAGAATAAGTTTTGTTTTGGTTCCACTTATGTAATTTCCACATGTTATATTAAAACTCTGTTTTTAATAAACTACCTACACATACTTAAAAGAAAAATCTAATTCAGTTCCACATTTTTCTTACCTTATCACTTTGAGGCAGTCTTTCGTCCTTATCAACCTTGTCCTCGTCTTCTGATTCATCATTCACAGCATCTTCTGGTATGGCTTGAACCTTTAACAAAAAAAAAGTTCAAGTGAGGTTAAAGGAAATCTCAGTCATAAATTGGAAGTGAAAAGGGTGGTTTTCTCCATTTTTCTAAGATCTTGGTTCCGATGTATTTTTCCGTCTCACATTTTTTTTAATGAGACTATGACAAATCATATTCAAGATAATGGAGATATGGAAGACCGCCCCAACACATGAGATGTCGACTTGCCGACTTTTGCTGAGAACTTGAATCTCAAACTAAGAGCAAACTTTGAGGTGAGGTAAAATATTTATTATTATTATTTCCTTTATTTATCTTTTCTCTTAGATTAGGCTATTTTATAATATGATTATAAAAGTAAAATACAAAACCACATACAAAACAATACAAAATATATAAACACATTATAAAAAACCTAACCTAGGGTGCCGCCAGCAGCAGGGCAGGGCCCAAGCTGCCGGTGGTTAGGGCTGCAGAGAGAGGAACCGTCGGACTATACGCGCCGTGTCCAAGATCACCGCCTTCTTATTATTATTATTATTAGCCCACATTGTCCCACTGCTGGGCAAAGGCCTCCCTCTTACTCTTCCACGTATCCCTATCCTCGGAAGTCTCCCACCAGTGTGTCTCCAAGGCCTCGAGTTCGTCCCGCCATCTTTGACGTGGTCTACCCCTTGGCCTTGTAATTTGTGGCAACCAACGGGTGGCTGTTTTTGCCCACAGGTCATCCGGCATCCGGCAAACGTGTCCTGCCCAATTCCATTTGAGCTTGGCGGCAGTGTTAGCTACGTCTGTAATCCCAGTTTTGGAGCGTAGTATTGTATTTTTAATGCGATCGATTAACTTCACGTTCAGAATACTACGCTCCATGGCTCGCTGACAAACCTTGAGTTTGGATTTTTGAATTTTTGTCAAAGACCAAGTCTGTGCTCCGTAGGTAAGGATAGGGAGAATACACATGTCCATGAGTTTTCTTTTAAGTGATATGGGTAGATTTCCTTTCATATGTAAAATAACTTAATTTTAAATACTTATATATTCGGCGATTTATGTTCAAGTCAAGGCCAAAATGTACCTGAACTCCGGGCGCGTGTGGCAACATCCGTAGATTTTCAAACAGTCGATTCTTAATCTTCTCTAGGTATTCTGGCGTGTTCTGATTGGACATGTTGCTAGGCGATATGTGAAGTTTGAAATCAGGCCCGAAGTACTCGAAGTAGTCGTTGTAGGGCAGCTCGTTCGCGATCTCTACGCCGAGCGCGACGGAAGTCTCGTAAGTCCAGCAGCGGGACACGTTGCGGATTGTGTAACTATACAATATAAAAAAGTGAATATTAATGTATTTTTATTAATAAACTCCTACATTGTACTGGGCCATCAAAACGAAGATAACATTGGTCAGAAGCAGCTAATATTTACAGCTTGGCAAAAAAGAGTAGAAATTAAAAAGTGGTAACTGTACTGTACTGCTGTCCCTTTCAAAATAAATCTTTGTTCTCGAGAAAATAGAATGACACTTCAATTTGCCACTTTTTAATTTCTACTCGTTATTGCCAGATTATACTGCTTATTCTCAAATAATGATATTGATTTATAATGAGTTGAATTTGTAGTATTCTAGATGATTATTTAAAACAGGAACAGGAATTTTATTAACACATTCACTGCCAGTAACACATGACCTGTTCATTTTCGTACAAAGTCATACCTACTGGCAATGATTGTGTTAAGCATGTCTATTGTAAACTTACCCTCCACCGCCAACTAGAAGGAATGGGAGTCCGAATCTCTTCACCAGCTCCACGCACCGCCCGTGCCCTCGCACCGTCAAGTTGAAGCACCCCAATCGGTCACCTACATTATCAAATTTTAATTAATTTGGTTGCTACTGATATGGTGTTTATTTCGTCATCTGGCGTGCAAATATTACAGTACAGCTTTTAACTGGATTGACACCATTGCTTGAAAAGACATAAATCTTCCTTCATTGGGTGAAAAAAAAAATGTTATTGTCTGAAATAAGTTACCTGTTAGAGAATCAGCACCACACTGCAGCACTACAGCACTTGGTTGGAAAGTCTCCATAACTTTCGAGATGATTGGAACGAAAATTGATTCATAAGACTCATCATCCATGCCATCCCGGAGTGGGATGTTCACTGCATAGTATTTTCCTTTGCCAGCTCCAATATCTCGTAGATCACCTGTACAAAAATATAATAGTTATATATACAACAATGAAACATCTAATATACTATGTAATAAAGGTTGTTAAATATCAGTAATAAAATACACAGGAGGCCTATTTATTTAGGCATTAAGCAGTGTTTAGTAAGTTCACGTTTTCAGTGTTTAGTTGGTACTGTTGGTGGCACAATTTATGAAGTAACACTTTGTACTTTTTTATGTGCAATTCAATTTAAAATAAACATTAATTATTGGTATGGGGCCAGGGTCTTTAATTAAATGAAGAACACTAAATTACTACATCTTCTGGAGATTTTAAAACCTTTATCCAACTAAAGTATGTATATTTACCTGTCCCAGGGAAGTACTCTCCATACTTATGGAAAGATACTGTCATAACCCTGTCTGTGGTGTAAAATGCCTCTTCCACTCCATCCCCATGATGAACATCAATGTCAATGTACAGAACCCTCTGGTGGTATTTAAGCAACTCCAGAATGCCCAGGACAATGTCATTTACATAACAAAATCCGGATGCCTCTGACTTTTTAGCGTGATGAAGACCACCTCCCCAGTTGATGCATATTTCTGATGCCTGTGGAATTATTTTATGTTTAATTTTCATGTCACAAAGTCATGTTGACCATTGAATAATTGTTAGCAGATTTCAATGACCCTAATTTACATTTACTTTACTTATAAGATTACAAGGAAAATAATGAAGAAAGACTGACAGTTTTAGTACCCAAATAACAAATTGCCATAATTCAATAAATTATACCTGAGGCATGCTTTGCTTTGCAATGCTGCACACTTTGTGTGAACCCAGCTATTAATTTGTATACACAATTATGAAAAAAGTTACCTGTTTGTTTAACTTGACTGCAGCAGCTACAGAACCTCCCGCTGATAATTGGCAAAACTCATAGAGACCATCAAATACTGGGCAATCTTCTCCAACATTAACTGAAAAAATATTTTTATTTTACATATTGTGACTAAATGTATTTTAACTATATACTAACGTAATATATATCTTAGTCAATTTGCTAATCGTCAGTCTCTGTGCTGGTCACTTTACGGCTTATTGCTGGATCAAGTCCTGATGAACCAAACACACATAGGTGACATGCTCGTATGTAGGCCTCACGAATCTCATCATATCCATGGGATGAAGAAATTTGACAATAATTTCATTTCTACAGGTACAAGCTTTTATCACTGACTGTATTTTTATTATGTTAAGAAGCTGCTACTGCTACTCAATTAAGTTGCACTGTTTTATGAATGTGCATCCAGAATCCATCATCAAAACTGCTAAATACCATGAGATTGCATTTTCACACAACTTGCTCAATGTAAAATTTGGTTTAATTTAGGCTGCAGATTTGACCTACTCATATATAAACATAGAAAGAAAAAAGAAAATCTGTTAAATATAAAAGAAAATTAATCCAGTTCTGGAAGTAATAAACTTACATCTTTGCATCTGTTTGTTGTATTCAGACATGTTGTCCGGCCGAATTGACCGAAGGAATCTGATATAATCATCGGAGTGAAACTTTGTCATTTCATCTGCAGTTGCTTTATGTGGCCTCTGAGGAATAAATAAATAAATATTACAGTAACAATCTTACACATATCAACCTAAACTTAAATATTGAGAATAAATACTCTAATTATTGAAATTCATGAAAATGTGACTAATTTTATTTTAAATTTGTTTTCACTTACATAGATTTCCATTTTCCTATACAATCCATAATTCAACAATAAATTATGAGTCATGCGTATACGGTGCGGTTTCATCGGGTGCCCCTGGCCATAGTAGTAATTACCAATGTCGCCTGTAATTAAAACAAACAATCAATATTCGGTCAATCAGTACTCAATGATAGCAATTTTAACTTTCTATCAAAATGTTACTCGGTTCATTTAACGGCTTGACACATTCTCGTCTGTAGTGTACAGATGAAGGTGCGAACAAAACCAATCGGACCAATCATGGCGCAGATTCAGGTACAGACGCTTACAAATGCCATGACACACAATTCGATAAAAGTAAAAAGATGAACATCCAACATCTCACATTATGCATTAACCAACAATAACAGTGACTAAATAAGCTTTTCATACCGGAAAGTTATAATAAAAATAAGCAATAATTCGAAATAATGTAAAACGTTGTAAGAAAATGGAAAGCCTCTTGTGGCGGGTAACTAACTTGCTTGTACTTACTATCATAGTAATAACACACTCTCTTCTTGCTATGAGGTTGCATTGCCATTTTGTTTCACAAATTGAGTAATTAAAACACAATAATGATATTAATGTAGAATTTTTTCACGTAACACAATTACAAAACTATTGAAAACAGCTCCACACAAGCAGCACAGCGACCTAGCTTGCTTGCTTCCTCTATTAAAATCATTCACTCAGACACTTACGCTCACTTCACTCACTCAACAGCTCAGTCCAGGTGACCGAACGACTGAAGTAACAAATGGACGTCGTCATTTGAATGATTCATTCAATGGTCGTTCAATGACGATGATATCATTCCTTCATACAACACATGGATTATTACACTGGATATACACACATAAATAAACATACATACATACACACAATCATGCCTCTTTCCCAGAGGGGTAGGCAGAGATTACGGATTTCCATTTACTAGGATCCTGACAAACCACTTTCGCTTCACAGAAATGCTTTCGCTTCTCATAAAAGTCACATTTCTCATACACTCTCGTCGGTTTCGAGTAGGTATGTACTTCTGATTCTGACCTGGCCTTTTTGCAATTCGGTAAATAAAATACAAAATTATTTTAAAACACGTATTTATTAGTCCGTTGAAGATTCCCGGTCGCCGGTGTTGGAACATTTGCATGATATGTTTTTCGTTTCGCAAAACACCATGGCATCTTTATTGCATCTCATCATACTGCTAGCCTTTCTCCGCAGAAATTTTGTCTGGTTACCTTTGGCATAGGCCTCTCCCAAATCTCTCTGTTTCTCTAACTTGAGCTTGTCTTCTCCATAGGGCTCCAGCTACCTTTCCGAATTCATTTTTCCATCTTATTTTTCGTCCGACATCCTTACTTTAGACATGTGAAAACTAATAAATGGTTAGCAAAAAATATTAAAATGAAAGTTGTTGAAAACTTACAGTCTAGAGCTAATTTTCCCAAGAGTCGCCTCCTTCACGATTTTCGTAGACATCTCTTCTAAAGGGAAAGATGGCGAGTTGGCGACAGACCATCATTGATATTTTATTCACATCTCGAGTCCTATAGGACCAATCTGTTTGCGAGGTGTCATTTGAAAGCTTATTAAATCTACTATACCTAAATGTTTTCAAATAAAGGCAGCCGTTTAGTTTATTCCCCTCCATTTTTAGTTTAAGTATATCAAGAGAGCCTTTACAAGTTTAGACGCACGTGCCAGTATTGATACCCAAGCAAGCCAAAGATTTCAATATTGTACAGGGAGCGTAGCGAGTGGTTCAGAATGTGGACAATATTGGCACGTGCGTCTACGTGCCAATATTGATACCCAAGCAAGGCTAAGATTTCAATATTGTACAGGGAGCTTAGCGAGTGGTTCAAAATGTGGATTCTGAGTTGCGATGGTATCAAGGTACGTAGGTTAAACTTGCCACCGAGTGACACACAAAATTTTTGACCACACCAACACGAGGAAAATATTAACTGGAAAACATGAAACTAAATGAAAATTGAAATCCCTCCCTCATCTATAATTAAAAATCATCATTTAAACGTCATTTCTACCAGTCAGCAGCCAGCTTTGGGCATCAAGTTAAAATTTGTATGAAATTACTTTGCACTCTTGTGGATAAAACGCAACTTTGCTATTCGTATTGAAGTATCAATAACGCCTTTACCAGTTAGTGTGGTGAAAACAATGAAAACACTCTTACTTGTAATAGTTATAATTTAAAACGGGTTAAACCAAGTGAGGAGG